>NW_027192565.1:517549-763039 GCF_042370625.1 Thermothelomyces heterothallicus | reverse complement strand
GGGGGGGGGGGGGAAAGAAATGAGGTAAGACGAACAACAATCAGGCGGAGCAGGCCCATCGTATGTGCCGCCGAGGACAGGTTGGATCACGGCCACGATGGCAGCCATGCGCCTCTTCAGGTCCGCGAGCTCTGCCTCGACGGCCTCCTTCTGGCGAATGACTCTCTGCAGCTCCTGGTACGGCTGCATGGACTTGAGGGCGGCAATCTCGCGCTCGTACTGTTCCGTCCGGAGACGCTGACGCTCGCGGATGGCACGCTGCGCGTCGCGGTCTAACGATACATTACTGCGTCAGTTTTACTAGACCATACAAGGACAGCCAGGTGCGTGTTGGGAACAGGCTGATCCAGACTGGGGGACCCTGAACCGGGCCGCCAAACCCGGCCCGACCCGAACCAAGAGCCGGGCCGGGACGCGGGACGGGGAGCGGGACCGGCGATCGGCGATCGGCGATCGGGACCTGGATTCGGTCCCCACTCACCATTGGCTCGCTTCCTCTCCAGCTGCTCCGGGGTCAGGTTGGCCACGCCCCGGAGCCCCCGGCCGGTCTTGCGCTTCTTGGGCGCACCCCCAGCCTGTGTGCCGTCGTCTGTGGCGGCGGCATTATGGGACCCGGGCGCTGCCTGCTGTTGTGTTGCTGTTGATGGCGTGCCGTGTTCGCTGTTGCCCGGCTCGGGATGCTGCTCCCCCGAACCGAGGTTCGCGGCAGCGCCGGCGCCGGCGTCGGCGCGGGAACCGCGGACGCGGCGAAGCTGCGCTTGCGTCCAAGCTCCGTGGGAGGATTGGCGCTGTAGCCGTGTGGTGTGGATCCCGGGGGTTCCCAAGTCCCTGCCGTGCTTGTAACGCTACTTGTAAGGCCAAGGTTAGCTGCATCGATGGTCGGATCTGGACTCCCGGATGTGTTGACCGAAAGCGACGACGACGCCATGGGTTGGTGAAACGGGATGGGATCGGGGATGGGATGGGGTATGTCCCCCTCCCCCACCCCCAACGAGCCAATCGACGACTTTGTGTTGGACTGCCTGAAACAGCAAAATTCAATAAAATAAGATGAGAAATAATAATAATTTTTTTTAAAAAAATAAAACAATGGATCGAGTACGGGCACTGTGACTTACTGCCAAGACACACCCAACCGGAGCTTGTTGGGCCGCTTTGTTGGTGCTGGACCCCCTCGGCCCCTGCGAGCTTGTGCTCGTTTGTTGTCAAGGCAAAAGGGCGGGAACCAGAAAATTGCCGACCCGTCGTCGATTGGTGTATATAGGTGACCTGACCAAACCCCTTGTACTTGAGCTGACCAAACCCCCTGTTAAGCGAGCTCGCTTAAGCTCGCTTAAGCTGACCTGACCAATATTCTAAAAAATAGGGAATTAATTCTAAATCGATTCTAAATTAATTTTATTATAGATTATATAATCTTACCTAATATATATAATTTACTATTTTTAGAGCTTTATTTTAGAATTAATTCTAATTACTTTTTTAATTAGTTTTAATTTAGTTCTAAAGTAATTCTAAATTAATTCTAAACTAGTTCTAAACTAGTTCTAAACTAGTTTTAGAAGACTTTTTAAATATATTAATTTTAAAAGTAATAAAATCTAATAACTAATCTTTATAGTTTTATTAAATTGATTTAGAATTCATTATAAAGCATTTAATTATATTCTTTAAGAATTGTGGGGAGGGATGAAGTTGACCTGACCAGTCTAAAAAATTTGAAGTTTTGGTCTGGTCAGGTCAGCTTAAGCGAGCTCGCTTAACAGGGGGTTTGGTCAGCTCAAGTACAAGGGGTTTGGTCAGGTCACCTAAGAACTGTCGTCGATTGGGGGTGCAGCGACTGAGCTTGGGGAAGGTGGTCCGAGTCATTCGCGGGCGGGGGGTGGGCACTCGGCTTGGCAGTCACTGGTCCCCACCGCGAACTTGCCAACTGACTTCTCTTGAACCAGACTCTCTTGAGTTGTAATTAACCAAGCAGGATTCTTTTACAATGGTCTCACCAACGCCATATCTGAGGGACATACGAATTTTCCTTGAACAGCTTGGCAGTGTTAGTTCCTGTCCACATGATTGTGTCGTTCATGAAGAAGAATAAAAAAGTGAGAAAAAAAAAAGAAAAACATCCGAGGAAACATTTGCGGATAGACAATTGGAAAGCGATGAAAAAAACCCGAGATCAAGATAGATAATTTACAGCGACCGATGCTCTACGGACTTAAATACCAGCAAGGCTTCTTCTTCTTCTAAGACTCATTCATCGAGACATTACCCCTTAGCACGTCATCTCCACCTCCCTTCCATTCCCTGAACGACACACCCTCTCCGTCCCTCCTTGCCATTCCCTCCCCCTTCTTCTTCTCTCTCGTCATTCAATCCGCCGAAGCCCGCGCCAGCGCCTCGTGTAGGTGCGGCGGCAGGCGGTAGCGCAGCTGGCTGGTGTAGGCCGTCAGGTCGACGCTTATCTGCTTGAGCTCGTCGATCATCTGGCGCGCCGTCGACTGGTTGCCGCTGAACTGGCCCGTCTGGAGCCGCTCCCGCTGCTTGCTGCAGCAGATGACGGTCCACATGAGCAGGTTGGGCACGTTGATGGCCACCGGCTGCGCCAGCGACGAGAAGCGGGCCGCATAAGCGCGGATCACGCTCGGGTCGCCGCGCGCCGTGAGCGGGAGGATGTCGAGGCTGCGGATTTTCTGTCGTCGCCAATCAGTACGCGTTTTTACCTTATACCGAACCGAGTTTGGAATTTTGGAAGAAGGGGGGGGGGGGTTGGATGGGAAAGAAGGAGAAATGAGGAGAGGGGAAGGGGAAGGGGAGATTAGACTTACATCAAGACACTGAGGCCACTGGCCCTGCTCGACCAGGTTCTTGATGTCGCTCATCTGTAGCAGCACCGAGCACGCCACCCGGTTCGGGTCGCGGATCTTCTGCCAGAACATGTGGTCCCTCTCGTACATGCTCATCATCGTCTTGGCTAGCTCGACCGGGTCGTCGATGGCCGCCAGGCTCAGGCTGCTGCCGCAGCGGGCGGCATCGGCCGCCTCGGCGCCCCCGTCCACGCGGGGCCTGATCGGCACCAGCCGCATCGGGTCCTCGCCGATCTCGAGCGAGACGGCCTCGCTTAGCGCCCGGCTGACGATCGACACCACCGTGTCGTAGTCCTCGGCCAGGTGGTACAGCAGCACCGCGTCCGTGGTGCGCCCGTTGTCGTCGGCGAAGCTGGCCGCCTGCAGCGTGATGGCGCGGATGAAGTCGTCCTCCTGGCCGAGCGCGATCAGCGGGCCGCGCTCCTCGATGACGCCCCGGATGCGCTGCCCGTCGGGCTTGATGTCGCCGATCAGCCGGCTGAACTCGCGCGACTCGAGAACCAGCTCGCGCAGGGCCTCGTGGCAGAGCGCCGCCTGTTGCTGCCCGCCCGCCTCGTCCGCGTTGAGGCAGATGAGCACGAGGTAGTCCACCGCGGCGGCCGCGTTGGCCGCCCGGAAGTCGCGCGTGTAGTAGCCGAGCATGCGGCCAAAGTTGATCTGCGGCTGGCTCCGCGTGTTGTGGGACAGCAGCTCGTTGCCGGCCGACTGCGCGTCCGCCGGGCGGAGGAGCCCGTAGTAGGTGAGCGCGATGGCGAAGTGGACCGCGTCGACGTACGAGAACGGGTACAGGTAGGCGATGGCCTGCTCGAACATGCCCGACAAGATCTGGAGGTAGAAGAACATGCCGAAGCTACCGTTAGTGTCCTCGGCCGGCGTCTTGGGGAAGTGCTTGAGGCCGATCTCGCGGATGCTCGCCTGCAGCTCGCCCAGGCCGTACGACTCGCCCGCGAGCTCCAGGGACCTGTCCGTCTCGCGCGCCAGGTTGAACTGCAGCCAGATCCAGTCGTTGACGTCGGTCTGCAAGCCTTCCAGGCTCCGGTTGCTCAGGTCGCAGCGGCCGATGATCTTGTAGCACGCCATGCGGAAGGGGTCGATGGAGCCCTCGGGCGCGTTGCGGATCCGCTGGTTGTACTCGCTCGTGCACCGGTCCTGCATCTGCCGCTTGAGCCGGCGCTCCTCGCTGGATGCGTAGCTGTTGATGTAGCCGGAGAAGGTCCGGTCGATGCTGCGGAAGTGGCTCTGGTTCTCGTTGACGTACTGGGCCGCCTCGTGCACGAAGCCGGCCCGCAAGAGATAGAAGACGATCGCCCAGATGTACTCGCCGTTCGCCTGCTGGAGGTCGACGTTGTCGGGCACCAGCGTCTTGCGGGCGATGCGGAGGCGGATGTACGCCTTGATCTTGCTGACCACGTCCGGCAGGCCGCCCAGGTTCGCGTCCTGCGGGTACTTGGCAATGAGCGAGTTCACCTCGTTCCAGAACTGCTTCTCCAAGAAGGCGTTGGCGCCGCTGAGGATCTGCTTCCGCATCGCGACCGCGTTGGCAGACTGGAGGTTGGGGTCCAGGTACAGCCTCGCAAACTGCCGTTCCCTGGGCGTCTCCTCGGCCTCGGGGAACTCTCCCACGATCTCCATCATGGCGCGGTAGGCCTCCACGATGTGCGGCCCGTGCCGGTCTCCGGACTTGGACTCGAGCTCGGCCAGGTCGCGGCAGATGTAGATAGGCAAGCCCTGCTGCCGGGCGTTGTTGAAGTCGTGGATCTTCTCGGCCAGCTTGCCCTGCTTCTCGCGCAAGAAGCGGTCGTCCATGGACGACCCGGCCCCGCCCGAGCCTGCCGCGTCCTTGCGAGCCTCCACGTCCGTGAACTCGCTGGCGTGCGACCCGATCCGGCTCGGGGTCCCGATGACGGAGCGCTGCATCGCCGACCTGCCGATCAGGCTGGCGCGCTGCGCAACCCGCTCGCCGCCGCCGGCCTGGCTGCTCGCCTTGCGTCTGGACCGCCCGAACGTGCCCTGGCCGTCCTTGGACGGCGTCGACGCGCGGGCGGCCGGCTGTGTGCTCGTGCGAGCGGCATCCTCCCTCGGCTTGATGCCAAAGTGCTGGTAGATGCGCCTCCGCTGCGCCTCCCACTCCATCGTCACGTTGTCCTCGAGGAACGAATCAAAGTCCCGCACCGATCGGTCCAGCCCGTCGGCGATCATGCTCAGCGTCGTCCTGGTCTGCAGGTTCGAGAGGTACGTCTCCACGTCGACCTCGCCGACGCCGCCGCCGAACCCGGCTCCCTGGGCAGCGGCGCCCCGCTCTCTGGCCTGGAGCCCGAACGCGCCGAGGTCGCGGACCGCCGCGCCGGGGTCGACGCCGGAGGCGGCGAGGAAATAGTGAGCCTTTCCATGCTCCAGAGGCTTGTCCTGCGGAGGGCCAAGCTTCTTGAGGCGCTGGCGCAGATCGCCCAGGCCCAGCTGCAGAGAGGGCAGCTCGCCCAGCGCCGTCTCCCCCTCGGCTTCTTTCTTGTTCTTGGCTAGCAGGCTGTCAAACAGGGCGCCGCTCGGGAGCGCAGATGGCGGTGCCTGCTGCTGCTGCTGCTGCTGCTGCTGCTGGTTCGTGGATGCGGCAGGGTTCGTGTTGGTCGTGTTGCCCAGTCCCAGGCTTAGGCCGCCGCTGGGAGCGGCCGAGGAGAAGAGACTTCCCCCTCCGGCTGGCTGAGTCGTGGTCGCGGTCGAGCTGCCAAAGAGCGTGCTGCCGCCAAAGAGGCTGGTCCCGCCCGATGTCGTCGGCTGACTGGTCGCGGCTGTCGACTGGTTGCCGCCGAAGAGCGACCCTTGAGGGGTAGTTGTGGATGTGCCAAACAGAGAGGTACCCAGATTGAGTCCCGTCTTGGGCTGCGACTGGGCGGGTGTTGTTGTCGTGCCGGCTGTAGAACTGTTTCCAAAGAGAGAGTTCCCTGTGGTCGTCGAGCCGAAAATACTGTTGCCGGAGCCGGAGGCTGGCTGATTGCCTCCCGGAACGCCCAGTACTCCCGTCGAAGTCGCCGTCGGGGGCGTGCCTTTCCCCATAAAAAGCGACATGGCGGCTGCAATTCTTGGTGGTGATTGTTCTTTTTGCGATATCTGCTCGTCGCCAGATATGCAATGCGCGCGGGAGCTGGCGCTTGCGGGAGGTCGGTCCTGCGATTTGGGGGGGCGTCGCTCGGTCTCTTGTCTCTTTTTTTCGATTGTTGACCTGCAACGCCTGCAACGCCCTGCGCCTGAAAATGCTTTAGACGCGCCTTGAATGGGAATGCTTGGGTGTGGGGCCCGGGCGACCAAGCAACCTGAGGTTCTTCTGGGGTGCGTTCAGAGCTAACTAGCGAAAAGCTTGGGCCACATGCGGGACGCGTGCTAGCAAACGGGAAGTAACTACGGATCCGTAATCCGTACCAACTGTTAGCTCGCCAACTGCTACTCCATCCTACTCCAAAGTGTGTGAACTAGTCTGCAACTCGGGTACGGTGTCTACTGACAACGGTTGACCTGCCAAAAGCCAGGAGGTTATAAAATCCCTAAGTCTCTGTCGTGACCCCTTTGAAGTGCTGGATACTGGCTCTCAAGGTTCCATACGATGCCAGGGCAATGCAAGCCCGTGTTGTTGCCATGAAAGCGCGTCAGTTATTACATGGTACATGGATGGCCGTGCAGGACATCTTCCAGATCATCAATTAATATTTGCATCCAGGTACAAGCCAGAAGGCGATGTTGAGATACAATAAGTTTTATCATTTCCACCATCCTTACCCAGGTCCATGTGTACCTACATACGGACGTACATACATGTATGCTCTTGAACGACCTTTCCCATGAACCATGAACCGAATTGAACTAATGCAAATCCCACGCAGGAAATCGCAACGCCCCTCAAGAAAAAAAATAAACCAACTCCAACTGTTATCAATTCTGAAACGACGTCCCTTTGAGCGCTTCGTCGATCTTCCTCCTATATTCCTGCTGTGTCCGGCACTGGTCCAAAAACACCTCGTATTTGGCATCCAGCAACCTCTTCTCCGCGGGGTCATTCCTGGGCCGGACCACCTTGCCCGGCTTGCTCATGCGGTCCATGATGTTCCACAGCGGCTCCGTCTTGCCCTGCTCGTCCGCGCTGGCCGCCTTGGCACCCAGCATGGCGGCGCCGTGCACCACCGCGGCATTGACGTACCTAGGGATCAGCACCGGCATGCCGCACGCCGTTGCGATTAGGTCCATGAGGATTTCGTTCTGGCACTGGCTGCCCGACATGAAGATACTCTTGATAGTGTGGCCCGAGTTGTTCATCGTCTCGACAATCTGCCGCGTCTGCAGCGCGATGAACTCCATGGTCGAGTAGTACAGCAGCGCCATGCTATCCTTGCTCTTGTCGCTGCTCATGCCGACGATGGCGCCGCGCATGTTGGGGTCAGCGATGGGCGACCGGTTGCCCCAGAGGTCGCCGTAGAAGAAAAGGTGCCGCACCAGGTACGAGATGGACGGCGCCCGCGTCTTCTCTACGAGGTGCCGGAGGTGGTCATTCAGATAGTCGTAGATGTTCTTGCCCGCCTCTTGGGCCTCTCTCATGGTGTCGTCGTATGCTGCGTGCGTTTCGAGCATGTGCTTCAGCAGCTCTCCCGTTGCTGACTGACCGCCTTCGGCCATCCAGTACTCGGGGATGAGGACGTCGCGGTAGGGGCCCCAGACTCCTGGGACAAAAACGGGCTCTCTCGACATGGCCAGGTGGCAGGTGGACGTCCCGGCCACGGACGCCAGCCGGGTGAAAGCCTGCGAGACGTCATTCGAGGCGACAGTGTCGTCCAGGTGGTCCGAATCCAGCTTGACCTTGGCTCCGACCGTGCCGATCCAGCCGGCATATGCGTCGATAACGCCGCTCCCGATCGCAATGCCGGGCGGGAGCCCGAAGTCCTTGGCCGCCTTTTCGCAAAGGCCACCGACCAACTCGCCGGCGCTCAAAAACTTGCCGTTCTTGTCACGTATCAGCCGACGCCCCGTCCAATCAAACAAAACAAAAAAGATGGCGGCCAAACACTCACCACACCGTTGACCCCGCCCACCCGTCGAAAGCCGTCCTCTACCAGATCGCCCAGCCCGATCGCCTTGTAGAAATCTTCCTGCCACCCCTTAACGCTCCCATCCACGCCCACGGGCACGTAGCCCTGCTTACAGACGGCGCTGCAGAAGCTCCTCGTCTCGCCGCCCGTCGCGAGGTGGGTCAGGGCGTCGGCCAGGTCGTAGAACTTGCAGCGCGCAAACAGCTCGGGCGGCATGTGGTTCTTGAGCCACAGCACCTTGGGGATTTCCATCTCGACGTTCATCTTGCCGCCGAGGTAGCGCAGCAGCTTGTGGCCGGTGCTGTTGATGAGCTCCGTCTCGGCCAGCGGTCTGTGGTCAAGCCAGAGGATCACGTTGCGGTCCTCACCGCTGGCGTTGGAGAAGTCCGGCCCCGTGACGGGCACCGGCTCGTCTGTGTCGTGCCTGAAGACGGCCAGCGAGCACGTCGCGTCGAAGCCGATGCCCTTGATGGAGGCCGGGTCGACCCCGGAGTCGGCGACCGTCTTGCGCACGCAGTGCGAGATGGCGCGCCAGATGTCGGTTGTGGATTGCTCCTGGCGGATGTGTGTCAGTCTGGGTCTGCGTGATGTCCGTCGTGGCCGGATAAAGGTGGCAAGTGGGAGCGGGGGAATGGCGGGGTTGGGTCGCATACATAGTGTGAGCCGTCGTAGCCGTGTGCGGGCTGCCAGAGCTTGATGTTCTCGCTCGCCAGCGCCTTGATCTCGCCGGTAGAGTCGATAATGCAGGCTCGAGCCGAGCCGGTCCCGACGTCTACGCCGATGTAGTGAGCCTGCGGCAACACGGTGAGCAGAGTGTGCGCGACGATTTCAGTCCTGGGCTTGGACAAACCTGGGATGCCCTGGTTTGGACTGCGGTTAGTTGATGTCGGTATAGTGGCTGCGTGCGTCCATGAGTGCGCTGCTTACATTTTCCCCTTGCTGCTAGAGCTGGTTTCGAGTTGCGTAGGGTGGTGGCTAATCTTTTCAGTGACGACTTCGGGAGGCCAAATAGACGTGCGAGGCAGCTGGAATCACAGGCGGCAGCGCTGTCCGAGAGCGAGAGGAGATAGAAGAGGAGGTGGTGGTGATGGAGGAGGAGGATAGGAAAGTCAATTCGCAGGATCGCCGAGCTCCCTTAAAAGAAGGAACCCTCCTATCGTCTTATTGTTGCGTACAGCCTCAACAATGACCCGACATTGGACAAATGTGTGAGGGGGGTAGAAAGTGAAAGAGCCCAGGGTCCCACCTGCCTCGTCACCCCTAAACCCCCCGTATGTTCAACTTCCCCAAAGCACACGATGGAGTCAGTCTCGGCACCCGACTCTGCCTGGGACGCGTAGACTAGGAGCTTCGCAGGCATGCAGGGAAGATTCGAGGCCTGTCGAGCTCCTGATCGCTGACCACAGCCCCTAACAAGTCTCAAGCCTGAGAGTGGGATATCAAAGTCTGGCCATCACGCGTTGTGGCAGCAACCGTAGATTCAGCAATGATCAACGCTCGCCTTATCTGTTGGAGCTGGGACGGGGTTACCACGAGAAGAGCTTGAAGGGCGGGGACTCCGGGAAGGTGCAGCTTTTGCGGGTCCGTCATAGAAGGCGGCGTTCCGCGTGACGTGCAAAACTTTGTTCGCGTAGGGCTAGAACCGCTGCGACAGCGTCTAGATCGCCGCTCCGCTCAGTTTGTGCTGGGTGGGGAGCGTCTCCCAGCTTCTCTTAGCCGGAGCTCTACCGAGTGTTCTCGCGAGACGGTGGGTGTGCGGGGGTTGCAACGAGCTCGTTGGGTTACCGCACTGCGTTAAGTCTGCGGGCTACAGTCCGGATTACCCGGAACCGGAACCCGGCGGGGCTTGAGCTAAACTCACATTCAAGGCCACCGAGGACTCCGGTCACCGGCGCGCGGGGCTACTCGGAATGTTTTGGTTTGTTGTCTCGTCCATTGTCTCGTTTCCCCGCGACGTCGCGTACACAACACAGCAGTAAAGTCGTCGATTGAAGTACCGCACTCTGTGATCCAAAAGGGCGCTGGTTCTCGTGTCTCAACGGCTTCCTCCTCCTCTATTTTTCTTCCTCCTCTCCCCCCTTTTTTAAATTTTTTTTTATTTTTCTCCGTGTTTTGCTTTAGGCTCCATTTGCTCGCCGTTGTTGTCGTATATTGCTCGTTGTAGTTGGATGGAGGGAACTGGTGTAAGTGTGTTGGCTCGATTTCTTGGAGGCAAAGGTAGAGAGAGTCTTGACGAAAAGTGGCAAAGTAGTATATGTATATATCCTTTTTTACGGTAAATTCAATTCAATCATGAAGGTTGCGGAATTTAAGTTGAATGCGGGTAGAAATAGTAATGGCAGTGATCGTGCAGGCTTGATTGAGGAAGGTGAGGGAATGCCGACGCAGAAAGGGTCCAAGGGTCTTCTGCCCGAGATGCGAGCGAAAACCTCTTGAAAATCTTCAACTTTACAACATCAAGTCCCCCAATCAAGATGGAGCCCGAAACAGCGGCAACCCACGAGGAAATATGGGACGACTCGGCGCTCGTCGAGTCTTGGAACCAGGCATTAGAGGAATACAAGGTCAGGAAGCCACGCGCTTCAAATTGCGAGCGCGACATGTCAAACGTCCAAGACTGTTCCTGACACCGCTCGCAGAAGTACCACAGCATTCACGCCAAAGGCGGCTCGGTCGACGACATCCTCAACGGCGCTAATGAAACGTAAAACTCTCTCCCCCACCCCCCCTCTGCGGCAATCCAGATCAACGGGCGAGGAACCGAAAGAAGAAGAGAGAAGCGGCCCTGCGGTTTCCCTTACTAACGGCAGTGCAGGACTCGGTCAAACACCGATGCCAAGCCCGAACCAGGAGTAGTTGACGAAGCTGCGCATTCTCAAGAAGACGCCGAGGCGGAGGCAGACGTCGACGAGACAATACCCATGGATGAGGGCGACGAAACATCGGTCCCGACAATCTCGGATGTCCAGGACTCCGTGAATGCGAACAAGGTACGGCTAGGATGCACAGACCACTCCCGGTGCGGGAACGGTCATCTTGGAAGAGGGTCAAATCTTGGCATGAAACAAGTTCCTCGAGTTTCCTCTCCGATGCTGCTCCGCTTCACTGCGAAGTCCAGGAACGGACCCTTATCGGCATAGACTAACGGATGGTCTCAAGAAACAGGGGGATGCGCTGCGGGCCGGGGGGTCTTCCCTGCCAGGGCCACAGACAGTCTTGGGCACTGGTGAGCCTACCTGAAGTGTTGGGGAACTGCCCGAGTTAACAAATTGCAGTGCAGGATGAGGAACTCAAGAACCTCTTGATGTCGTGGTATTACGCAGGTAAGCTTTAAGCTTACCCCTCCATGGCATATGGCCGCCAGGACCCGCCACTGACAGTTACAGGCTACTACACTGGACTCTATGAAGGCAAGCAACAAAGAAGTCAACAGGCACAGGGTAGCCCAAAAACTTCCTAGGGAGGCTCCTTCCCGGTCTCGATCTGCTGTTGCGCTACCTTGATCACCGGGTCAAGCTCGTTGATTGGGTTGAACAAAAAGAAACGTCGGCCGCTCTGGAGCTCCCGGTTTCACTAAAAGGAACAAACAAGATAGAAAAGCAATCCGTTTACCGAGTATGTACAGAAAGGTGCAAGGGGACGTCGGAACGCAATCTGTCGGCGCGGAGTGGAGGCTGAGATCCTGGGGTAACAAGCGTAATAATGTAGCGTAGGACCGAGAGCACTCGAGGCTTGGCAGCTGCAGGCCCTTAACCCCCCTCCCCCGGTTGGTAAGGGAGCCCTGACCTGCAGGGTCCGCTGCAACACTAATCACTGTTAACGAATTTTCGGCCCCCTGCGACGAGTTTTGTTTGAGAATTCAACGGCTGCTCGGGCAGCACGTCTGAGCACCTCCACGGCATGTGTCAGCCTCCCGCGCCTCCTCACTCATCTCCATCTCCATTCGGCATAGCACCAGGGGCCGCAAACGTACCTTCATCCCACGGGAAGAAAGTTCCGGCGTCCGATCACGTCGCTGTCCATTGCTTTGGCGCCCGACGAGCTGCATGGCCGGGACTCTGATTGGATTGCAGTGCCCCGGAAGGACATCTACACGTGTAGTGTCCACGTGCACTCGGGCGCACTCGAAGGTGGCACTGGGATGTGTAGTTGCCGTTGGCGGCCTCCAACCAAGGTACCTATTGTGTCCGGTTGCTTGATGAAAGCTGACGAAGTTGTGTATGTCCTGGACAGAGTAGGATCGTTTAACCTCGCTAGCAGTAGGATCTACGCCGAGGCTCATCAGAACTTTCGGGGCCCATCCCATTCCAACTTGGCCGGCCGAGCGGCTTTAACTCAGGACGACGCGCAGTGCAGTGGAGTAAACCTCACTTCTTGAAAGGCGACATAACCGCGAGGGTTGATTACCACATCATGTCCAGGGGTTGACTCTTCAGAATGGATGCCGTTGCTTGGGAATTAAGCAGCGTTCTTGGGCTTCCACGACGGCCGCATGGACTTGTAAACGCTCAATTGCGCCGAGTTCAAAAAAAAAAAAAAAGAAAAAAAAAAGACCACAAACGACGCTGCAACAGCGCGGCCAAATCCCTTCTTGACCGCGCCGCCCCCCCCCCCCCTTTCCTGCGCTGTATGTACCCTACACAGAGTACACTTGGAATTTCGCTCATCCGTTTGCTTGTCTGCGAAAACTCGAGTCAATACTCCGTAGAGCCGCCTTCGGGCTCGGGACCGGGGGTGCACAGCCCCTGCTACGGTTTCTTCGTCCCATCTCAAACAGCCCGTGCACTCCGAGCTTGGCAACATGTCAAACACCATCCTGAGACGATCGTGTCGCAGCAGACCTCCTTGCTGCTAGCAGCCCCCCGGGCAAGGTCGTCTCCTTTACCGACGCTCCGCACGTATCGCCTTGCAGGTGTGGCGGCCCTGTCTGTTCCCGATCCCTCCCAAACGTTTGTGCAGTGTCTATAGGGAACTTCCGTACACTCCGTACGGGCGTGGATGTGACAGGGGTAGTCTACTACCACGCTGATGCTTCTCCGGCTGTTTCGAACTTTCAGGGCTTGTCCCCTACCTGCCCTTGGCATACGGGGATCTTTTGTCGAGTTCACAGCCCGGGGACGTCGTGCTCGGAGATCATCATGCTGCGATATAAGCGCTGACGGGCCCCCCTTTCGGGTGGCTACTGCAGAAGTCTGTTTCTTTTTCTTCTCAACCCCCTCGTTCCACCGTTGCCTTTCTCTGCGTGTGTTCACTCCTTTGGTTGATCCGTTCTTTTTTCTTCCTCCCTACATCTTTCACTTCTCCACGACGAGCAGGGACTCGCTTTGGCATCCGGATTATTCGACTATTTCCCCGTCATATATCTCAGTCATATATATCTTTCAGCGTTCGGGGCCACTCGAGAGAGACACGACCGACATTTACGAAGGTCGATACAGAATAAAGGAGGCAAAATGAAGTTCTCTGCAGCAACGGCAGTGGTATTGGGCATGGTGCCCTTGGCGCTGGGCAAGGCGATTCACAACGCGTATCCCGTCCGGCGGAACGGCCACAACATCCAGGTCGTGGACGCTGCTAGCAAGGATAGCGTCCCGGCCTCTGAGGCACAGCTCGAGGAGCTTGCCGGCCTCATCGGCCTCCACCGTGGCTCCGGCCAAGCCATCAACTTCCTTTGGGTCAACCTCGGCGGCGGTGCCGCAACGACCGTCATCGGCTCAGCCTCGACAGTCACCGTCACGAAAACCGTGGCCGCCGACGCCACCGCTACTGCTCCTCCTGCCGTTATCACCGACGTGGCCGGCTCGACCACCGTTGCCGCCCCTCCCTCAACTACCGTCGTCGCCGGTGGTGCCACTCACACCGTGACGGTCGGCGGCCCTGCGGGCCTCGTCTTCACTCCTCAGGAACTGCATCCCGCGGTCGGCGACACCGTCATCTTCACCTTCCTCAGCCAGAACCACACGGCCACCCAGTCCGCTTTCGACAAGCCATGCGAGCCTCTCGCGGGAGGCATGGACTCCGGGTTTCAGGCCAACGCCAACAACACCGTCAACCCTCCGCCGCAGGTTGCGATGCAGGTCATGGTTGACACTCCTCTCTGTACGCTCTCAACCCCCCCCCCCGGGGGCGCGCGCGATTGTTTTCTTTTTAAAAGAAGCTGCTCAAGCTAACCAGAATCGTGCCAACCACAGGGTTCTACTGCCGTCAGAAAGGCCACTGCGGCAAGGGCATGGTCTTCAGCATCAACCCGACGGCCGAGAAGACGCACGCCCAGTTCCAGGCCAACGCGATCCAGCAGGCCGGCAACGGCGCCGGCGGCGCCATCACCGGCAACCCGCCCCCGACCGACCCCAACGCCGGCACCGGCGGCGCCGTCGAGTCCTCGGCCTCCGCCTCCGTCACCGCCCCGCCCGCCCCGACGGCCACCGACGCCGCCGGCTCCGTCCAGACCGGCACGGGCACCGTCGCGCCCGACGGGTCCTGCGTCTGCGCCGTGCAGTGCAGCTTCGGTGGCTTCCCGAACCAGGCGGTGCAGGGAAGGGATAGCTTTGGCGGCTATGGCGGTAAGTCTTTTTTTCTTTCTTTTCCACCACCCCTCTTCTCCCCCCACCCTCCCGATGGGCTAGGGTATCATGTGGTGCGTGTGCTAATCAGAGATATAACCAAGTAGGCGCCCTCCCCATGGCCATGGTCCCTGCCGCTGCTCGTAGGGTATAAAAAGGCTAGCTTCTAAGCATCAAGGTTATGAAGCAATGACTCTTCTTTTGACCGCTGGCGGCGGTTGGTTTTCTGGCGGGCTGCTGCTATTGCTGGTGGCGGTGGCGATGGTGGTGGGAGGCGGAAATACCATTCATCTGTAGACTTTGTCTCCTTTTTCTTGGCTGTCAATTTCCCCTGTATTGTCTCATGCTGCCGCTCGACCTGGGAGTTGTCGGAGCAGAGAGGTATATGGCTGGCTCGTATTTTCCGGATGCTCAAATATTAATACACGACGTTTTTGGTGGAATCAATCTCCTTCTCGAGCTGCAGTGAGATGTTCGTGTGAGATCGAGGAACATTTAGGGAACTTGGCCCAGCGTTGACTCCTTTCTCCCGCCTCCATTGGCATGCAATGAAGATGCATCTTGAAACGCTTTGACGTGGTGATAGACTCCTTGAGGTATGCACGCACCGGCCGTCCCTACTCTCTCCCGCGTGTTTCTCGCCGCTCCAGTAACTAGTCATTTCAGGGGTAGGAGTACGAGTTAGGCGATTGCTTTGTCCGTAATTCGGTGCCACCTCCCAAGGAAATGGAGGTTACCAGCGTGGATGGATGTAGTCCGAGTGGTGGCAGCGCGCCTTGTCGCTGCCCGGTATGGCTAAAACCTCTTCAGCTCATACATGATCAACTCGTGGCAGAGAGTTGCAGTAGCGTCTCGTGGAGGTTGGTGAGAAGCGTCAACCAAGTAGTTCAGAGTAGCGCTAACCACAATGATGCTGGTCAAGGCGACTGACTGACTGACTGACTGACTGACAGAAACGGAATATGCAGGAAGGGAGGGAGAAAGAGAGAAGGTGGAAGTGGTCCTCCCCCAAAACCGTCGCGCCTCATGTCAGTCAAGAAGCAGATCCAACATCAGCCCCACCGACATAGCGCGGCACGGTTCCGTCTCCGTCTACACCACCACCGAGTAAACCAAAGGAAAAAAAAAGAAAAAGAAAAGGGCCAGGTGAATGCATGTGCGGCTGCATCTGGCCTCTCGGTTCCCAAAAATAAGCACGATCAAAGAAATGTGGATATTCCTTTCCTGTCTAACGCCGAAGCAAACTCCCCCATGTGGTTCATGGTTCGCCTCAAATCAAAAGATGCTCTCATGCCGGTGGCTGTACGTGTCGTGGTAAAGATGTCGTTGCGGTCATTCCGTAAGGGTTGGGTGGTGCATTTATTTCTTCTTGGCGTTGGCGGCGGCCTCGGCGGCTTTCCTCGCGTCGGCTGGAGAAGTAAGGTTAGTGTGGCCTAGTCGGTAGACATGGCGAGAGTAGATAGACTCGGCGTGAGTTTCGCGGGTGACGGGTCGGCATACCGGCAGCCTGCTTCTCGCGCATCTTCTGCGCCGCAATCTCCTTTGCCTTGGCCAGCTCGCTGCCGCTCATACCATGCCCTTTTTTCTGTATTCAAGACATGGCTCGTCAAAAACAGTCCTGGCCTATGTCGGGTATGCTCGGTTTGGGGAACCAAAGGATCTTCAGCGTGGGCGTACAATGGCTGCTTGTTTCTTGAGGTTGGCCTCGCGGGCCTTTTCGCGCTGGTTTCCGCGGGACATTTTGGCGATGAGAAGTGGACTCGGAGGAGCGCTAGGAGAGGTTCAGTACGGTACCCGAGAGAGCTTCGCGCTAAGCGGTTGCGTCCTATGTGTTCTCGGTTCGCTGCGGAGGCAGAGAGGCGAGTCGGTGAATGGAATTTGACGGCCGCGAGGGAGGAAGAATGGGAAGGCTGCCTCGCAGCCACTTGCTGGCAGTTGGCGTCGGACGAGGCTTGTGCTCCGCCCCGCTCTCGGGAGTTCTGGGCGCTTCCACTGACTGGTCTCACGGACGCCAAGCAACGCATGAACTCATCCTTCTAAAGATAACTAATCCGTAAATCGTGCCCAATCATTGCTCCGGCTTTCCTTCTTTGTACTTACAGGACCTGATCGTGCATGGATTACTGTACGCACTCTGTAGACGCGCGGAACACTGCACTTCCGCGTCAGGGCAAACATTTGCCGGCGTCAACTGTAACAATACCTGGTTCTTTGGTGCTTCGTACCTATCCAATGGTTAAGATGGAAGTCCGGGGTGTCGCGTTTAGCAGAAAGGGAAATCATCAATTCTTCATTGACTGGAACTTGACGGTCCACTACGTGGACAGACACCATAAGCGCCATGTTAATACGCTTAGGAGGATCGATTGACCCTACTACCACCCTTCTATTTAACTGTTTCAACCACGCACGTGAGTATCGACGTGACAAATCAGAACACCACAGGACTATGAAAGTCAGCGTGCCTGAGAGCAACGAGTTTATGTGTTCTTTATATATGTGCAAACTGAGCAACCCAAGTCCTACCAGTGGAGAACCTGCCCCACTCTTCTCTCGTTCGCCCAAACTTTGGTGATCTAAAGGGACTGGCAAGTTTAGGCAGTTACCACCTATATTCTCTCACGCGCCTGACATTGGCATTCAGGTCCACCAGGCTATCAATTCTTACGTATTGCTTCCCCTTTGCATTATTTCACTTTCCATTCTTTTCGTACCTGATTTTCCACAAACTGCGAGTTCGATTCTGGAAAATGCGATACCCCGAAGATGCTGCCCAAAGTTAGTGTGTAGTGTAACTAATGTAACTACTTCGTACTGTGTAGTAAGGTCTGAAACAAGCTTGGCTCGCTCCCAGCCAATCGATGCATCGCGCAAGCATGGATTTGAAAAGCCACGGCCCGCGCCTCCAACCCAGCATCTTATCTACAATTAAGGCGGCAACCATTTTCGCCTTAGAGTCCACGGAGCCGTCCTAAACCATTGGACAACAGCGATCGACAAGTCGCGCGATGCGCTGCTAGCGGGGCATCCACTGACTCCGCGTGGGATGGCGCGGGCTCCAGATCGCCGCATACCGCCCCGGATCAGACAACCCTGCTCCCCGTGCCTGACACGGCGGCATGCCGCCGAGGCAATGCAGCCGTCCGAGGTATCTGCTGCGAACGCTTTACATACATTCCGCAGTATGGCTAGCCAGGTGCTTTGCTCGGCTACCCGCGTTGGCCCCTGTCTCCTCCATCCCTTCATGAATAGTGTGGGCAAATCTACACAGTAGATGATGTCTCCCCCCGAACCAGAGCAGCGCCTATGGCTTCATTGGCCAGAAGAGCAAGAAACAGTTCTGCTTAATGTGAAACATCCATGGAGGGAACTGCCGCGGGCCACTTCTTTACCCACTGAACCCCTGCGCATATTCACCCGTCATCTGCTCTCCTCTTTATCCAGCGTTAGCAGCCGTGACAGTGGCAGCTGTTCTTATTGTTAAAAGACTGCTCGCCACCGTTGAAGGCAACCCGCGCTCCTGTTTGGACTGTTCACCTTTGTCTGGCCCCTATTGTCTGCCCCAAACAGTCGGACAATGAGAGTGCTTCCCTATTGACCCAATTGTCGACTCTCTTTTTCCCCTCTCCTTTTCTTACTACTACCCGGCCTAGACCGTCACGCCTCATGTTGTCTTGATCGTAACTCTTCTCTCTTCTTCTTCTTTCCCGAAACATCATCTCGATTTACAGCCGCGCGTGTATCTGCCAGCAGATCCACTCCATCATTCCGAGCATCTGAAGAACTGCAGGCAGTCGCTTGATCCGGAGCATATACACTCTCTGTAAGTATTTAGACTTAGTCATCTGCCACCCTTCCCGAGCGCCGCTCCCACGAGGCAATGCATCTTGGAACTGCCCCTTCCTGCAATCCGGCGCGATCAAGTCGCAAAAATTGTCGCCGGTTATGGCAACCTGTTCTCCCGAGATGGCGCGGCGATCAACGGTGCGTTCCGAGGTCTCTTCACTCTCGGATAGTTCTGGGCGTCCTCCCGGGCACGATTCGATAGTGTCGGTGTACGAGGACGCTCCAGGCTCTCCAATGCGATGGGAACCCTCTCTTCCAGCCCGTTCAGCAACCCCTGGGCCATCTAGGGAACCAACACCACGGTCCCTAACGCCGCCACAGCCGGAGCCTGACGGAGCCCGCCTCGGCAAACGACCAGGGTGGCCAGTACAGCCACCGTCGTCTCTACCATCACGGCTAGAGACTGCCCAAAGGCATACACGGGCTCCCGGGATGCCGCTGGCTAGTCGGCCACTGATTACATATACCGAGGCGGAGGCATCCAGTCGTATACCCATCGCACACGGAACGCCGAGACCAACCTCCACCGCACCACAAGCGAGATCAATTCCTCGAGCGAGGCTCGCAAGGAGGACACAAAAAGGCACCGCTGGCAAGCGGGCAAGGGCTGACAGGCATCCAGTTAGACGTCCATCCAATATGTTCACCCTCGGGCAGGACTCGAAGCTCCTGGGCGCCGGACACGTCCTCCTCAACGTCCTGCGCGCCTTCAACATGATCGGCCTGGCTGCCGTCATGCTGGCCAGTCTGGCCATGCCCGTTCTCTCGGGTATTAACCATCACTTCTTCTTCTTCGACATGATGACTCACGTTTTCGTCTTCCTCCTCGCCGCGTTCCTCTTCGCCTCGGAGCTGCCGGTGCCGTGGAAAGGGTTCAAGAGATATTACGAGAGGAACTGGCCGGTGCTGGGCCCTGACCACTCTCTCGCCTGGCTTGGTTGGGGCATGGTGTTCATCGGCTTCGAGATCCTGGGCGAGGCCTGGAAGCCGGCGTACACAGTCGAGACACTCGGGCTGGACTGGTGGCGCGCTATACTCGCTGCTTCCATCCTGTCGGTCACTTTCGGTTTCTTCAACATCTGCGCCTCCGTCATCTTCCGCACCTCCTTTGAAGGGCCGCGCGGGGAGAAGGTTATCGTCACCTCGCGCCAGATCCGCACCCACGGCAAGCTTGCCGTGCAGCACGCCGCCAACAAGAGCGACGACATCGAGCACAGCTTCGCCTCGCACTATTCCCCGCCTCACCGCGACAACTGGTCAGGCCGGAGCTGGTCCAAGGAGGAAGAGGCGGCGGAGCCGTCGTCGGCCGTCCGGCGCCTGACGCGCGTCCTCAACCCTCTCAACTTCAACTTCCGCAAGTCGCGCATCTCGCGCGTCCACATCAGCAAGCCCATCCTGCCGCAATACCTAGTAGTGGACGACGACCTCGTCAATCGCGGCCACTCCAGCCACGGCTCCTCCGGCCACGGAGCGGACGGCGGTGATCGCGGCAGCCCCGTCGTCCCGGGCCTCCAGCGGCCGCCCACTGCCTTGCATCCCGCCTACACGGGCGAGAGCCGGTATAGCAAGTACAGCGCGGCGCATATGGATCGGTTCTGAGCACCGCTCCAGTTGCTCGTCGTAGGCGACAGACAAAAAAAACATGAAAGGGAAAAAAGAAGACACACACATCTTCCCCACCTCTTCCAGACTTTCATTTCTTAGTAGGCCGGGGACAGTCGAAATGCTGCTGCCTGCCCCCCGAGGACACATTCACATGGCACATGACGAAAGACTCTGGAGGCGCAGCCGATCGACAAAAGGCGTCGCGGTGTTTGGGTTAAATGATCTGTTACTTCATGATGTATACTCGCTGATCTTGATTCGTTTATTTTCAATGCCTAAGAAAGAAGGGAGGAGCAATGGAGCTTAATACCCGGGATTAATCACGAGGACGCGGGGAAATAGAGATGCATTACAAACCTGAGCTCTTAAGGTCGCTATTCAGGGTCGCCGTCGTGCTGGTGGTGTTTGTGGCACAAACAGATATTCGGGATAATCACATGCGCAACTGTTATTAGCGATAACGGTCTCTAGCAGAAGCAGATCAAGATTAAATCGATAGTCCAAGCATTGTGATATGCCACGCTACAAAACACCTGGACACTTCGAGAAGTAGGCCAAGTCGTGAAAATGGTAGATTCTTTCCAAGGCAAAAAAAAAAAAAAAAAAAAAAAAAAGAAGGCCCTTCTGTGACCGGGATGTATCTCAACGCCAACCGAGGGATGGGCGTCGTGTGGCCCGTGCGCCTGATTTTCCTGAGTGGCCTGGCCCCGTTCTTTGTGGCAAGCCGCGCTCTTTCCTGCAGCCGTTCGCTCACCTGAGCAAAACTCGGTCCCGTCGATCAACTGGGGCATGCACCTTACCTGCTCCCGCCGCCGGCAACTTAATAAGCTGACTCTTACATGAGGATCTAAATTCAACGACCTTACGCAGCCCTTCGACCTTAAAAGTTTCCCGCGTGACACCGCCTTATCTGGGTCGAAGCAGGCCGAGAACTCGCACCACGCCTGCCGAACCACGGCGTACATCTCCTGCCCTGGGCCCCTGTTCTTCTCGCAGCCGTCACCCGCATCATCGTTACGCTTCTTCTTGCGCCTCGCTCATTGCTGTTCTCCTCTCTTTGCCCGCCATTGTAGAGGAGCCGCTGTGGATGGTGTGAGCATCGTGATTCGGGCGTTGTGTCCAGAAACGGGCGGTTGGGCTGGTTGCGCTGTGGAAGGGTCCTGCAGGAAGATCCTGGGTGCTGGGTCGGCCTCGCTTCGCAGAGGGAGATAATAGCTGCTTTTCCGTCTGTTCTTGCCATCATCCGAATTAGGGCACACACCTGAGAACCACGCTGGCGTTGCTCGTGACTGGAATTGTCGGGGGAACTTCTTCTTGCGCCGCGCTTCACGCAGCATCTGTTTTGGTATCTCTCGATTGGCGTCACCTGCTCGTTGTTGTCTGATCGCTCGGCCTTATCCTTACTGGTTCCTCGGCATCTCCATCATGGCAGACGAAGCGGCCGACGTGGCCGAGGATTATCGGCAAGCCCTGGAAGATCTCACGGTTAACTCTCGTATCGAGATCGCGACATTGACCAACATCGCGCGAGAGAACGCAAGTCACGGCTTCGCTATTGCCGAGGTGCTGGCGAGCCACATCAAAAAGGTATGCCGCTGCCGCTGCCGCTGCTGTGAAACAAACTGCGTGCTCGTGGTGGTCATGCGCCCCGTACGGCAGAAGCTAATGTTTTTGCACAAGGCGCCTCCCACACGGACCCTACCGGCGCTGTACGTCCTCGATTCCGTCGTCAAGAATGTCCCAACGCCTTACGCGCTCTATTTCGGCCCGAAGCTCTATTCCATCTTCATGGGCGCCTACACCAAGGTGGACAACGCAACAAGGCGAAAGATGGACGAGATGCTCAAGACATGGAAGGAACCGGTGCCGGGCTCCCTATCGACCAAGCCGGTCTTCCCCCTCGAGCAGGTCCGGCCGATCGAGAACGCTCTGATGGCGGCCCGGAACGCCGCTTATGCCGCCCAGCAAAACAGCTACCAGGGCCAGCAGCAGCTCATGCGCGGCCGGCCGGCCCCCCCGAGCCGAGACACGCCGACACCTCCCACTGCGAGGTCGTTTCCACCCCCGCAGCAACCCCCTTATCCAGGTTCCAACGGACATCGGCCAGACGCGGCGCCGCAGCCGTATCCGATGCATCCAGGAGGCGTAAGCTCGGGCCTTTTTTTTTTTTTTTGTTTTGAGTCGTTTCGTTCCTGCCTGCTAACGGCGCCATCCAGAATCCAAGTGCGATCCCTCACCGTGCAACACCGCAGCCTGCTCCGTCTGCCGGGCCTTATCCCCCTTACCAGCCTCCGGCGGCGGGGTCAGTCTATGGCACTCCGCAACCAGGGATAAGCATAGACAAGTTGAAAGATGATATCCAGCAGCTGATCATTGCGGAAAGGGCGGAATTTGCACAGAATCCACTTGATACTAGTAAACAGACCAGACTGAAGGCGTTGCTGGACTTGCAAACAATAATCCAGAGCCAAGACATGCCTCAGGATCAGTTGATGATCATTAGAGATCGAGTTGCTGAACTTGCTGTAAAAATACGCCCGCAGCCGCCGGCCACGGCCGGCCCTGCTGGGAGCGGTGTGACCGCGCCCAACACCGCGTATCCAAGAGTTTCGTACACCAGCACTCCAACACCGCCGGCTGTGTCTCAGCAGCCGACGCCAGTGCCCTCGACAGCTGCAGCGGCGGTCGCCGCGGCTCTGGCGCGTCCTTCATCCGCTGCGCCGGCTCCTCCGGCTCCTCCGGCTCTGAGCGGGGGCCTGTCAATCGATTCGATCTTCGGGCAAGGCGCCCTGGCAACACTCTTGTCAGAAGCCGCGCGGAAGTCGACCACGCCTCAACAGACTCCCACACCACAGCCTCCTCCCCCGGCAGCCCCTAGCCCGGCCATCGGACCGGCGGCGGCGGCAGCGATAGCGGCAGCGTTGCGGCCGCCGCCTTCGCATGGGTCTACTACCGAACCACCCACATCCGCAGCCACTGTTGCTCCCGCTCCCGCTCCCGCTCCCGCTCCTCCTGCTGCTGCTCCTCTTCCGACAGACCCGTCAGCGCTGCTAGCCTTGTTGAGACAGTCCGGTCTTCTCAAACCCGGCGGCACACCAACTCCCGCTCCGGCGACTCCCGTGCCGCCCGGTCTGGGATCGGGCGGTCACCAGTCCCTTGCCGGCGTCTCGTCCACGCCGACTGGCAACCCCCAGCTCACCACTGCTTCGTTGAAGACGTGAGTATTCGACCCTCTTTTATCTCGGCCCCTCCCCCCTGAGAGAAGGAGCGCGAGGCTAAACATTGAACGTGCCAGCTTCCGCCCACATCTGATCGCGCAACTCCACGAAAACCTCGGTCCGCCCTGCACTCAATGCGGCCGCCGCTTCAAGACGGACGACGAAGGGCGTCGCAAGAAAACGGCACACATGGATTGGCATTTCCGCGTCCACCAGCGCATGAACGACGCCGAGAAGCGCGGGCAGCATCGCAGCTGGTATGTCGACGAGACGGTACGTACAACCCCTACTCCAGACCCTCCTCCCCCTCCGCCTTTCTTTCTTTCCTTCTTTCTTTTTTTCTTCTCGAGTCATCATCATTGACAGTGACTGCTTCTCTTTTTTCTTCGGCCTGGGGCGGAACAACAGGACTGGATCCGGTCCCGCGAAGCCATCGACGCGGACTATGCCCACCCGCAGGATGCCTCGTCCTCCTACTACTACTACTCCTCGGACGACCGGCACCACTCCTCTTCCGCATCGCCCGCCCTCCACCACACGACGATCAACACCAAGCGGCAAGGCGGCTCCTCCGCGGCGGGCGCCTCCGCCGCCTCTCGGATCCCGTACCTCGCCGTGCCCGAGGACTCGTCCCGCGTCAACAGCGCGTGTCCGATCTGCCAGGAGAAGTTCGAGATGAAGTGGCTGGACGAGGCGCAGGAGTGGGTGTGGACGGACGCGGTCCGGGTCGGGGACCGCGTCTTCCACGCGAGCTGCCATCGCGAGGCGTACGGGTACGGCGTCATGCCGTTGTCGGAAGGCGGCCCCGGCTCGGGTTCGGGTTCGGGATCCGGGCTGTTGGGGAAGAGGAAAGCCGAGGTATGTTTCCTTTTTGTTTTATTTCCCCCCCGTTTTCCTTCTTTTAGTTTCCTCTCTCTCTCTCTCTCACACACACACGCACACTCTCTCTCTATATATATGATGGAATGTGTTACTGACGGCGGTCAATGAATAGGACGAAGCTGGTGGGTTGAGGGGGAAGTTGAAAATGGAGGGATACTGATAATAAAAAAAAAGGAGGAGAGGGAGTTGGGCTGGTCGCATCATCACGGCGCGAGAGTGCTTGGGGCGAGGTTGTTGTGCATCGCTGAGCGAAGGGAATCATCGATCATCCGTCGCTCGTGGGCGGCGACATTTGGGGCAGAAGAGCTGCTTCGGCTCTTGGCTCCATCCCGGCATTGCTGTCTCGTCGGGCCAGCGAGACGGCGTTTGTGAACTTTTAGCATCGGGGATTGGTTGGCACTGCATCTTTCTTCTTCTTTCGTTCATTGCTGGAGGTGAACTGCAGCACCTAGCAGCTAATACCTACTACCATATATCATGTGGTAAATACTCGACCCCGCCCAATCCGGCCATCAAAACTCGCGCCTTACCCGCCGCGGTCATGATGGTTTTCCCATTACAAAACCTTTTCATCACCATACATCATTTCGTCATCTGCTTCTGTTAACGGCGACGACCACTTTCACCCCACACACTCAGGACTCGTTCCCTTCTTGGTCGACCACAGTCACACCTCCTCCGACGAGCCGCCCAAACTCCGTCGCGCACCTCCCCCAGACCTCTCTCCCCTCGGCCGTCTCCCTCCACCTGCGGACGCGCCCGAGCACCTCGAGATCCTCCCTCATGTGGGCCGGGTCCGTGGTCCCGTTGAGCACCACCAGCCCGGCGGCCAGCATCAGCAGCGCGTACCAGGCCCCGGCGGGCGACACGCCGGCGCCGCGCGCCACGTCGGCGACGAAGCCGGCGCGCTGCTGCCAGACCGCCCCGTTGGCCGTCAGCGTCCAGAAGGCCTGGTACGAGACCGCCCGCTCGGCGCACCACGCGCGCACGTCGGCGTCCCACGCGCGCTCGGCCGCGCGGAAGCGGTTCTGCACGATCTGCGGCAGCACCGCGCCCCCCCCCGCCTCCGCCGCGGAGGCCAGCGCGCGCAAGACGGGGAGGGTGACGTTGGAGATGCCGAGGCGCAGGATCGTGCCAGCGCGGGGGTCGTCCGGGGCCTGGCCTCGGGGGGGACCGGAGGAGGAGGAGGAGGAGGAGTCTCGCGGGGCGGCGGGGAGGTAGGCTTGCAGGGCGTTCCAGGCCTCGAGGGTCTGCTGCGTGGTGGGGAAGGGCGAGTGGAGGATGAGGGCGTCGAGGTAGGGTTTTCCGCCGTCACCGCCGCTGCCGTTGGTACGGTCTGATGGGTCCGTGGGAAAGAGGTTGGCCAGAGAGGAGGTGATTGAGGCGTGGATCTGGGCGGGAATCGGGTCTGCTGGAGAGTATGCGGAGGTGTTGTCTACCGGGGTGAACTTTGTCTGGATCTAGAGTAGAAGAAGGAGAAGAAGCCAGTCAGGTATCTCGAAGTTAGCTAAAGTTATGTAAAACATGGTGGGAACCTGATGAGGCTGTGCCCTATTCAGGCACCTTAACGAATGTCAGAATGCAAATGGGCTGGAGAAAAAAAAAGGAGACGGCGGGTTATGGAAGGAAGAGGAAAGGGAGGAGATACAAAGAGGTCCTTGCGGGTACAGATGCCCTCTCTGATTGCACGGCGGATGCCTTCGCCCGTACCGGCTTCGTCATAGTGTCTCTTCATGGCAGCCGTGTCAATACCCCGGAAGCCGGCCTTGATGGCCTGGTAGACGAGTTCGGCGGTGCGTTCTTTCTTCCATGCGGTACCGTACATCATGGCGGGCATCTCCGCCGTCGACTGAGGGATTGTCATGGTGTTGTTGATTCGCGGGGGAGGAGAGGAACTCGCTAGTACTGTAAGGAATAGCGAAGAACTGGCCGAGTTGACTTTGTCGGCCTTGAGATGGAGTGTTGTACGAGATGAGGTTTGAAAGCCTTGTTGGAATTACCAATGACCGGCACTTTGTCTGGCCTGAAAGTACGCCAGACATTGAAGCTGCTGGATGCCGGTGGTGTTGGTGGGGTGAGGGCCAGCTTGAAGCTGTGCTGCCAATGAGGGGCTACCTACCCTGAGGGTGTGTGCGTGGGAAACTGTTAGAGTTAATGAGTAACAGCAATACAGAGGCTACCAAAACTGAACATGTAGGCATGTTGTTCCGCACATGTGTAACACCTACAAAGCTGCTTCTTTCCCTTCTTGCAGATCTTTGTCAAGCGCATTGTGCATATTCCATCTCCAATGCCATCAAGGCCATCGATGACCCCCCCTGTACGATGCGGATCGAGCGACGTCGTCAGATCCCTGCAACGACCCCAATTTCGCCCGGGGAAGCCCCCCCCGCGGTTCCCAGCAAAGTTCCAAAGCAGCAGTCTATCGATGGATGCCCTTTGATTCGCCATGACCCGCTTCAGTGGGCCGTCACAGCTGCTTCGAGCGCGGAGAGCTCTTCATAAAGGGCCCAGCGGCTGCACCCGCCGTCCCGGTTCTGTCGAGATAGTTCCGGCTAATTACCCGCAACGCCGTCATTGCCCCGCCATGAGACCCATCGATGGAGGAGAAGAGGGGAGGGGAGGGGAGCGCGCCGATAACGACCTGCTCCGCACTCGGTCTTAAGAGCACAAGCGCCGACACGTTGACAAAATATCCGCCGACGCGAACAGCGGTCTCGCTCGTAATAAATAGGTTCGCCTCGCTCCTCTCTGTTGTCGAGCCCGGTTCTGCTCGCTGTAATCAACGCGTCGAGTCCTCCGCACCTTAAGACAACAGCCATGGCGTCGTCAACTGCGTACACGGTGAGGTGGGGTATCATGGCCACGGGTTGGATTGCTGAGGGTAAGTGGTGGCTTTCCCGTTAGCCCCTTGTCCCCGATCAAGCGATTGCTTACTTGGGTGCTTCCAGTCTTCACCAAGGACCTCCTCACCAACCCGGCCGTCCGCGGCGTGCAAGACGTCCGCCACGAGGTCGTGGCCGCCGCCTCGTCCAGCTCCAAGGACAGGGCAGCCGATTTCCTCAGCAAGGTCAAGGCCCCGAGCTCCGCCAAGGCCTACGGCTCGTACCACGAACTGGTGGCCGATCCCGATGTCGACATTGTTTACGTGGCCACCCCGCACAGCCACCACTTCCAGAACGCCATGCTCGCCCTCGAGGCCGGCAAGAACGTGCTCTGCGAGAAGGCCCTGACGGTGACGGCCTCGCAGGCGCGCAAGCTTGTAGAGACGGCCCGTTCCAAGGGTGTCTTCTTCATGGAAGCTGTGTGGACCCGCTACTTCCCTCTCAGCATCCAGGTGAGGAACTTGATCTCGTCGGGAGCCATCGGCACTGTCTACCGCACCATAGGTAAGTCCCTGCTCCCCTCTTCCTCCTCGTCAACCGGCATCTCTCTGACGCTCGCGGCTTCGCCAGCCGACCTGTCGATCGGCAGGGACTCGGGCGACGGCAAGGTCGACTTCGCCGACTCGCACCGCATGGTCAACCCCGACCTGGCGGGCGGCGCCCTGCTGGACCTCGGCATCTACGCCCTGACGTGGGTGTTCCAGACGCTCTACCACGTCCAGCCAGAGGAGCAGAAGGAGAAGCCCAACGTGGTGGCGGCCGTCAACAAGTACCACACGGGGGCGGACGAGACGACCAGCATCATCGTGCAGTTCCCGCAGCACAAGAGCCACGGGATCGCGCTCACGTCGCTCCGCGTGGCCAGCGACCCGGACGGCAAGAACGGCGGCGGCGCGGCCATCCGCATCCAGGGCTCGACGGGCGAGATCCAGGTCATGGGCCCCGCCTACTGCCCGCTGCAGTACCGGGTCATCAAGAAGGGCGGCGACGCCGGCGAGGTGCAGGTGGTCGACTGCCCGATCCCCAAGGACTCCGAGCGCGACGGCTGGGGCCAGGGCATGTTCTGGGAGGCCGACGAGTGCGCGCGCTGCCTGCGCGACGGCCGCAAGGAGAGCGCGACGCTGCCGTGGAGCGAGAGCATCGCCATCATGGAGGTCATGGAGGAGGCGCTGCGCCAGGGCGACGTTGTCTACCCGGACGTCATCTCGACCGACGTGTACGACCCCCAGAGCCCGCTGAACACTGGAAAGCGGTAAAGGATCCTGTCAGTCTCGGGCGGGTGAATCATGACGAGCTGGGGAGGGTAAGAAGATATGTCCCCGGGGGGGGGGGTCGTCGACGGGACAGAGTGGTGTTTTGCCGGCAGTGCTGGTGTTGTTCATGCACATAAGGCATATATGTATGTACATAGGTACATACATACATAATACTTAGGGGAGCCCGAGTACGGATACTTTCCACTTCAACTCGCCCGGACCCTGCTGAACTCGGGGGATTTGTTGGAGCTAGAGAGGATAGTTAGCCCCCTTGTTGGTCTGTGAGAGTGTATGCACCGCGAGGCTGCGATGTCGGAATGTCTCGGATCCGGATCACTTTCAAATAGATCAATCCCTTGCTCACACGGACCACCAGTCGGCGAGCGGTCCTCTTCAGGCCCAGCCCCCGGGTCCTTGGGTCCTTTGTTTCTCATCGCCCTGCTGCAAGGTAGGTACTGTATGCACTTGCATCGTACACTAGCTAAGGTATGCACCAAGGTATGTACACTAGTGTCTACGCTACATGTTAGTACAGCATAAGTACGTGTTCGCTGCACCATCACATCACTATGTCGAGCATTGACAAGCCGGTGAGACCAAGGTGCAGATCCGAGACACGCAGCGGGATGATTACTTCGATCAGCTACTAGTTGAGATTCGATTTGCGAGACTGCAGAGAGACGGAAATGGGAATTGGAATGCAAGTCATCTGCAGAAATAGAAAAAAATCTTCTTTTTGTTTTTTTTTTAAAATTTCCCTCTGCGCAAGGCGATCGGGAAAGTGGCACCTTCCCGCTCTTTTCCTGGCTCACGGAACGGGTCCATACTTGTTGTGGTGGCTGCTCTCAAGGTTGGGCGGCCAGAAGGGAAGGCGCCCCCAGTTCGTGCCCCCACTGTACTCTGTATTGTACTGTACATACATACATGAG
Organism: Thermothelomyces heterothallicus; assembly: GCF_042370625.1. Classification (NCBI taxonomy): domain Eukaryota; kingdom Fungi; phylum Ascomycota; class Sordariomycetes; order Sordariales; family Chaetomiaceae; genus Thermothelomyces; species Thermothelomyces heterothallicus. The sequence goes on along the minus strand of NW_027192565.1, from coordinate 733,922 downwards.
CCGTACACACACCACGGCCGCTCGGAACTCCACTCAGCGCACACATAGCAGCAGCAGATTGTCTCACCTCAGCACTCTCGGTCTGGTGTCTTAACTCTAACCGAACCGCAGCCCCCAGCTCCGGAACTGGACGCCGATACTGTGCATAATCTCGATCTCCTTCCATGTCAAGGGTTTTAAGTGTCAGCCCAAGATTGACCAACGACTGACCGCCAGGTACGATACGAAATGTTTTCCTTTTTTGTCGGGTGCGGATGCTCCCGTTTTTCTGGCCCTCCTCTGTTCTTCACCGTTCACGCCCTTCAAGCCCTGCCCCTGCTGCTCCCGCTTCCTCCCCCCTGCTCCCGTCCCTGCCTCTCTGCCTAGCCAGGGCAGTGGTACCCGGATCTGCACATGTTGGGCACGGTTCGGAAACACGTACAACACTTTTCGCCAGTAGTATGGTGTGTGGTACACGCTTACTTCCAGTACGAAAGACTGAGAGTACAGAGATATACTACACCAACTCCTCGCCCTCCCATCACGGTTCCAGTGCAGGAAATCTGACCGCAGCCCTTTGCGCCTGCCTCCTTTCGCCTCTTCCTGCCCTCTACGGAAGATGGGCTCTGGCAGTCGGCAACTACATTCTTATACCCCCCCCCCCTTGTCTGTGCGTCCCCAGCACTCCCACATCCATCGGTTCACAGACGACAGCATGCATTGTGATAATGCCCGACACACTACGCTGCACTACACTTATACACATCCATACCACACATTACGTGTCTGCAAGCCGTGGCAGTTTCCTACTTCGCAGCTCGTCGTCTTGTCCCTGAAAAGCTGAAAAGCCACGCCCAATCCCGTTTTCCGCTCTCCCACGCTAACGAGTGAAACAGGCGGTCAGGAAGAATTAACTACGCCCCTCCACCCCCCTCCATCCCTTCCCCTCTTTTCCAATAGGAGGATTGGAATCGCCTTGTTACGTCCCAGCCCGCGTAGAGATTCGTGGCGCGGCGGTGTGTGAAACCTACTGTGGCCTCGCTTGACGCGCACTGCCTCGGACCAGGCCAATCTCCTTGCTTTCTTGGAGGTACCGCACCTCTTCCGTCCTCCCCCAAAGAGAGACAGCAGCAGCAGCAGCGGTGGCCCGAGGTCTTGGAGCCATGGCCTCATCATCTGCCACGCCATCGGCATTACCATCTTTGTCAGCAACTGAAGCGGTCGCGAAACTAGCAGCGGCCGGTACCGAGACAGAGACGGGGCAAGCGGCGGCGGCGGCGGCTGAGGCACAAGCGGAGGCTTACGAGCGCGCACACGTCCACGGCGTCTACGAGGCGATCGCCCCACACTTCTCGGCCACCCGCTACAAGCCATGGCCCGCCGTCGGATCGTTCCTGCGGTCTCAGGCACCCGGCGCCGTTGGGCTCGACGTCGGCTGCGGCAATGGCAAATACCTGGGCGTGAACCCAGACGTCTTCATGGTGGGCTCCGATCGGAGCCACTCGCTCATCTCGCTCGCCAGGGACCGCTGCATGCAACCCCAGGCACAGCAGGGCGACGCAGCCGGGGCGGGAACCGGAGGGGAAGCTGGGCGCGGCCGCCCTGTGGTGGGTGCCGACGTGCTCGTGGCTGACGGGCTGTCGCTGCCCTTCCGCGAGCATGCTGCAGATTTCGTCATCTGCGTGGCCGTCATCCACCACATGTCGACTCGGGCAAGGCGGCAGGAGGCCATCCGGCAGCTCCTGCGATGTGTCAAGCTCGGAGAGGCTGACCGGACCGGGGGTCAGGTACTCGTCTACGTCTGGGCCCTCGAGCAGCGCACCAGCCGACGCGGATGGGACGAGGGCGGTGAGCAAGACCTGCTGGTGCCTTGGGTGCTCAAGTCTCAGCAGAAGAAGCAGCCGAAGCCGCAAAAGTTGCCCAGAGGAAACAAGGCCCAGGCCGTCGGCGACCGCGGCTCGGCGACTCAGGGCGGTGACGCAGGCGGCGAGGCACCGCCTGCGTCAACTCCGGTTGTTCCTGCCGAGCCAGAACCGACCCTCAGCCACTCTGACCCCGTATTCCAGCGCTACTACCACCTCTACCGCAAAGGCGAGCTGGAAGAGGATGTCCTGGCAGCAGGGGGTGTAGTCGTATCCAGCGGTTACGAGAGAGACAACTGGTGGGTCGTGGCTACCAATAAGCCTATTCAACAGGTTCAACAACAACAACAATAATAAATGTCCAATTCAACCCGCGTTTATTAAGTAGTACCTCGGCTCAAGTGGTTTCCAAGTGGCTGGACGCGTTGTACGTATCTTCTCTTCAACCCGATGTAAGCCATTCTCGCCAATGCAGGCGCTCTCCACCGACCCCCTGGTGTTACTTTTGTTCGCTGCAGCCACGTCTCATTTGGGTTTTTTTTTTTCTATTGGGCACCTTGCCCGCCTGCCCATTGGCTTCCCTCACTGCCCTCCTGGGCCTCACGATCCGCCCGTGTTCCTCATCCCGTTTTCCACATGAACTTCTGTCTCGTATTCCTGGACCAATAGAGAAATGAAAACGTTCCCAGAGTGCCCGTCTCTCTTACTAGTAGATCCAGCCGCCCCCTGAACCATGCCTAAACAAGGTAAACAATGGAGAGCCTACCGACGCCCCTTCCACTTGACCCTTCTCTCTCTCTCTCTCTCTCTCTCTCTCTCCTTTGCACCTGTCAGTGAAGACCGGGGTTTGGAAGAGAAGAAGGAGGGTGTGTGTGAGGTAAAAAGAAAACGAAAAGAAAGGATTAAAGAGGAGAGAGTGAAGGAGGAAAGAGGAAGATTTCGTCTAATAGCCCTTTGCCTTTTTTTTTATCGGTTGCCCTTCTCCTTTTTTGGCCACTATCGGACGCCGTTTATACCTCATTGTCGTTGGGGTATGATTTTGAAAGGAAAAAAAAGAAAAAGAAACCTGAAATATAGACAAAAGAAGAATAAAAGTAGAAATGATGATATTGGAAAAGATCAGGGGGTCAAAACGAGGTATCCGTCTATCCTCGGGTATTCCCGCACACCCAGAGAGGAAGGAAAGAAGGAAGGCAAAATAAAGCGGAATAAAAAGTACACAGTCCTTCCGATTTCCATCATCTGCTCGTTCCCGAACGTGGATAGCCGTGTGTAGTTAGGCAGGTAAATGAAAATGAAGAAGGAGAAGCAATGGAAAATATGGGAGATCCGTAATAATTAGAGAAAGTCACCAGAAATTTCCTTTTTTGTTTATCTTTCCGAGAAAGAAGATTCAAAAGAAAATGTAGCTTCTGTCCTCCCACTATACCCGTTACAGAAGCGCAGCATTTCATGTCCCCCCACCATTCTTTTCTCCGTTTAGTTGTTTACCTAACCCATCCTGTAACACTAGATAAAGTAGGTAGGTAGGTAAAGTTTTCCCATCAGACCCATGATTCCGTATCACATCTGCCGTTCGTAAATGCATACACGTGTTGTTTTGTTTTGTGATCAAAAAAGATGAGGTAAGAAAATGATTTTTTAATGGCTAGAGGAAAGGTGAGAAAAGTAAGAGAAAAATAATAATAAAAAAAAAGAGAGACAGAGAGAGAGAAATAAAAAATGCTGACCAGGATCCTCGATGTGGCCCCCCTTCCCCCCCCCACACTCCAAAAAAAAAAAAACCAAAAAAAACTACGGCTCATGCCTTGTCGCTCCCCTCTGAGCCGGAATCAATGTCGCCGCTGGCGGGAGTGCTCCTCCTCCTCCCGCCGCCCCGGCAGCGAAGGGCGAGGCGGACGCCGGCGGCGGCGTGGGCGGGTATTCGCTGCTGCTGCTTCTTCTTCTGCTGCAGCCGGCGCCCCTCGCAGCAGCTGCTCCCGAGGAGGAAGACGAGGAGGCAGTGGCGGTGCCGGGGACGGCGGCAGAAGCGGGGTACAGGTGATGCTGCCGCCGACGCCGGCCGGGCTCCCAGCGGGTGCTGCTCTCTGAGAGGTCGGGCGGGCTTGCGCGTCTCTTCCCGGTTGAGGAGGAGGAGGTTTGTTGCTGTTGCTGTTGCTGTTGTTGTTGTTGCTGCTGCTGCTGCTGTTGTTGTTGTTGTTGGTGTTGTGGTTGTTGTTCGTGTGCCGGGTGAGGCGTGAGGGCGGGTAAGAGTAAGGCACCGGGTGGACCTGGGCTGGCGGTGGCGCTGCTGTGGACCGGGCTGCTGGTTGTAGGTACGTTCTGCTGCTGCTGTTGGTATCGCGGCTGTTGTTGGCTGCTTCCCGGCATGTAGGCCGGGGTGCTGTATGGGCTGATGCCGGTTGTGAGCTCGGCCACGCTGGGGAGGAGCACGCCGCCACCGCCACCGCCACGGCCGCCGCCGCCGCCGGTGGTGGTGATGGCACGTTCTCCGGCAACCCCAGCGCTAGGCACGCGACCTCCGTGGATGAGCGGATCGGTCGTGATCGGGGCGAGGCTGTAGCCGTAGTCTGACACTTCGGATAGGGGCGGACCAAAGGGCGGCGGGCGCGGAGGGAGGCTGTCGCGCCGGGAGGAGAGCGGACGACTGCTGCCGGCCGAGCTTGGGGTCGGCGGCGGGATGATGGGGGGAATCTGGGGGGGCGCCGGGCCGTGGCCGTGGCCGGGTCCGAGTTCGGGTCCGGGTCCGGGTCCGGGCGGTGCCCTGGTGTAGTGCGGTGAGGGGAGGCCGGGGAAATCGTGCGGGAGGCTGCCCTGGGGTTGCGAGTGTGCGTGTTGGCCCCGGGTCGGGGAGATGCGGCGCTGCATGGTCGAGCCTTGGGGTTCATTCGAGGTCATGTTCAGCGAGAATGGAACCACCCCCGCCCGCCGCGCCATCTCAACCTCACCTAGCTGCCAGTGCATGGCCTCGGCTGCTCGCCAGGGAACCTGCATCTCTTCGGCTACTTTGGCCCACATCTCGGGTTTGAATCTAGAGAGAGTGACAAAAACAAACGGTTGGTAGGGCGGTTAAGAGGACGAGGGGTTCGGGGTTCGGGGTTCGGTGGTTCAGGAAACTCACCTCTCGTATAGCCTCGCGAGCTTGTTCTTCCGCTCCTCGTCCCACTCGCTGCGCCGTTCCAGATAATTCTGGTAATGGAGGCGGCAGCTGATGGAGCTCCGGCCCGGGAGACGCTTCGAGATGTCGTCCCATTTCATGCCGCTGCCCCGGAGCTCGATAATCAGGGCATCCTCCTCGGGTGACCACTTGCTCTGCTTCTTTGCCGGCGACTCGGATGTGTGGGGTGGCATGTTGCGCTTCCCTCCGCCGCTTCCGGGGCGCGAACCTGTCCTCGAGCTTCGAGTCGCCTCAGAAGAACGCAGCGCTCTGACCCCGGCCCCGCCCGCAGCGCCGAGACGGGGAGACAAGGGGCTGGTCGCCACGACGAACGGGGCCGGTGGCGGACGGCTCGTACGTGCCGCTTCCGCTGCAGGTGCTGAGACAGAGCCGGATGGACGCTGCTGGGAGGGAGACGCAGAGGACTCATTTGAGTCGGGGCCCTTGAGGAGTGAGGCGATATCCACGATGGGCGGTAGATCTCGCCGGCTTCGCCTGGAAGGACAGACGGTTCATCAAGGCGCAAAGCTGTGCGCCTCGAAGAGGAAAAGGGGGGGGAGATCTTCTCCTCTTGACGCCCTGTTCCACGGCGAGCTGTAGAGGCCAATTTCACACCCCTACAGCCAGAGAGACCTCGCGCGTCCTGCTTGAGTCGTGCGGGCGGGAGACAAGTCCCGGTGGCCCCGTATTGTCGCCCCCTCGTCTGAGCCGAGATGAATTATCTCGAGAGTTTGGGTGGCGCGATGTGGCCAGGCGGCAGGAGCACAGTCTCCGCGGAAGCTGCTCGTCGAAAGCTAAAGTCGGCGAGAAAGTCCCAGTCGTGGTTCGGGAGGGTCGAAGGAGGCTATGGGGGGATGAATACGATCTGTGATGCCATACACGCGGGGCAGGGGTGGATTGGAGGGTTATAACGGGAAAAGGGGAGGGTCGCCTACCTGGAGGGTGAAGGGAGCGTTATCTTTGGATGGGGCTGCTGTAGTCGTAGTCTATTCAAAAAGGCCTGGCCCGTATGTTCAGGGTGCTCATGTCCACATGATGATTGGTTCTGCCTCGGGACTTGTGCGCCAATGGACGGACGAGATGGCCCGTCAGAGGCACGCAGTGGAAACAAGGAGTGCTGGCGGGTGAATACGTCGGTCAGGCGAGCTCTACGGGATGTTGCTGCTCGAGAGAAGGACGGTCCCTTCACTCCGTGCCCATCGGCTTCTCGAGCTTGGAGGGGGGGGGGGGGGTTAGGGTCTGAGCAGGGAAGGAGCTTGAAGCAGATGGGGTCAAACCATCACTTGATGATGGCGTACCTGTCACGGCAGTAGAGAGAGTGTGGGGGAAGGAACCAGGGTCTAGAAAACTGAACGCTGCAGAGATCAGGGAGGAGAGGAGGGTTTGGAGATGGAATACCCATATCAAAACGGGAGTATGCAGGACTTCGCTGCAAGGCATTGGGGCGGGGACCGGTAGAGGACGCTCTATGTGCTCCGTACTCCGTACTGCAAGGACATGTACAGTTACATACGTAGCAGAAGGGGGTGCTTCGGAAACGGGGAGCGAACGTATAACAATTGTGGAAACAGAACTAGAGATGTGCGGTAAGGGTCAGGGCTTCCATTGTACAGTACATACATACCCACCTACAACCAGGTTCGCGAAGCAGGCGATGTAAGATGCCGTTCTGGGAAGCCAGACCCTAGGCATTGCATAGGGCTTTAATGTGCGTAATTCGTAGCGCTGCGGTTGGTGACTGGTAGCAATTCTCAGGGGAGGAGACCACGGCGGGCCATTCTTGTTGCAGTGGCCCCCCATGTCCACCAAACGCCTGGTTTTCCTTTGGGGAAAAAATGCTACCAAGTCCAGCAAACCGACAAGCCGGGTGGGAAGAGTGAGCCGCCGTGACTCGGCGAGCGACAATGCGGCCCCTGCCGATGTCTCGGGAGTTCAACAGGGCGGGTTCGAGGGTTGGTCCCAGTATTGGCCTTCCCGTCGATGTTCAGTAGAAGAACTGGATTGGGCCCCCCGTTCGCGCTCTCGCCCCAGCCGCTCGTGGCGAAACGAACGTTCGACCATCTGCGCAGCTGGTCGCATTGCGACGGTGAGTTTTGGAGGCGAGAGAGAACCAAACGCCCCGGGCTTCTGACCGTCGTACTACTAGAATATAGCTGGGCTGTCTTACATACGTGGGACTCGGGGCGCCCTGGAGAGCAAGGGGCGCCAGGCTCGAAACCAGTACACGCAGATAGATTGAGACTTGGCTTGCGAGGTAATGGTGGAAGGCGTCCGTGGTCGCCACGGATGCGTGCACGTAACCCCTGTGCTGCTCTGCGAAAGCCGTCTTCAGCTCCAAAAAAAGCCTTACTCTCTCGGCTCTATTTATGATTGGAAACGGGGACACGGAGCAGCCCGGCGCGTCCGACGCTTGGAGGCGTGCGAGAAGGGAGCAAAAAAAAAAAAAAAAAAAAAAACAGAAAAAAAGAAAAAAAAATCTGCAGGGTTCGAGGAGGAGCGGTCGTGTCGCAAGTCGGCAAAGGTTCCGTTGCCGTAGAGTTGGGCTCGGGCCAGCCTTCAGGTCTCTCCTTCTTGCCACAACGAGCAGAAACGCAACTATTGGACGGCCTGAATTGGATCGGTGCCTGTGGTAACAGAGAACTGGTGGCGTTGGAAGCAAGGGCAAAGCGCCGGGCCAACGTTGGTAAGCCCACGGACCAATCGCTCCAGGCATCATCCTCCAGCGGGAGTCGCGAAAGTACCAGAGTAGAGAGCGAACGTCCTAGCCACGAAACAGACGTGGAGACCAACGGGGAACATTACCGTAACGAATGAGCGGCCGCGCCGCGGGCGAGCAAAAAGAAAAGAGCCAGGACCCATCAGTTCGAAACTGTCAACCGACAAACTCTGTCCGGGGCGTGAGCCGGAGCTCCTGCGTACCTTAACCAAGTGTGGAAGATGGGTGGGGTGGGCATGTTGGTGCGGGGGGCCGCCGCGAATTTGCCAGCCCCGTTGTCCAGACACTACGTGGACGAGAAAAAGTAATCGAGGCTTTCTCGATGCTGATTTTGAACTTGACAGTTCGTTCGGTCGGCGCCTTAAGCGTGCTTTTTTGGTAGTATGCGCAAATCTTGTTTTGAAGACACTGCCCGCAATGATCGAGGACAGGCGCTGTCCTCGTGCTGCCACTGCCCTACATCTGCTTGGGCGGCAAAAGAGCCAATACCGGCTAGTGGCGGTACGTAACCCCCGTGCAGGTTGATGGATGTGTGTAGTGTAAGGATGTTCCGTACATACTGTACAAACGGAATAGGGGAAGCTTACCACTCAGCAATCCCGAGTTAACGCCCAAAGGATGGAGATTGGATGCGAGGGTTCGCTTCGATCTGTATTTTCCCAAAAGCATGTGCTCTCGGGCCAAGAGGCTGGCCCGAGTCACGCTTGGGGGGGTTTGAGATCTCAGATCCTGGTCATCACTTCGGATCTGGTTGTCAAAGCCGCCTGCCCGATCCGGCGAGCGCATTTGCCATGCCATGCACAGAAAGGAGGCAACGCTATATCCGTGCGCGAAATGGGGCGCCGTGAACCTGCGTCTGTTCGCTATCCGATGTGCGTGATCCTTGTCCCACGGCGAATGGCGGACGCATCAGCTTGCATGGATAGCAGGGCAAATGCGCAAGCATTGTAGCATCCACCGATCTTAGCTGCCCCTCGCCTTCTAGTGCTGTAGCCTGGGCGAAGCGGCAAGGGGGGGTCGCATCCGGGTTGCTGTCAAAGGCCGGAACAAAGCCCGGCCGCGCCGCGATCGGGAGAGTGGGTGCCGGGACTTGGAGCGTAGTCTGGACCTAGTGTCTGTGCGCCTCCGGAGCCAGTGCCGGCCTTCCCTGTCGGATGCGCTTGTTTAGACGTTTGTCTGAGCGAACGATGACCAACAATCGGATTGTCATGTGCCTGAGCTCTTGTCAAGCGCTGGCCGATCGATTCTATCACTTTGTAACCCAGCACAGACAACAAGCACAGATCGCTTTTTGCCGACGAACTGGCGGTCAGCTTGCATGAGCTCTTTTAATGTTCCCCGCATCCAAGATTCAGCTGGAGCATCGCCGGGCGAGACGATCATGGACCGCGCTCCCTTTTTTGGATCGTTGCGTTCGAAACGCCCGGTGGGGTGGGTGTGCTTGCATTGAGGAATGCTCCACCCGTGATAAACACAGGTCGCATCCCTGCCAAGTCGGCATGCTAGGGCTCGTTGGAGGCGTCCTCTTCCCTCTCGCGCGGCCTCCGCCCCTCAATGAACACTCGAGTCCAGAGCCAAGGACTAACTGGGCCAGATGTTGATTGGACGCAGCTCGAGGCCAAGCCAATCGGAGATTCCACCCTCAAATTCAAGCTGCTCCAGGACACGCGCATGAGTGGTGAAACCATGAGCCGCAGCGCGGGGTCAATTTCTGCAGTTGCCAAACTTCCAGCAAGTATAATGTTTTCAGATGCCCAGCAAAATAGTCATGCGTGGACTCCATGACCACATTTGGCACCTGTGTTGCGCGTCGCCTTCGGAGCTAATCGGCAAGAGGCCTCCAGAAGGAGCCGTCCATTTGCGGACGACAGGAGCCACAACTTGAACTGCTCGTACAACCAGATTTCGGGGGAGGCAAACGGCTGAGGGGTACTGATGGAACCGGGGAATTCTGTTTCGGTTTCGAGGCGTTTTCATCGACCTGGAGCTGCCGATAGGTGAGGTGGGCTTAGCTCTATGTGAGACCGACAGGCCGCCTTATCGTTTTCTTTCCATACGCAGTTGTGAGCATATGCAACTGACAACTGTATCGGGTTCTCAGCGGACGACTGAGGCTGGGAGGCGAAATCGAGGCCTCTGCGCATTATTAAGACTTTTTGTTCCTTTTAACAATCATTGTTGCGAGCTGGCAACATGGTTTCAAGAACCCGTGCAATCAGACAGAATCAAACTGTTGTTTTCTTCCTTTTCACATTACCCCCTTTTCGGTTCCTCTCCGCTCTTGAGGGCGTTCTGGGTGGTGCCGCGAAAAAGGGACCCTCCGGAGGTTTGGCTATCTTTGCCGTTCTGCCGTGGATAAAAAGTCCAGGTTCAGAACCGCGGCTCGACGGAGCTACGAGATGATCTTGTCCCAGCCCAAACGTGGCGGTGAGCGGTAGCGGGCAGGCTTTGGGTAGCAAGCGATGCATCCCTTCTGTTGCCCAACGCTTGTTTCGAGCCCATGCCCCTGTCGCATTAAACAGTATATGCAGGGCCAGCTGGGCGACGAAACAGCTGAAGCTCGCTACGACGTTGTCGAAGCCGACGACTTGCGGGCCGGACTGGCCTGTCTGTAAGCCGCTCTAGGCGGCTGGCTGCATCGGACGGTGACTCGATGCGGAAATGGACGATGCATGAGGAAGAATGAGTGTGTGTGTTATAGGAAGGGCGAGACAATGGCCTTTTTTTTCGGAGGTATTAGCTTCGCGGCAACCTCGTTGGCTTTCAGTCTCACCGGCTGCCGAGGAGAACGTGGATGGCGCCTCTGTCATGAATTGCAGCCATTTCCTTGCCCGGCTGTTCGATTGTAGGCGCGGGATGGAGATCGGAGTATGTATGTACGGACGTACATTAATCCGTACATACATACAATTTCATAGTCAGGTACGGGGTAAAGCCGGGCATGGGCGGCTCGTGCCGACCGATGATCTCGGGTCTCGGGTTCCAACACTCAATGGTGGTAGCGTTGTCGAAGGTACGGACGAGTCGAGTGTCGTTGTTGTGGGCCCGACCAATGGTGTTTTGCATTGCCGTTTGAATGATCTTCGATTCGGGGCGGAATCTGATGTCCGCATCAATGTTGCGATGCCACAGGCCGATGCCGCCTGGCTCGTCTCCAATGAAACGGTTCCTGGAGATGCTGCAAACGGGCGGAACCCGGTTTGATTGGAATCTCGGGAGAACATTCGACCCCTGTCGGTTTCCGTCCTGTCGCCTGATCTTCACTTTGGCGTTGGGAGACCGCAGATCGGTTTGTCGAGACTTGCATTGACATGGATAATAATGGAGGCTGATCGTTGAAGGTTGTTTTTCGATGAGGAGTGCCGAAGGTAGTTGCCAAAGTGTTCAGTGAAAAAAAAAAAAAAAACCACTTGAGTGACACTTGGCAAGAATCTCCGTTAGGGGCCTACAAAACCAGTGCATATTTCCGTACACTAGCCGACGTGGCCGTGGTTGCCATGTCTGCTGTTAAGTTATGAATCAGTAATCCGTACAGTACTCTAGTAGTCACGCACGTGCCGTGTTTGCGAGCATGTTGGTGTGCCTGACCAAACTGTTTCCACTGCAAGAACCCTCACATGGATTGGGCAGTTGCCGTGAAAACCACCAACCAGAAATCCATAGCCTTGGGGCTCAGATCAAATGAGCGAGCCGTGGCAATTAACCTCGGCTCGAGTTTTTTTTTTCGGTTTTTTTTCGCAGTAAGTGGTTCCGGTGTTCATGAGGAGAAGCAATCGTTTCTCGGTTTCCCGTTCTGGCCGTCCCTTTCCCTTGTGGAGTCTCGAGCTACTCTAGTTATACTTTAGAAACTGCAGCGGCGCACAGTTAATTGGTCGGGCGTCGCTTCAGTTACTTTGTTGACAAATCGGCACCGTCTCCCGACGCAGACTCCTTGCAAACGCCCCAAATCCGAGATATCGCGCGCCAGATCTGGATTCGTGTTGGAACACGTGCTAGAGCCATGGCAGACGTTCCTCTCTTTGTGGTGTCGGACTACGTCTCTTCTGAGAGGCGAATCACGCCGTCGTGGTCCATCTCGCAGCTTAAAGCTAAGCTCGAGCCCATCACTGGGATACCGCCTTCTTGTCAAAAGATTTCCCTCAAAACTTCGTCCAATGAGCAGATCGCGATAGAGGCCCCGGACGAGGAGTCGGTGTACCTGCAACAGTTCCCTCTCAAGCCATATTCCGAGCTACTGGTACGTTCCCGGCATCCCTTCACCCACGAATATCCAAGCAAGCGGGCTGTGGCAGATGGCCATGACTTGGCATTTCCGGGGCGTAGCGTGCAACTAACTAGGTATTTCAGATTGCCGATACACGGCCCGTCTCAGCGAGGCCCAACTTCTCCAATACAGCCGAGGTCGAGAAGTACGTGTTGCCGGAGGAGGAGTACGAGAAGAAGACGGATTCTGTCCTCGCCTGGAAGAAGGCCGAAAAGCTAGGGCGGTTTAACCCCAACGCTCCCAGCCACGAGCAGGCCAAAATTGCCGCGATTGCCCAGGAGATTGAAGCTCGCGGGATCGCGGTCGGGAAGCGATGCAAGGTCGGCGGAGACGACTCCAGGCGAGGGGAGATCAAGTATGTGGGTGACGTGAAAGAGATCCCCGGTGTGGGAGCGTGGGTTGGTATCCAACTGGATGAGCCGGTCGGCAAGAACGACGGAAGCATCGGTGGCACCCGGTACTGGGGCGAAGCATCGGAACTCAAGCGTGGCGTGTTCGTCCGGCCGGAGCGGGTCGAGGTTGGTGACTTCCCAGTGCTGGACGATCTTGAGGATATGGAAGAGATCTAGAGGATGGACGTAGCGCAGTCTCGAATTTGACTCGCGTGGCGCCGGCGTGCCGACCACGAGTCAGTTGTATCGCCGGTTATCATGGCACGAGCGCGCGGGCATAATCGATATGGTAGGAGGCCCCCTGTCCAATTCTGTGATTGTGCTGTATTGGAGCCTTTGTGTCAAGTTCAACCCTACCAGTTCGGGGTATTAACAGTAGTTCCACTGGCATCTGGGCCGGTTTTTTTTTTTTTTTTTTTTTTTTTTTTTTTTTTTTTTTTTTTTTTTGATGTCTTCCTCAAGCTGCAGAGGAGAAACGCTCGGGTCTTCATGTGTCTTGGACAAGCTCGCAAGCGTCGGCGTACGCACTGATTCCTCTGCAACCATCCTAAGATAACCCACGCGAGATCGGTGTTGCAAGGATCATGTATTACTGTAACACCCTCGTGTGTGATGTCCCGCCAAGAACCATTTAACTCTGATGTTACCTCGTGCTTCCCCACTGACCGTCGACTCCGACTTCACCCAGTGTGGCTGCCTTATGGTCAAGCCATTTTGACGAGAGGCTGCGCTCGAAGCCGTATCTCCCGATTTCGTGTCTTTCTGACTTTTATGAGGGCCAGGCTTGGTGCGCTTGGGCACAGGAAGTTCTTTTGGGCTATGCGGAATACCGAATTCTCGCACATGATGATGCCCCGGCCCTCTCCGCCAATAAACTCAGCGGTTTGCGTTTGTCATCTGAGACGCCAGTGGTCGATCCCGGGCTCGGCTGCTGGCGTGCCGACAAAATCTCCGAACCAGCCGGGAATTTGGGAAGTGGCTACACAGGTTCACAGCCCCAGATGCGCAAGCAGGAGGAGTTCAGCGCGACAGCGCGTATCCAAGATCGGGTGCCACGTAATCCGTATACTTGGAATGGATTCGTGTGGCAGTCAACCAACGAGAAAGGGCCTGCTGCGGGGACCATGGACAAGCTCGTTCAGCTGACAAACTCGTTTGCACGTGGATGGGGCAAGTATGAAGACCTTGTACGTACTCTACTGTACATACAAAGTACCAGGTAGCATTCCCAGGACCAACAGTGAGACTGTTGTAGCACGGCGTCGTGGAAATGTTGCAAAACGCGTTGATGATGGACCCTCCTGTAATTACTTGTAGGTAAGGTATTCAGTGCAGGGCATTAGAAATAATCTAAGGTCAAGCAGCCGAAGCATGTATGTATGTATGTACATACAATTCTCCAGTTAGCCAAGGTGATGATACCCACCTAAATTAGGTCTATTAACTACCTAGCTTGCCCAGGTGGTAGCATACCCCGCGCTTCAATGATGCAATACCCCAGCGCTTGGACCTGAGGCCTTGCCGTTGCTTTAAGCAGCTGCGGTCACTAAAACAGATCCAAAACGCTCTGTTCAGCCAATCCCACCTGCGCCCGAACCCACCCCCCCCAAAAGCCTTTGGGTTGATGTATTCCGGGCGCTGGGCTCCCTCGGGCGCTCTCCTTCCCCACACAGCATGCTGCAACCTCTCACGTCATCTCAACCTTTATCAAACCGTCCCTACGATGCAGTAGACTGCAGCGCGACATCCTGCCGCTTGCGACGGTTTGTGTGAATGATTGCTCCAGACCGCCGATGCCGTGTATCTGATAAGGCTGCGATGACCATCTTAGTTGCTCCGAGATACCTGACCACTCCTTGGTAGGTACAGATTTCAGGCAGTAGAGAGTCTGATGCCCATCAGCTTCGTCTCTTGCTCTTGAGGCTCGTCAGCACGTACGGATTACAAATATCACATACCTTACCCGGCCGGCAAGACAGCGCAGTGCGTGCATACCTACCTACATATAAGCTTTCGCATTCGGCGAACTGCCGTCACGCCGAATACAGCTGTTTCGACTCGAGAAGCCAAGCTGCTTCGTGCCAACAACCGACTCTTTCCCCCCTAACCCCATAGTCGCCTGTCTGGCTTAGCGGACACACCGGGCATCCGGGGCGATCAGGAACCGAAGGGGCCAAGGGAAAGGGAACGGCCGCAGAGCAGTCCCAGCATGGATCCATTGTGCCCCGGCAGCCAACATGAGAAGTGAGGGACCTTCTGCGAAACAGAGTGTACCCGGGCCCACCCTCCCGCCTCGGCCCTTATCTGCCCACTTCCACCGGCATCCATTTCCGCTTCGGCCCAATCCGCCGGGCAAGCCTCCTCGCGAGCCATCCCGTCTCCAGTCCAGCCCGTGGCGACGTCGACCGTCGCCGGCCCTGGGAACGATGTCTTCGCTTCCGCGGTTGCTTCTCGTCTTCCTCGTCTCCGTCCTCTCCGGGGCCGGTGCCGAGGATGCGAGGGTATCACCAGCCGCCGCGACCACCGAGCGGGAGCTGGCCTCGCTTATGCACCTCCACCTCACCGCCCCCGAGACAGCGGCACTGCAGTTAACATACAGCGTTCACCCACTCACCGAACACGCCGGGCTGAACCTGAGCGACCGAAGTGTGAGCTTGGGTCTCTTCTACAGTCGGAATACCGCCGAGAGCTTTCGGTTGCTAACACGTCGCAGTCCATTTGGGTCCACGGAAGCTTGGTTCCCGTTGAAGTCCTGGCCGACGCCGATCTGAGAAAGGAGGAAACGATAGTATTCTTCAGCTGCGACAGCGAGAATGCCACCAAGATGGTCAATCAGGTCATGGAGGGTCGGCCCAAGGCGATTCTGCTCTATAGCCTAGAGCTGAACGCGTGCCGTCTGGAGGGGGACGACCTCAGCTACGACTTTTTCTACACCATGGCCGATGCGGACGCAGCACGGGCGACATTGAACAATACCCTCCAGGCCGGTGGGATCTTGCGCGCAACGATCACCGGCAGTGACAACGTGACTAGCACGATACCAGGCAGCCAAGACACGGGCGGCAGTCACTCGGCCGTCGCCATGAGTATCCTTTATAGCATAACGGGCCTCATCACGCTGTTGTTCCTGGTCATCATCGGGACAGGGGCAATACGGGCGCACCGGTACCCGGAGCGGTACGGCCCTCGATCGGGCCAAGGAGGGCGGCCGTCGCAGAGCCGCGCAAAGGGGTTGGCGCGGGCGGTCTTGGAGACACTGCCGATTGTGAAGTTCGGAGACCCCGAGCCTCCCAAGGCCGATCCGTCACTCGAGCTGGAAGCTCAGCAGCCGGCGACAGCGCCCGATGCCTCGAGGGCGACGAGATTGTCTGCGATTCCGGAGGAGCCCCGGACGCCGCAAGTCCGGCAAAGCGCAGCGCCAATGTCGGGTGCGGTACCCGCGCCAGATGTGGCGCCTGCCGAAGATCGAACTCCGGCGGGTGGGACAGGTGAGGAGCCGGACAAGGACAAGGAGGGTACCAATTCCGGGGGCGTTTCAACAGAGGAACATCTCGGCTGCCCAATCTGCACCGAAGACTTCACCGTCGGAGAGGATGTTCGCGTCCTTCCTTGCAACCACAAGTTTCACCCGCCGTGCATCGACCCATGGCTGGTTAACATCTCGGGAACCTGCCCGTTATGGTAAGCCTCGCTTCTTCCCTTTTTTTTTTTCTTGCTGCCCCACCCTTTTTTACCCCTTTTTCTGACATCTCTCTCTTCAGCCGTCTCGATCTGCATCCTCAAGATCGCCGATCTAGCACTGGCCATCGCCCAGATAGCAGCAGCAGCAACAACAACAACAACAACAACAACAGTAATAATAATAATAATAACCACGAAAATAGCAACGGCACTGAAAACAACGTCGACAACCACCTTCCCCTCTCTTCCTCGCCACCGAGCGCCACATCACAACGGCACAGGCGATCCTCCCGCTTCCTCGACCCCCACCGGCTGCGGCACGCCTCGGTGAAAGAGCGCATCGAGATTCTCAGGCGATACCGCTTGCAGCAGCAGCAGCAGCGCGAGCCAGCCGCGGACGGAGCGGAAATGCGAGAGCAAGAACAACCACAACCACAACCACAACCACAACCACAACCACAGCAACAGCAACAACAGCAACAACAACAGCAGCAGCAGCAGGAACAGGAGCAGCAGCAGCAGCGTGCCCGCAGGACCAGCCACCTGCTGAGATGGTTGCACTTCCGCCCGGGATCACGCAGCCCTCCCCCTCCTTCTCCTTCAAGGACACATACTTGATTCGACCTACGCTTCTTTTCTTTTTCCTCATCTCATGTCTTGGTCTACACCTCTGGTCCGAGATACCCCACTCCTACACACACCACCAACGGCACCGTTATGTCCGGCGACGGGGAGCAACAAACACACACACACACACACACACACACACACAGAGAGAGAGAGAGAGAGAGAGACCCGCACATTCCCTCTTTATATTACGTGCTTCGGCGCTTGGTTGGGCATCGGGGTGGTTGTCCGGAGCAATGGTACTGCATTTACAGGGTGTTAATCTTCTATGTTCATTTTTTTTTCTCATGGTCCATACAGAATGTGTGTGATGGCTTTCGAGTGTTTGGGCTGCTATTTCTTAACAGTCATTGAGGTAGTGGTAGTGTTTGAACAACACAAGAACACAAACGGAGGCCGGGATCAACCCTTGCATGTAACCTACGCACATATAGGCACGATTCCATGCATACCCAACTTTGTGCTTACTCGTTCTCCTGGTATGCATTTTCGGAGGAGCATGCTTGTGCAGCACGGGGTACCGGTATATGCCAAGGTTGGTGAGAGATTACACGACACAAAAGTCACCCCATGAAGCCGGCAGTCTGACGAGAGGTTGAGCCTCATCAAAGACAAATGAGCATAGAGACAAGAAGCAGTGAAAGCGTTATGACGTCCATTTCGTGACTCATCAGTCCAACTCTGGCCCGTCTAACGACCGATTGATTTCGTGTCTATGCGCCGATCCCACCGTAACCCTCCCAGTTGTTGGCCAGTGTCGTTGTCAAACCAAAGTGCTCATAGCCGTTGACATAACTAATGTACATACAAGAAGGGAAAGTGCCTCAAATGTCACCTCTGCCTCCGCGGGCAGGAAACGAGTGAAGAGAAGGAGAAAACGGTGGTAAAGTATGTACAGTGGAAATCAAGTGATGCTCATGGCGAGAGATAACGGTCCGGGTAGTCCGGATCTCCATATCTGCTTATGTGGCGAACAGATGGCCACAGAGATGCCGCAAGAGACAGACAAGATCTTGCGCAAAGATAGCCAATGCCGTCATGTAGCGTAGGCGAAAGTGTTGCCGTACTCGCTGGGCGCGCCGTTCTTGATCATGGTGCCGTCTTGCACCATGAAGTACGAGTAGCGCTCGACAAAGGAGTAGGTCGAGTTATTCTCGATCTGGTCGATGACCGTCTCGAGCTGCGAGTTGATTTCGTCGTCGGTGCCATCAAAGGCAAACTCGGTGATCCAGACGGGCTTGTTGAACGCGGCATAGACGTCGCGCAAGTGGCTAAGGAACGTGTTGGTGTCGACGCCATAGATGTGGATGTTGACAAAGTCCACGGCGCACTTTCCGGCACACGCGTCAAAGAACTGCTTTAGGTATCCGATGCCGTTGTTGGGGCCGACGCCGTTGGTGATTGAGGGGGAGCCGATGCGGGCCTTGCCCGAAAAGGGGTTCATGAGCTCAATGTGCTTCTGGGCGGCGAGCTGCGGCGACATATTGGCCTGGGCTGCGAGCTCGGGCTCATTGAAGCTGAATAGACACTTAGATCCGGCATCAATGGCCTTTTGAGCGTTGGCAGGCCATGTATCAGCGAAGTCGAGCTTGATACCCCAAAGGGTGGGGACGAACTCGAGGTCGGTGCCCGAATCGTCCTGCTGGCCCCAGTTATAAGTCCAAGTCACCTTGGTGCCATCGCCGAGGAAGGCCTTCAACAACTGGGGGTCGTTGTAGGCGAGGCCACGTTTGGCCCTGCCGCCGGTGACCCCGGTGTTGTCGTTGTTGCCGCCGTCGCCGTCGCCCACCGGGACAGGGTCCGGAGACGGAGCAGCCTGCGCAGATGAAGACGACGTCGGTGGCGCGGCAGGGGCGGTTGAAGCGTCTTCATCCGCCTCAGGCGTGGTGCTGGACGACGCGACAGCTTTTGCTACAGGCGTGGAGCTGGATGTAGGGGCGGCGCTGGTCGACGTGACCGGAGCGACGACAGGCGTGGAGGAGCTCGGAGAAGAAGAGCTGTGCTTGAGCCTGAACCTGTGAGAGTGGCTGTAGAAAGCCTCGGGGGTGGGAGCGGTCCCGTCTTCGTAAACAGTGACGGTCACCCAATGCGTAACCGTGCTTTCCTCGGTGATAGTGGCCCTCTTCTGGTGCAAGTGCTGAAGGCCGTGTCTATGGGGACCAGCTACGGTCTGGCCGAGGAGGGTGGTTGCCACCAGCACGGCAAGAGTCTTGGTATTCATCGTGTTGACGTTCTGGCGTGACGAGAACCCGGGGTGTCCGACTAACTTGACTGGTTTTACTTTCATTCACCTTTCCGAGGCCGGATTGGTGCAGCTTTTGGCAGCTTGATAAATGAATGAAAATCCGAGTCGTCGCTGACTCGATGTTCTCTGGGATGGTGGCTAGGGTTGAAAGGAAGGAATGAAGCGGCGTGTCGATGTCGGTTGCTCGAGGCCGAAACTTGGGAAGTGAAGGTGAAAATGAGCCAGCACTGGGCGTGACCTTGTTTGTGTCGCAGTCTGTCAAAGACGCTGACGGAATGAAGCGAGTTTGAAATCTCCGGAAGGGGGGAGATAGATGACTGCAGCCTCAACCTGAAGGCGCCAAAAGTGTCGGGGTCGCTACGCGGTGGTTGAAGCTCTCAACCAGTCGAAGGAATGGAAAACACCAAGTTAGTGTCGCAAAGAAGGAGCGATGAAAAAAAGAAAACAACGACAGCCTGATCCCGAGGGTGAAGTAGAAATGAAGGTGGGATCAGACTGAGGCGGCGTAGCACCAGAATTTTGTACCCTAGTGCGGCACGGAGGGGATGAAAGAGCGTGCCGTAAATGGAGGAGTAGCGAGTGCACTGTGTGAGAGAGTTTCGGAGTGGGCAGGCACCCACCCACCGGGCTGTTCGGACGGTTAGTGAGGCGGAACCTGAAACCTGGAAGGAACGGCCTGGCCACGGGTGATCGCCAGGGGGGGAGATCTGACTGGCGGGTTCTAGGCTTTGGTGGGACGAGCGTGCCTTGCAGGACTGACGGTCCCGCCTGCGCCAGGAACAGGACAAAGTTCCGTGGTGTGGGGCCACAGCGTTTGGGCCAAACCTCGTCGGACCTCCAGGTTGTTGGCGGTGTGAACATGACCATTAACTCACGTGTGTGGGCACGCAATGTGCACACTACACTACCTACCAAGGATACACTTCGGATTACTGTGTACTCCGTACTGCCCTTCATGTGGATTTCCGGCAAGACAACCCTGATTTTGGACGGCCTATAACTACCAACCCAGCCCATGCTATTCAAGTGAAAGCTTGGAGGCTCTGTGCTGTGATAGTCAAACCCCCGCGCTATTGCTTCGCCGACGTACTATGTAGATCCGGAGGGTAGTTGGGACGAACAACAGATGGGATGTGCGGAGCCCAACCGTGCCAATATTTCAGAGTGCACTCCGGAGTACGGATATACACTACTTCGTACACCATGCACCAGTCCACTACTGTAACCATCAACCTGGGTCCGGATTCCATCAAGACGACTGGATGGAAACCTAAAAGAAAAACAAAAGGAGACCCACCATCGCCGGACGCGTCATCGCGACAACCTGCAGTGTGCGGGTCCGTCGAGAATACACTACACTACACTACATAGTACGTCTGTACACAAGTATTATTTGCCAGGGGTCAGGGTCAGGGGGAAGCCGAATTGGCGACGGTTGAAACACATGGCGCTGCCCCAGTTGGCGCCTCGAAGCCCCTCTCCTTGTGGGGACACAGCATCGGATGAACCAACGTGGCGGGCGCTTGGCACCACCTCTTTGACCTCTCGACTCCACATTTACCCGCTTGTCAAACTGGTCGCCAATCGTAGCGTACGGATACGTAGTATAGTGTGCACGGAGAGGGGTGAGGGAGACCGTTACACCACCGCTCCTAGTGTACGATATGTGGTGTGTATAATCCGTACCTAGTGTACTGTAGTATATCAATTGCGTAGACATGCAAGGAACGCAACACTAGTGTGCACTACTCCATAGCGTTGCGCGTACGCAAGCAGGGCTCACCTTCAGCCAGGAAACACCGGACCCCACTTCCCGAGACCTTGCAGCTGCAGGAGCGCGGTATTTGCGCCTTCTGGCTTTTTCTTCTCGTCTCTTGCGGCGCGCACAAAGCAGACTCCATTGCATTCATCCTCGGACTTCAACACACTGCGCCGCAGCACCGGCGGGGCGGGGAGTGGTCCCGTTCTCCCGACGAAGGGTTTGCTCCGTCACGCCATTATGTATTGCCTTACCTAGCGCCCAATGGCAATGTGCCATGTGCTTGCGCATCGGGCGACGGCATTTCATGGGATATCTGGTACAGTATCAGTGCGGCGTGGCGTACCATGAGGAATTCACACTATACGGATTACATACACCAACAAGAAGACATGAGGCGTGCGAGCAACGACTACGGCACCCATCCGAGGCACAGCGTGCCGTAAAGGATGCGTACTAGTGTATATTCCGTACATTCAGTACTCAACCCTGGCAGGGTGCTGAGCGGGATAAACAAGCTTTCCTATTCTTGCAGGCATTGCCAAAACCGGCCTGCTGTGCCACTGACTCGGGTTGTGTTCTCCTCCTCCCCTTCCCCCTTATCCATTCGAGGGGAACTTTTGGTTCTCGGAGAAACCTGATTGGCTCGAGGGGCAAAACGAAGTATGGCAGGGAACCAATTAGTGTAGTGTACACCCGCCAGTGCACCAGTGCAGCCGAGAGGGCCAGACACTGTCCGAGGGGAATCGGCTGGATTTTAATCGTCAAACATATATACTCATTCTCGGATGTTCCAGACATTCAGGGAGGCGCAATGGTGGATGCATGCCCTTCATATTCACTGGCTCGAGTGTGCCTCTCGGAACCCCACCAACGTTAGCTCCTCGCCCACCCACTCATTCGCTCACTCCGAACCTTGTATGGTGCGGAGTACATACATGTACTGTAAAAACTACGGACATCCGACGACGGATTCCAGCCAGGGATCAGCCGTCGACCAGAATCTTGCTGAAAATCCATCTCTCTCTCTCTCCCTCCTCTCTCTCAGTGTTTTTTTTTTTCGGTGTGTGTGTGTGTGTATTGCTCCGGTACGTCCGCGGACATAGTTTATGCCCGTCCATATCGGTGAGATCGAGCAACAGCAGCGGCGCCGGCATTGTTGTTGTAGTTGTTTTCGCTGTTTAACGGAGCGCGGGGCCCGCATGAGAAAGGGTCGGAGACCACTACCAATACTATGTGCCCCAGAGCCTGGAATGCGGGTCGATGATGAAGACATGGGTGCCAACGGAACCATGCGCCTCTTCTCACGGACTAGAGATGTTCAAAAGGTAGACACATGCCGGCCGTGTGCTTGGTTGTTACGGGGGGTTCTATTCGGGGACGTTTGGGGGTCATTGCTGCCAATCTGTTTGGGGGAAAGGCAGGGCAGAAGGAGACGGATGTTCAGCAAATATTCAACCAAAGTAGGGCAGGGAGTAGTACCAAGACAGAGCGTAGGTAGTGTGGTGTTAGAAGCGTGGATTCGGACTGTCACATTCCGCGTGGCGGCGAGGAAAAAAACGAGAAGAAAAAGAGTTTTCATACGAAAAGTAGGTACGAAGGTATGTAGGTACCTAATCACGAATTTGCTGCCGGGGCACAATTTACCACATAGCGACTGTGCTCACGCATGTTCTTCTGGCGTTTATTGACCGCATTCTTGTCAGACCCCTGAGTGATGACCCCGCCTTCGTTCAGGGCTTGGAAATCCGAGCTGTACACTAGTTTGTGAAGCAATCATCCAGCCAGGTGCCACCCCGTCGTATGCCATCTGGCGGCGCGTACGCGTCGTACATACCTGCCAGGGGTGGTGAGATGGCCTTTCCCCCCCTTTCTCCCGTCATTTCGGTCCCTTCAAGCCTGGCTCTATCACATGGGAACTGGGAGCCGGGAGGAACTAGGCGCCCTCTCAACTAGGACCACTTGAGGTCTATGATCAGAACCGGTAGCGGAGGTCACAGCTGGGTGACTCATGGGGGCAGTGGCATGGCCGGGTCGAGGAGGGTAAGGTCAGGGGTGCACGGCAGATCCGTGAAGTGCTAGTGGTATCTCAGAGACAGGCCGATAGTCAGATGTTGATCGGAATGCTCATGGCAATGTACCGATTCGTGGGGACAGAACGGAAGGGGGAGAGCTGCAACAGCCAGTGTCAAGGCGATGTAGAGGCACCGGGTCAGTAAGGAGGTAGGGAGGTGAAGTAGAGCCGGGGTGTTGCATGACTTCCCGCCTCCAGGTGCTGTTCGGCCATCAACCATTCGTCCTTAACGCGCGACTCTCAAAAGGTACTCTCCTGCTTGATTCTGGTTCCGTCAACAACCGTGTCTAGCGGAAGTAGGAAAACCTCGGGCCCAGGGATCTCGGCGATAGCACCTGCAAAACCATCTGCGCCAGAAGGTTAACCGGGAATTGGCCACGTGGGAAGCCGCGTGGGAAGAGCCTGATGTCCGCGGCGGCAAAAAAAGTAGAGGTTGCGCAGGTCAACGACAAACAAACTGGAGCATCTCAAGAACACACAGGACTTCGCCTTGCTACACCCTACGCTCCGTCAAAATGGCCATCAGTCGTATCGCTGCCCAGGTACGGCATAAACTTGGAAGGCGCCAGATGGTCACGCCCGCATTGCCATTTTCCCGCATCCACGAGCCGAGACGACCTGAAGCCGA
Organism: Thermothelomyces heterothallicus; assembly: GCF_042370625.1. NCBI lineage: Eukaryota > Fungi > Ascomycota > Sordariomycetes > Sordariales > Chaetomiaceae > Thermothelomyces > Thermothelomyces heterothallicus. Next base: position 710,538 of record NW_027192565.1, on the reverse strand, counting down.
CACTCGAGTCTCCTCGCTTCCTTATTTCTGAGCCGCCGACAAAACAAATTACGAAGATCGAACGTGAAGGCGTTCTGGGAAAGGGCCTGGTTTTCGCCAGGGATAACCGGACCAAGAGAGCAAGAGAGGCCGTTCGAAATTCAAGTCAACTCCTACTAGCAATTAGGGATCGCACTTATTATTATACAGGATCTCCTGGAGGTGGTTGCCCAGATATGTAGGTGGATCTTTAGGTATGTATGTACATAACTTACCTAAAGCATGCAGTCTAACCAAGGGACTGCGACTGTCCACTCATAGCGATAGCACTAACCACCGGGTACTTCGTAGGTAATCCGTCAATCTGGAGCATGTGCCTTGCACGCATATACATGTAGTGCGGCCCTGCGCTAAGTTTCTTCATGGTTAAGGGATGCAATTAGCACTTCATTGGTCTCGCGCGGTGCTAGGCGGACTGATGGGCTGTCTGCGGCCACACGCGTTGGTGCTTGATTCGGCGTGATGGATTACCCGGACCACTGCCGTGCGAGTGGGTCTGGAGCTGGGCGGAGGCTCTCTGAGTGGCGGCTGATGCGTGAGACGCCCCACGGCTCAGCTTGGCCAATCCGTGATGCCAGGAGGCCACACCATCCGGCGGCTGGAACTCTTTGCCCCCCTTCCCTTTCTCGAGGGTTTGCGATGACTGAACATAACAGCTCGTTGGACGTGGTGAAGAGGCTTTGGAGGGTCCCAAGGCGCAGCCTTGTGGAGCATCAGGGTCCCCGGAGTAGCTTAATCGGCTGCCACATCTCGCTTGAGAAAGGGGCGCGGGTCTTGCGCTTGGCATGCCCCGCAGTGGGTGAGCTTCTGGATCGGCAGCCTTACATAGTAGGTCCGTACACGGTAGTGCCTCCAGGTCAACAATTGTGAAGATATGTCAAATATCCTACACAACACTTCTCCAAACAACGAAACAAGAAACAGGGGGAAAAGCATAGATTTTTCCCACCAGTGACACACAAAAAAAGGGCATCACCTCCCGCACCAGGAAATTCAAGCTGGTTAGCGGCAGTCGCAATTCTAGCAGATACGGAAATGCAGGCCTATCCCAACGGCGGGGCCATGCCCGCAGGTTACGGACAGCCCCAGACAACGCTTCCAATTCTCACTCTGGACAGCGGCGACGATGACGGCTTCGAATACTCGGCCTTCGTCTACGATCAGCAGAACCTAGACTACCTGACCGCGGATTGTCCTGGGTCCGGATCAGGGTCAGAATCCGGATCCGGACTGCCCATCAACACACCGTCGCCCTCCTCGAACTCCAGTTTCTCGGGCCCTTCATTCCAGACTCTCACCCCGCAGCAGCAGCAACACCAACAACAATACCAACAACAACAACCACAACCTCAACAACTCCCACCATTGATGGCTCGGCCCGTGGGTTACACTGCAACAGTCGGACGGAACAACAGCGGCGGCAGCAGTAGTTCCGAAGGGCAGGTCGTGGTGCCCAAGCCCCGACTGGAGCGGCGCGGGCATACCAAGAGTCGACGCGGGTGCTTCAACTGCAAGCGTCGGCGAATCAAGGTGCGTCTGGAAGTCAAGCGAGACAGTAACCGGGGGAGAACGCAGGGACTGACTTAGAACCCGTGCCTCCGACGGGAGTGCTCAGTGTCAAGAGACGAAGCCTGCATGCGGGCACTGCGTGAAGCAAGGGCTTAAGTGCGAATACCCCACGCTGCCGACAATTGTGCATCAGGTACGTAATTACGACGCTGGCCAGTGCAGTGTACACACGTACCGGGTACTTGACGTACAAGCACTTCCCAGTACATCTCTGGGTAAGTGAGACACGAGGAACGGCCAGATGGGCTAACAAACAACGGCATCAAAACAGCCACAACACAAGATCCCCCTATTCAGCCTCCAGGACATGCGCTTCTTTCAGCACTTCCTCCTCAACTGCTACCCGCACCACCCGATCGGGTCCGAAGAGATCTGGACGCACGAGATCCCGTGTCTTTCGGAAAAGGCATGAACCCCATTCTGTTCTTTGCTACAACTCCAACGTTTGCGATCTTCTCTGTGGTGTCATATACACAGACGCAAACAGACACGCGCACATCCACTAACAGTGTCGCAAAACCCAGTATGAATATCTGATGCACGCCATCCTGGGCTACGCCGCGTCGGAGCTCATGACCAGGCAAGACCGGTCGCTGGCCGAAGCGGCCATGTCGCACCGGTACAAGGCCATTAAAGCCATCAAGAAATCTCTCGTCCAGTCGTCCTCCATCTCCCCCTCCCCCTCCCCTGATAGCGACCGTAGAACTCCACCCGCCACAACGTCGTCGTCGTCGTCGCCGGCCGCACGAAACGGCAACGACGAGGGCGGAGGCGGCAGGAGAGGAGGAGGAAAAGACGACCCCATGTTCGAGGAGGGCAACGCGCTCATGGCGACGTGCTTCGCGCTGACGTACCAATCGGTGCTGCTCGAGGACGGCATGGTCGAGTACATGACCTTCATCCGGGGCATCATCATCGTGGCGATCCAGATGTACTGCCGCGGCGCCCACCTGCTGTTCGGCCAATTCCTCGGCGACCGCCAGCAGGAGACCCTCGAGCCGCACATGCGCGACCTGCCGCTGATCGACGCCGACTGGACCGCCCGCGCCGTCCGCGCTGTCGAGGACCTGCGGCCCCTGGTCGACGGCGTCGAGGGGAGGGAAGTTGAGCGGCGGTACTGGGAGCTGCTGGGCGAGATGGCCAGGAGGCTGAGCGTTAGTTCTTGGAAGGGTACGCTGTCTCCTTTTTCTTTTTTTTCCCTTACCCCTCTCTCTCCCTTTTTTTTCCCTGTCGCTGTTTCATTTTGCCTTTGTCTCCCGCGGGTCAAGCCGGTAACTGACGAGACGATCTCCAGCATACCTCGCGCTGACGGAGCACTACGCGTGGTGGATGATGCTCCCCCACAACAAGTTCCAGCGGCTGATCGACCCCGAAAACCAGGTGGCCGTCGTGCTGGGAGCACACTGGATCGCCTTCGAGCAGATCATGGCCACCATCTGCCAGGCCGAACAGAGAGCCGCGGCCAAGATGCCCAACCGGTCCGGCACGGGGGTCAGCCTGGGCAACATCGGATGGCTCAGGTATCTCAACGCGCAGGTCGACCCGGAGCATCGGCCGTACAACGAGTGGCCGATGTGGGTCGAGGCGCAGCTCAATCGTGACCCGGGCTTCTTTGGCAAGTGCCGGTGAAGGAACGGGCGTCCGCTCAAGACCGTACAACTTCGTATAATAGAGTGAAGCGGTCGCTGCCAAATAACGTTTGTTTCGACATACAAGGCAAAGAAATAAAAAAATGACAAAGGACACAAGAAAACAAGAAAATAATAATAATAAAAAAGACAACTTCAAACGATAACGGTTCCGGCGTCTAGCACTGATGCATTTACTGCTCCGGTCCGAAGTCCAGTTTTGTTTTCAGTATACGGATTACTCCACTGTAATCCGTAGAGTCGTCAGCCTCTCTTTGCTCCTCTCCCTCTGTTTCACACAGCAGCTTGTCGAAAAAATAACCACCTCGACTCAAAGCCACTTACGATATATACACTGCCGTCGCAGTGAGCAATAAGAGCACTGTGACCCAAAGATTTGAGATGCCCAGCCAAGAAGCAACCTCACCCTCACAGCTTCTGTGTAGTGTAATCCGTTCAATAGGAGAGTTACTGTGCGAGGTTGAATTGGGTGGGCCCTTGATGTGCACAGCCCCACAGCGTAACCCACCAAGTTGTGGCTCCTGCCCCCAGGCCCCACCGCCGTATTTATTTCGCATTCCTCTTCGAGGTGGGTCTTGAAGCACGCCAAGCGACCCGAGACGCGGGAAAGACAGGCCAAGCCCTGACCAAACCAGCCAATGAATCGCCGATAGTATCGCCAAAATGATGGGGAACCGACGCTTGATTGCATTCTTATCGACAAGCCACAGTGTGTATGGCGATGAAGCCAAAAAAGATGAACCCGAGTTAAGAGGCGGGTTTGCGCCCGCACACGTTGCAAGGTGCGGGGCGCGTATCCTTCGTTTTCTCGTGTGATTGGTAGGAGGGTCGACCGTTGGGCATCTCCCGATGACATGAGCGCGGAGCCGCCGAGCCTATTGAATGCCCGGCGAAGGTATACAGATAACCCATGTTTGCGGAATATATATAACGGTGTTTCAAGCTTCGTCGTCTTCAGTCTGTGTACCATCACATTCTTACCAAGGCAACAACTCGCGCCACTCCAAGGCCTAGAATACACTGGCTCGACAAGAACAAGAAGCAAAGAACCAAAGGGAAAAAAAAAAGAGTGAGAAATATAAAACACCAAGAAATTACACAGTACACATCACCATGGCGACGACCTATCTGCCGCGCACCGACACGGGGTCTACGAGCCCACCGCGCTACACTCCCCAAGAGCAGCAAGAATACGAGCTGGAGCGCCTCGGCAGCAGCTCGCCCTCCATCCTCAGCGCGCCACCACCCTACACCGCCGACGACGCCGGCGCCGGTCCCTCCTCCCGGCCCTTCCGCCCCACCATCCACCTCCAGATCCACACCACCGGCAAGTCCTGGTTCTCCCTGCCCCTCCCGCCACCGCCCGAGCCCATCCCCGTCTTCGCCCTCCCCCCGGACGACCCGAGCAGCCGGAGCCCCTCGGCCGGCAACAATGTCGCCCTGCCGTGGTTCACCTCCTTCCGGCCGGAGCGCTACTCGGGGAGCTGCTACCTGCAGCAGTCGCCCGCCGCCTTCTCCTCCCCCTCCTCATCCTCATCATCATCTTCTTCTTCGGCGGCGGCGGCGGCGGGGTCCACCGTCGTAGCGACGACCACCTACCGCTTCGGGCCCGGCCGCCCCCCAGTCGTCCGCCTCTTCTCCCCCGCGCGCGGGCCCGGCCCGGACCCTGCCACCGTCCGCCGCATCCTCTTCCCTTCTTCCTCCAAGGAGGAGGAGGAGGAGGAGGACGACGACGACGACGACAACAAGCCGTGGGACACGTTCGCGGTGACCTCGCTCGGGCTGCTGACGCGCGCCGTCGGGTTCCGCTCCCGCCTCGGCACCTTCCGGTGGCGGTACGCGGGCCGCGGGGAGCGGCGCGCCTTCGCGCGGGAGCTGTCCTCGTCCTCGTCCTCCTCGCCGTCCGCGTCGGCGGGGCAAGGCGGCGGCAAGGAGGAGGCGGACGTCGCCAACATGCTGGTCCTGGAGCGCGTCGTGCGCGTCGCCGTGGCGCCGGCCGCCGCGGATCGCGGGCGCGGGAAGCGCGACCGGGAAGAGGTGCGCACCGTGGTCGCGCGGCTCGTCCGCGGCGACGGGTTCCGCACCCCCGGCAGCGGCGCCGGCGCCGCCGGCAACGGCGGCAGGCTGCTGGTGGACCTGGGCCTGGGCCTGTGGGAGGGCGAGGACGGCAAGGGCGAGCGGGAGATGGCCCTCGTCATGGTCGTGGCCACCTGCCTGCTCATGCTCAAGAGGGAGATCGACCGCAGGCGGGCGCAGCAGATCGCCATCATGGCTGGCGCGGGAGGGGGCGGTTCTTGAAATCAGCGCTTTCGAGGGCGCGGGGGTCTTAGAGGTGGGTGTGCACAGAGAACATTGTTGTTGATTATTATACCCCGTGGGAAACAGGTGGTTGAGCTGGGATATTCTTCCTTTTCCTTCCCGGCTCTTCGTTTGGTTCTGTTACAGCATATAGCTGTCGGTTGGGTCAGATCTGACTGACCCACCAACAGGGATGATGAGCCAGGGGTCGTCGACATGTATTTAGACAGCATCCCCAAGTGCCTCTGGCACTTGGAAGAATCAACGCATATTATCACCACTTCTGCAGACCGTACCAGTTGGTCCAGGAGTGCCGCCCACGGCGCGAATACCGCTGTGGTGTCGTATCTTGCAGCCTGTCCGAGCTGTAGTCATTTGCAGCCATCGAGCTGTAGCAATTGTGCACTCTTTGCAACGCCGCAAATCAAGCAGCATTATGATCTGAACGAACAATTCGAATAGACGAGGGGCGACAAATATACCCCATTGCTTCCAGAAAGAGCCGGAAGCCACAACCGTTGAGCCAACCAAAATGCAGACCTTCCTCATCCCAGACCAATCATCCGCTGCGATTACCAACCACGGCCCGTGTAAGGTTCGGTTCAATCTCCAATTCTCTCCAAGGTATCAAAAATCGCGACCCTCTTCCCAACCCAAACTTGTGTGTATGCCATAAAAAGGGAGGAAAAACGAAAACGTAAGGAAAAGGTTCCAAAAAAAAAAAAAACCGCATTAAAATCAGCTGATCCATGTCGTCCCTCGACAACCGTTGTGAGTGACCGCCAACGCCGAATGTCCCATTCACCCCGTGTCAAGATTGTGTATTCGTACAGGGCGTCGTACCAGCGATCGCTCACGAGTTCCTATCAACCGTCTTCCGCGGCTTGTAGTTGGGCAACTCGTCAAACCAAAACGTCTCCTCGTTGTATTTGTATGCGTGGAACTCGATACCGTACGGCTTAGGTTCGATGGCGTACAACATGCCAAGCGGCACGTCGAGATCTGCAATGTCGTCTCTCGTGAGATCCATGAAATAGGCCATCAAGACGCGGCAGACGGACCGGTGCCCGATGATGAGGACGTGGTCCGTAATGCGCTCAATCTCGCGCACCATATCCCGGAGCCTGCTGATGATTTGCAGGTAGCCTTCGCCACCCAAACCGGGGTAGATATACTGGAGCTTATCCCTGGCTCGTTTCTCAAACTCCTCTGGATACTTCTCGGCAATCTCGTCGTACGTCATGCCCTCGAATGCGCCCGCGTTCATCTCGTTCAGCATCTCCCAAGCCTTGACATCATAGTCGTCATCCGCCTCGAAGTATTCCGCCGTCTCGATACTGCGCTTGAGCATCGAAGTCCAGACGCAGAAATTCTTGTCGTCCAGCTCCTGAAACAGCTCCGGATAGGGTGGCGTGTTGTCACCTGGCTGCGGCGGAAAGTTGGACGATGCGATCTTGTTCTTCTGCTGAATGAGCCACTCCTTGCGTTTATAGGTGATAAAGTTGTACAGAGCTTGGCCGTAATAGTGACCGCGCTCTGTCAGCTCTGAGTCACCGCCGAGCCTATGCGCCCTGTTATCCTCGCTCTGACCGTGGCGTGTGATCCAGATTTGCCTGGGGGATAGGTTGAACGTGGTAAGGTACGAGACAATGCCGCCACTCAGGAAGCCCCGGAGTCGGTGCTGGATGATCTTCCGGCCCACGTCGATCATCTGCAAGCTGTTAGTCAACGAATGACGGTTTTTTTTTTTTTTTTTGGGGGGGGGGGGGGGGGGGGGTTATGGGGGGGAGAGTCAACGAGACGTACCTGAATGTATTGCAGGTCATTATCTTCCTCCCACTTCCCGAGCGGTTCATAAGCGCTCTCGTATGCCGCCACTCGTTTCTTGAAATCCTCCAGGGCCATGTGCGGGTCTTGATCCTTGTAATCTGGACCAAAGAGCTTGAGACGCATGTTTGCCTCGAGGAGCTGCGTCGTGTTAGCCCAGGAAACTGGAACAATGGAGCGTGCGGGACATGGTACTGACATTCTGATCGTGACATACGCTCTCAATGAAGAGGATGCCCAACTTCGGCTCTCGCGCCTTGATACGCTCCACAAGAAGCTTCCGCCGTTGAATGGTGCTGTTGGTTGCATCCAGAATGCCCACAGCGCCACCTTGGTGGAGCAGGTAGGTGAGGAGCTCGTCGAGGGTGTCGAGCGCCACCTGCTCGCGGAGTTTGGCCGCGGCTTCGTTCTTCGGATCGAAAAACGCAGCGGACTGATCCATTTTGGGGACGGGCTTGCCCTTGTTGAGATCAAGCGCTGTCGGTTCCTCAACAACTATATCCGGACCTTTCGTGCCCTTGGACAGGATGGTGGCGGCCTGGCTCGGCACGTCGTGCCCGTTGGCGGCATTAGTCGGAGACGCATCGGTCGGGTTGACCATGCCGGCGGCAATGCGTCGGCGGTTGCCCACGTTGAAGATCTTGGTATTGTGCTGTTGCCATGACAAGTAGCGCTGAATCTTCTTCGTGATGTAGGATTTGCCTCGGGCTGGTAGGCCGACCATAATGATGACCAACTTGGCGGCCACGTCTCTGTCCGGAATGCGGCCATCGGGAGATGCTCTGGAGCGCGTCATCCCCGGGATGTTGAGCGTTGTCGCATGCGGGCGGATCCTCGGCGTGTGGCTTCCAGAGTTCTGCCTGACCGGAGGACTGTGGTGCGTTGGTTAGCAAGGGTGGCACAAGTGATTCGGGTCGTGCTGCATTGCCCGGCAACAACGTGCCGAAGCTGTTGACTTACATCCGTGGCGAACCCGGGGCCGTTGAGGATATGCTGCGCGAATACGGCGAGTCGAAATGGAGGCCATTGGGGACTCCGATGGGGTGACCGGATTGGCCGGCGCCAGCCGTCCTGAGACTCTCCTTCAGCGCATTGGTTAAGGCTGGGGGAGGTAAGACGCTGTGAAGCGGGTGCGCTTCTGCTCCATGGTGGCTATCGCCGATTGCTTGAATCGTGGGTGAAGAGGGATCAGAAGCCGTTGCACCCATCCGATGGCTCATAGCAAGTTTCCGCAGCGTCAGTGACGATGACTGCGGCGCAACAGCGGCGTCTTCTCTAGATGCTTTCTAGGTCAGCTGTGGTGTCGATTGCGCGAGGATTATCGACAATCGCAAATAGCGGATGAAGGAAGACCGAAAAGGGAGATATATGAAAAAGAAAGAGGGAAGAGACCTTTGACATGCAGACTGGCTTGGTCGGGGATCGGAGCCAGATGCCGCGACATGGAAAAAAGAAGGCTGCAGGGGCTCGGGCATGGGTCCGCGGGCGGGGTGCAGTTGGAAGATATTAGCAAATCACCTAACGCAAGAGCAAAACAGGGATATGGTGCGCAAAAGGCCAAGCGTGGGCCGGTGTCATTCAGAAGCGTGCTGGGCTGGCCGGGACCAATCGATGAATGGTACCGGGTCTCGGTGGCATGGCGAGAAACAGCCCGGGGTGCAATCTGCGCTGATCGCCTCGGTCGCGATGAAGACGAGGTTGGAACAGAGGCCACTCACTTTGACACGCGGATGCACGGATCGCACGTTTTTCTTGCGTCTAGCGTAGTGAAGGCGCAGTCCTCTGTCGAATGCGAGGCGAAAGCGACTTTTTTGGCGCGATGGAGACGTGGGCTTTTTGGAGGCTCCTGGGGCACGGGGGTTCGAGTTGGAAAAGGGAATGACGTAAGTGGTCTCGTTGCACCGAACTCGCTGTGGAGTGACTCAACTCGCAAACTTGCGCGGTGGCCTGTTCCTTGCCCTGCCTCATTACGCCCGCTGATGCCAAGAGTTGACAACAAATAAGGGCATGCGCCGACAAGATACAAAATCCAGGAAATGGCAGGCAGATGACTGTCGATGCTGAGCCCGGTTGCACCGCCCAGAAGCTTGTGGTTGGGCACAGATTGGCAGGCCACTGGCAGCTTGGTCTCAGTCTGCCGTGCGCCCCGAGTCTGAGATCAGCTCCTCTGTTGTTCAACTGCAGCCGAGCCGAGAGCGCGACCTCAACGGGGCTCCTGGGAATCCTTATATCTCGAGAAGGTCGCCTCTTTCTGATACGGAATATCCCCGATGCAGTCAGAACCCGAAGCGGCCCCCTTCGCTGGCCTTCCCGACATGTGCCGGGTCAACAAATCGGGGTGTTCTCCCTCTGTCCCGCTGCGTCTCGCCCTTCCGTCTCTTAACGTCAGAGCTCAACGACCTTGCCAGATTGCAGGCAATGCGGATCTTTGCTACTCGCAGAAAACGGCCGACTTGGCATTTTCTTGGTTTCTGGAGATCGGTTGGGGACGCCGACATCATGATCTCAATGGTGGGCTTGGTAATGAGATCTTCGATAAAGCCAAGCGATGCTGTTGCAAACTTACAGGAAACTAATAAAAAAGGTCCAACACACGCCTGTCCTGACATTTCTGTCCATGAAGAGTGATTCCAAGGAGGTTTGCTCCGCATATTGGGGATGCATATTTGGAATACGATGCTACTCAATTTTCAAAGGTTGAAGAGAACCCCCACGCGCAAAACTGAAGGTACTGTACATGTACCGTGGTAGGGAGCCAAAGTTTCACCCCCTGCCCAGGTACCGACCAGGGCTCTCTCGGAAAAACCTCTTGTGCCTCTACCACCAGTTTTTTCCGCCTGCGCCTGCCTGTCAGGGCCCCTGTTGATACCCAGACAGGGGGTCAAACTTACCCATCATACGTAGTACAGGTGTACACCTCCTCCAGGATAAATAATCCTAGTGCGATACATACCCCACTTTTCTTCACTTTTTTGCAAGCCACTTACACAATCATCACACCATGTCACTCTCCTAATAATTTTCTATACGAAGGTACTTACAGATAAATCCCTAGGTTAGGAGCCAAGTTCAGCCAATATTAGAGTATAGGAATCCAGGTCCTACAGTGGCTGGCTCGAAGCCTAGATTTGAGCCCTATTGAGAATGTATGGCACTGGATGAAGGATTGGCTTGAACATCGCTACGATGTTCAATCGCTAAGTCTTACAGGGCTTTGACCGGCTGTTCTGGAGGCGTGGGAGGCAGTACCCCCTAAGTGTCTCTAGTGCCTCGCACACTTAATGCCCTGATAGCTTGCAAAGGTAATTGAAAACCAGGGGGGCAAGACTAGGTATTGATACTTTTATATTATAGAAATTTGTATTGGGTTAGTTATACCTAGACTTCTTGGCCACTTTTCTGATTTGCGTTAGTTGTGGGGCATGTATCGCACTAGGATTATTTATCCTGGAGGAGGTGTACTGTAATCCGTACATGCATACGGTGGGCCTACGTCCCCGGTCGGCGCCAAGAACCCGGTAGCGTACAGTAGTGTAGAGTGTGGATGGGTTGTCTGCGGGTAGCGACCCGGACATCCGTTCTGCAAGTGCCCGGCTATGCTCAAGCCTCTCCTGCACCTTTTTTTCTATTTCCAGAGTAACCGTATCTTGCCGTACTTTGCCGTACTGAGGTCAACACATCAGGTGTCGAGAGCTCTGACAGGCAGCGAAATTTGATCCCAACGGACTGCTCCCGTCTCTCTGGTTCAGAGCATCCAGAGTGGAGCGGATCCGAGCTGCGAACTCCGCTTACTAGGGACCCTGCAGCGCCCTGAGCAGTTCCGGGTCAGGCAGGTAGAAAAGTGAGGCGCTGTCGGGGGCAACATCGGAGCCTTTCACGATACGTCCGATGAGGGAAGGATGGAACTTTGGGACTTGAGACTGCGGCACGACCGGAAGCAATCAGAGATTACCTAGAGAGGGGCGAGGTAGGCAGGGAAGAATGGGACGACGGCCCCCCGCCTCACCCTACACTACAAGTACTTGTACGGAGTACACTAGCTATGAAGTAAGAAGCTTGTTTAGAAGTACCTAAGTACCTGGGGTTACACGAGCAAGAATACCATACTCGGTACCTCAGGTACGCCCTTTGTTCGATGTCGGCTGCTTTCCGATTCTCGTCATGTTCCACTTATTTTTCTTGGTCTTATGTACACTAATCCGTATTCCTAAGGTATACTCGGCTTTTACACACTTTGTCTCGTCACGGTGTTCTCACACAAAGGTCGGTGTATTGTTACATGTTTTATATGGGGTCGCTCCCTTCCTACCGTCGACATCCATGTGCCGAATAGCAGCTGTTTTGTAGCTGCACGACGTCGTGCATACATCACCAAGCCATCTCTGCTTGGGCGGCACAGTGCTACCCAATTCCAGACACCGACACCGGTTTTCGGTCGCAGGACGTTGTTCTAAAGATGGTCTAGTCGCAATATGAAGCTCACAGCATGGTTTTTTTTTTCGGAATCTCAAGCCTTCCGGAGAGTTCAGTCAATCGGATTTCATTGAGGCCGGGCATCGACCAGCTGGATAGTCGGATCCAGTGAGTGCAACCGCAAGGCAGCGTAGCGTTAGGGTCGCGAATATGGCAGCTGGAATGAGGCAGATGCAGCAAGAGGGCATAACGCGGGGTCATCTAGTGTACTGTAGCTATGCAGGTACAGTACAGTGAGGTGTAAATGGAGGCCCCTGCCCTTTTCAGCTGCGGAAGAAGCGGGAGCCTGCAAATGCCCTACTTGTAGTAGTGTAGTAGCTGCGGTCTCGCCTGCCATCGTCCAGTGCCGTAGTTTATGTATTGCTGAAGTGACCCCAGGATCCACTCAGGAACAAGGTTCCTCTCGGCTGTGGGGCTGGGCTGCCAGTAATTTTCCGTCGCAACCACAAAGCCGAAAGGGAGGAGATAGGTCCGGCCGCTTCTGGGCAGCTTCCTGTTCATGAGGAACAGGGCCTGTTCTTTCCTTCAAGCTCAGGCTGCGATTTGTGCAGGCTATGCTTTCCCGCACTTCGTTCGTTTCTCTTATCCGCGACCGTCTCTTCCAACCTTCGGCTCACTCTGCCGCCTCCATTCGCTCGCACAACCCCCGCAGCTCTCGGACCAGAGCCTGAAGATCTTCTCAGACTTCGTCTCTCATCCCGCCGTTCTCGATACCAGGCCATCGCATGCTCCCCTCGGTTGCAGACCTGCTGAGCGCCCTACACTCCGCCTCCGGATAGCTGAGCGTTTTGCTCCGAACGTTGCATCCGACAAGATGGGTGAGGATGACAGGAGCATTAAGAGATCGCTTGCAGCCCAAGACCCCATTGTGCGGGAGCTTGTCCAGGAGGACATCGAGCATGGTGTTTTAATCCCGTTGAAGACGACGCTCGAGTTGCGCGACGACTATCAAACGGGACATGTGCTGATCACTCGCACGCCGACCAAGGCGGCCAACCCGGCCATACTGTAAGCATCCAGCTATCGGGTCTGAGCTGCTCTTCTGTTCGTGCTAACCTCCACAGTCTGCTACGCAACCTGCTACCAGATGAGATCATTAAGGGTCTCCCTCATCTACGCAGGTGCGCAAAGCCGTCGGACCTGCCAGCTCACCTCAAGGCGCAGTTCATGAACGAGTCCCCGCAGAGCCGACAGATACACACGGGCAAGTCGAGTTGGATATACATAATCGTGGGCCCTGAGAACCTTCTCAACCGTGACGAGGTCGCTCAAGCGCTCTCTACGATAGAGGGGATGGAAGAAGAAGTGTTCCTTCGGCGGATCCCAGTTCCGATGGTGCCTCCAACATCGCAGGTCCAGGCTGCCATGTGGTCGCAGCACTTCTGGCCTTCGCTATATCGGAAGAATAACCCGCTGGGGCCCCATCCTTCCATGATTGCTCGACAAACAGAGGAGATAGCCAACGACACCGCGATATGGATGGCGCTAGCGCACAAGGTGGCGAGGGAATCTCACGCCTCGGGCTATGGTGAGCCAATGGGTGCCTGCATCATTCAGCGGCACGAGGGGAGGACAACGCTTGTTGCCCTTGCTGGCGATGCTCGCTGGTGTCCGCGAGGAAAGGTTGGGTGCTCTGGGAACCCAATGGCACATTCGGCGATGCGCGCCATCAGTATCGTTGCGCAGAAGCTTGTCCGAGCCGAGAACCGAAAGACGGAGACCAGGCCGGAGCCCATTCTTGAGTTCGAGGCCTTTCAGGACAAGCCACTCCTTGACGACGAGAAAGCGGTTTATGACTTGGAGCACCCGAACCCGGACGGCTACCTGTGCCACGGGCTCGAGATGTACCTCACACACGAGCCTTGCGTTATGTGCTCAATGGCCATCCTTCATTCGCGCATGGGCAAGGTCGTCTTCCGTCACCGTATGCCGCTGACGGGCGGGCTCTGCGCGGAGGATCGTGGCCGGGGTCATCCTGCCCTCAAGGGTGCCGACGGCGGCCGAGGGCTCGGCTTGTTCTGGCGGCGGGAGCTGAACTGGAGCATGGTCGCCTGGGAATGGGAATCGAGCGGCTGTCTGCAGCCGCTTAAGGTCGATGGGGCGACTCATGCCTAGTACCTGCCCGCTCCTCGTCTAGCTTGACGTGGCATGTATAGTTTGTAAGGATCTCGTGTGCATTATCGGCATTGCTTTTGGTTGGCAAAGCAGAAGCCAGGGGAGTTCGGTAGTTCTCTCGTCGAATTGGGCATTGTGGGCGCGATGGTCATAAACCCCAACCTGCCCCCCCCCCCCCCCCCCCCCCCCCCACCCAACTTCTTTTTTTTTTTTTTCTTTCTTTGCTGAGCAACTGGGGTACTGGAGGCCGGCGTTAGATAGGCAGTCTCTGCGAGCCTGGCGTTGCCGGATGTGGAACGGACTAACCGGCGCATGGAACAGTTAGAGGCACATTATGACAAGGGTTAGACGGCGTTGGTCAAGATAACATGTTTATTTTTTTTTAAGCCGAGGAATGGTCAAGACCCCAGAACCACTTGAAGTATGAACAAACAACCATATTCATGCAATTGTGCCACGAGTATTGGGGCTTGCTGAAGGGTTACGGATAGATTTCCTTCCCATCATACGTGATACTTGGTTTGGCGGCTGGCGATAGCAGCAGACGGACGATATGCCGCGCAGAGCATCTCTTCCTCGGCCGATAAAACCAAAATGGCAGAGCCACACCTCCGGTTCTTACAAACACACCCACATTCAAACTGGTGCAGTTTGCGGCATCAATAGACCATTGACCGATGCAGGTGAGGCAACAGTTCGGCGCTATAACAGGCATTTTATAGGTACCTGACCGCACCTACAATCCTGGCCAGAAAGCTGGGCCTTGATGAATCCCGAGGGTGCAAACAAACTCCAAGATCGTCTCGGCTGGAGCCGCACAAATGGTGTCAACGATCCGGGGAAGAGGGCGGGGGGACAATCAGGAGGAAGGAACAAACGCGGGCAAACCCGCAGCATCAAGCCGCAGATGTGTGGGTCAACCCGCTGCCGATCGAATTCTCAGAAGAAGATCAGCGCCGATGCGACCGCCGAGCCTCAACGAAGGACCTCGAAGGGCTCGCGAAGGGCGCGCAGTCAACGTCAGCACTTGCGCAACCTTCTGACTGCAAAACTTCATCATTGTCGGCTCACTCCTCTCGAGCGCTCTCGTACACGCCCGACTCCTTGCATCCCGGAGAATCAAGGTTCCTATCGAAGGAAGGAAGGAGTCTGGAGCCGCACTCAAACGAGACATGGAAGGACAAACGCTTTGCCGCAGCCGGGGCCGCGTCCCATATTGCAAACAGCAGACTCGATAGCTCGGTGCCTGCGGTTCGATAACACGAGCTTTACTTGGGTGTTGCTGTGGTAGTCTCGGGACTGTCCTCGCCGTCGAATGTTGAAGTGCAACATCACCGGTAGACAAAGACGTTTCGAGATTTCGAGAACGAGCCGCGACGGAGATTCTCTTCGCAATACAACGACTAACATCTAGGGATCCAGAACCCGACCACTTCTGTGGAAACGGCCAAGATGCCGACTCTGGCCACCACCAACTTCAACATTCTTCTCAGCGTGCTGGGCGGTTGGTTGTCGCTCCTCGGCTCGGTCTCGTACCTCTTCAAGGGGAGCTTCTACCTCTCCGAGGCCCGTATGTCGCACCGAGCATGACCCGCAGGGCCGAGCCTCCGCGCCGCTGAGCGGCCGGAGAAAAAGCGGTCGGAGCACGCTAACGCGGCCCTGTCTTAGCCGTCTCCCTCCTCGTCGGCGTCGCCCTCTCTCCGCGCGCCGCCAACTTCATCCGCCCGCTCGAGTACGCCCTCGGCTCCCCCGATAAGCTCGCCTCCATCACGCTGGCCTTGTCGCGGCTCGTGCTCGGCGTCCAGCTGGTGCTGGCTGGCGTCCAGCTGCCCAGCCGCTACCTCAGGAGGCAGTGGAGGCCGCTAGCGCTGCTGCTCGGGCCCGTCATGGCCGCCATGTGGATCGTCGCCAGCCTGCTGGTCTGGGCCCTCGTGCCGGACCTCCCCCTCCTCCACGCCCTCGCCGTCGGCGCCTGCGTCGCCCCCACCGACCCCGTGCTGTCCAGCCTCATCATGAAGAGCCGCTTCGCCGACCGCAACCACCCCAAGGGCCTGCAGGACCTCGTCGTCGCCGAGGCGGGGGCGAACGGCGCGCTTGCGTATCCGTTCCTCTTCCTTGCCCTGTACTTGATCAAGTGCCTCGGGGACGGGAGCGGGGACGGTCCTGCGGCTGACCACCACCGCGGCGGCGGCGTGAGGGCGGCGGTGGGGCAGTGGTTCGGCGAGGTCTGGGGCTACGCCGTGCTGCTGGGCATCGTGTACGGCGCGGTGGTGGGCTGGCTGGCCAGGGAGCTGCTGCGCCGGGCCGAGGAGCGCCGGATCGTCGACCGCCAGAGCTTCCTCGTGCCGGCCGTCTCCCTCGCCCTCTTCGTCGTCGGGACGTGCGGCATGATCGGCAGCGACGACGCGCTCGCCTGCTTCGCGGCGGGCAGCGCGTTCGCGTGGGACGACCGGTTCCGCCTCGACGCCCTCGACGACTCGCTGCAGCCGGCCGCCGACATGCTCCTCACCGTCCCCGTCTTCCTGTGGTACGGCGCCGTGTGCCCCTGGGAGGCGTTCCGCGCCAGCCCCGTCGTCCCGCTCGGCAAGCTGGTCGCGCTCGCGGCCCTGGTGCTGCTGGCGCGCCGCCTGCCCTGGGTGTTTCTGCTGCACTGGTTCATCCCGCCGATCGCGCAGGCGCGGCAAGCCGTCTTCGTCGGCTTCTTCGGCCCCGTCGGCGTCTCGGCCATTTTTTACCTCTACGTCGCCTTGGGCTTCCTGCGTACGCTGGACGTGGACGGGAAACCCAGGGCCGATGTCAGGTTGCTACCCGAGGCGGTGACCGTGGTGGTGTGGTTCACTACCATTTGCAGCACCGTAAGTCTCTCTCTCTCTCTCTCTCTCTCTCTCTCTCTCTCTCTTTCTCGTCGGAACAATCCGAGACCTCGAGGAGAGCGGTGCCAGCTAACAAATAGCCTTCGAGTTCATCCACGGTCTGAGCATCTCGTTCGGAAAAATAGGTCACTTTCTACCAGGGACTGCCTCCCGCGACCCCTTGGCGTCGCCGCCCTTCGGACCTCTCGGAAGCCCGGCTTCCTCTCTTCTGCTCGATCGCGGAGAGGGCTCGCGTGCCGTGCGACCCGGTCCGAAAGGCGGACCTGGAGACGAACCCGGCACCGGGCTGAGGCGTCAGGGCCAGGGGACCATCCGGGCGCAAGGTTCAGCCTAGGCCGGGAGAGGCTGTGCATGATCGGCGGAAGGCATCGCATCACGGCAAGGACGTTCTAGTCGACGTGGTGGAAGCCAGTCAAGTCGCGCCGGCCCATGCTTCCGTGCCGTGCGAGCGGCGGATGATTCGGCTCCCCGACGAGCCGACGATGGCCGGAACCCCGGAAACGTGCGGACATGGCCGCGCTGAGCGCTAATAAGCACAGCTTGGCAGCTCGGAGGCTTAACAGGAGAGAGCAGTCTGGCTGCTTGCTCCCCTTCCTGTCCCCCTTCTGTGTGGCAGTCGCCATTTGAAGAGATGCGAGCGCGCCCTGGCCTGCCTCCATGAGTAGCGCGAACGTCAAAGACTAAAACTTTGACCGGTGTTGATTATTAATATTATTACTGTCATCGTTGTTGTTTTCTATGTCGCCTTCGCCCAGGGCCTTTCAGGGGGATCACTCCGTTCAGTTTGTGGTCCGTCCAAGTATACCTGTACACAGTCTATGTAGCACCATGAGCGAAGCGTCTCCGCTCTTTTTTGGTAGAGGCCATACACTTGCGTTGATTGGAACTCCGATCCATCCTCCGTCCATGCTCTAGTGTAAGCTGTCAAACCGGATGAACTACCCGGTGGTTAGTGCTGACTAATTAGTTCAGTACTACCACCTGTCTCCCGACAGGTGGGGCCAAAACCCCCGGACATGCCAATATTGCCAGACACATCACCAAATTTCCCATACTTTCGTATCTATACAAAAGGTGCCATCAAGTTTAATTACCCTCGTAACAATAGCCTCAAATAGCTGTAAATAGTCTAATTGTAAACTAGGTTCTAAAAAGCTTAAAAACGTAGTAAAATTTAATTCTATCCGGTTATAATTAGTCGAACAATTGGTTATATAACTTGCCTTTGTCTCCCTCTCCCTCTATATTATACTCCTTATCCCTATCGCTCTTAATTGTGGTAATGCCTTCTCTTTTAGCCTCCTAGCAATAGTTATTATCTTCTGTCCCTAGCATTACTATCCCTAGTGTTACTATCCCTAGCGTTACTATCCCTAGTGTAGCTACTGCTAACTTATAGGTATATCGCTTCTTAAACCTCTTAATATCCTTGATAATAGCTATATATGGTGACTCCTTCTTAACCCTAGATAGAGATAGTAACTTAGTATTCTCCTCTTACTTATCTTTACTATCTATAAAGTTAAATCTATTATTATTATTATTATCAATTGATATTATAGACATACTACTAATCTATATCCTAAGATACTTAGAGGATAGGAGTTTGACTTCTGATAATAGCTTCTTTGCTAACCAAGGGATTAGGACTTCCTTTCTATCTCCTAAGTTAAAAAACGCCAGTAGCTAACGCTCCTTTGGTAGAACCTAAAGAGGGTAGTTATTATTAAGAGGAAGATAGTCGTTCTTGTTAGTCTTTTCTAGGAATTTAGTAAAGATTGCTATATAAAGGCGATACCTATTAGTACTAGGAATCTTATTTTTAGGGCGCTTCTTCTAGACTTTATATTCCTCCCTATAATCTTATTTAATCCGCTTAATGGTAATATAGGTAGCTTTTCGGCTAGTATCTCGAATAGCCTTAGTATTCTTCTAAGCTTAGATCTCTTAAACCTAATAAATATATTAAATGGTTATACTTATTATAACCTCTCTTATTAGCTTAATAAGTTAGCCTTATATTTTCTTAGTAGATAGTATAGCTAGATAGGCTCTCTTGTCCTTTATAAAGTTCTTAAGATATTTATATACTAGCTAACCCTTATTAACTATTAATATAATATCCTAAAAATATTCTTGTATTAATAAATTAAAAAGCTTAAGATACTACTCTTAGATATAATTAATACCTTTTTTTATATATACCTATCGCTTATTATTAGGAATTATTATAAGATATCTAATAGCTATACTAGATAATACTTTTTCCTTGATCTAGTCTATTATAATATATTGATTTGGTAGAAAAAGACTAGTCTTTTTAAATCTTACTATAATATTTTGACGTCTAAAACTAGCTTCCTAGATTTCCTAGAATCCTTTAATAAAGTCTACCTATATAAATATAAGATTACTATTTCGAACTACCTATTAGAGACATTATTAATATACTTCCTTAAAATAGTAAAAGACTCTTATATCTATTAGCTAGATAAAATATATTAAATAGGGAGGGAGGAAGATAATAAGAATATTAAATAAGATATAATATTTATAAAGTTCGAGATTATAATATCTTATAAAGTTATCTAGGATAAGTAGCTAATATATATATTCTTCTAATAGTATAGATATATAGACCAAATCTTTAGGAGTAATATTATCTAGGTTAATAAAGTATATACTAAGAGTAGAACTATAGTGTTAGAAGGGCCTACTACTAGGCTAACTTGGCATGGAGGTAGCACTATCATAGGGCCTACTAGATAGGTTCGAGCGGGGTTTATAGGCAGGAGAGTCAATTATCTTCCTAGGGCAGGTAGGTAGGTTATTTAGAGGACTAATCCTTAGGGAGCTAAAACCTCCCTCTCGGATCTATAGTCTAATAGGTACATTTTATACCCCGAATCGGCCGCTTATTCCTCCGGCCATACCCTGACCATACCCATTGTTTATAGGGTTATACCTATCAGCGCCTAGCGTAGCCCTCTGTAGCCTGTCGTAGGTCAGGTCGGGTTACGTTCGTGACAATTTACTCTCCCCCTTAAAGGGCCTATCCGTAGGCCCTGTCAGAATAGCTTTAATCTGACTTTATTCCGTAGTAGCGTTTCGATATTCTTTTAGTATTTTATACTTATTGTTTAGATCGTGATTATACTATGATTAGGTAGGTACTAGGCGCCTTTATATTTGTAGCTATGTTACTATTGTTATAGTTACGGTTTAAGTATTTTTATCTAAAGGTTCGCTTTATTATAAATATATCTAGTGGTTATCGTAGCGTTAGGAAGGTCTCTGTCATAGCGATAGAAATGATATTTAACTTTCTTAGAGGGCCGCTCTTTGTTCTTAATTTTCTTGTAATCCTTAACCTTATCCTTTACGAAACGTTCTTATTTTAGTTACCTATAATAATTTTCAATTTTCAAATCTTTATTCTTATATCTATAGCGATACTATAGAGATTTAGTAGCTTAGTATGGCTAACTTGCTATTATATATATAGTATTTACGTGGCGCTATTAAGGATATTAACGTAAACGACGAGGTTCCTTTTAACGTTCAATGTACGTATCCTATTACTAGCTTGTTTAAATGTTTTTAGTATTACTAGGGCTACTAGATAAGCTACCTCCTAGTAAGTATACATTTTAGGAGCGATTCCCTAGGTATTAATGATAGTTTAGGCTACTAGTGCTATAACTAGTGATATAGTTAATCTTATAATTATTATTTAGTCTATATATAAGGTCGTTTTGGCCCTAAAGCCGGATATAGCTAACTCCGAGGATTTGCTTACGCTTAATAAGTGCTATCGCTACTATATTACTATACTTACAAATAATATAGCTATTACTTTCGAGGCGGTTAAGAAGTACTACTAGTCTAATATAGGCCTTATTAATAATAGTAGTAAGAAGATTACTTCTATAGAAACTTGTTTATTTTCATTTATGATTTGGCGTAGATACTAATATATTTATAGGAATAATAGCTAGTATATAGTAAGTTCGTAACCGATCGCAAGTATATGATTATAGCAGCTAACCTATAGCCTAAGTTTAACGCTAGTATAGTAGGTTTAGTCGCGTTTCGGTCTACCTAATTATTTACTAATATAGTATAGGTACTATAAGATCTTATAATTTAGTAGCATTTATTACTACCTTATCTAGAGCCTATTAACAAGGGCTATATTACTTAGTAAATAGCTAAGTACAAGTTTATTACTAAACTAGGTATACTTATAGTAAGGGCTCTAGGTAGTAAGGATAAAGTAGCCTGCTTCCTTAATAAATATATAATAGATTTAGAGTTTATCTCTTATAGTAGGTTTTAACAGGGTTTTTAAGGTAGTGTCACGGAAATATACATACAGATGCCGCCTAGGCCACCGGCACGGATAGGCCAATCAAGCCGAAAGGACGGGAAGAACCAATCATAACGTAGGGAGCACTATAAGCCCCACCGTACGCTGGCTTACGATCACCAAGATCAGCGTAAAGTCACTGATCGCGATAAGCGGCTCACCAGGATCACTAACCAAGGACTAATCAAGGTAATCCGGGAAGGTTATATATATATATATAGATAGTCACTTGTTCTAGTAGACTCTAGAGTTTACCAGTGATAGTAACTCTCCTTTATAATCATAGTACCCCTAATAGCATCGCACTACTATAAGAGACAACTCTATTGTTATAAACCCTTTGGCTTTACCGAATCCCTTAGACGACCTATACGCTTATCCCATACCACTTACCTTTGTCTAAACCCTTTTAGAAGAAGTCTGAGTTGGGTTCGTTATACATTGCTATCACTCCCTTTATTCTGTTATGGTTTAGAATGGAGGTAACTTCGACCTCGACATCGATATAGCTACTAACGTTACGGCCGAATAGCTGCTCGCCTAGCTTGGTTAACTCTAGTAGCAAATCTAGGAGTTAGACTAGAGAGACAAGGCTACTTAAGCTCGAATCAAGGAACTCGAGAACGGCGAAAAGTACTTACAGAAACTAGTTAACGAGGCCTATACTAAAATCAAGGCGCTCGAGACTGCCAAAGTAAGCTATATTAAGATCGAACTACCTGGCAAATACGGAGGAACTAAGGAGGATCTCGTAGGGTTTTTAACAAACCTCCGATCCTACTTCCGGCTTAATAATGACAAGTTTCTAGATGATAAAGCCAAAGTCCTCTATGTAGCTACGAGACTAGAGGGTAAGGTACTTAGATAGTTTGAACCTATATAGAACGACTACCTTACTAAGGAAGATAAGGATAACCGAGACGCCTTTATATAGGTAATCTTCCGATCCTATAACCGTTTCGAAGAAGAGCTTCGGAAGGTCTTTAGCGATAAAGATGAGAAGATTTATATGTAAGAAAGGCTTGCTAATCTCTAATAGACCAAGTTAGTAGCCTCCTATATTATATAGTTTAGATAGGATATACTTAAGTCTTAGCTTAACGACAAGGTATTAATATAACTATTTTATAACGGCTTAAAGGAAAAGGTTAAAGACGAGCTATATAAGTATAACCGGCTTAAAACGCTAGATAAATATATTATATAGGCTATTAGAATCGACGATCGGCTCTATATATAGGAATAGTAGAAACGAGGTCGAATAAACGGAACTATAGTTAAGGCTAATGATAAGAAAAAGCGAGTATACGTTAGTACCTCGTATAGGATATATCTTAGAGCTATAGATATAGATATAGTATAGAAGTAGGACAAGAAGAAGATAGCTAAAGATAAGTCTAATACTACCTACTATAACTATAGAAAGAAAGGATACTATAAGCAAGAATGTCAAAGCCTAAAGAAAGATTAGAAACCAGTCCTAGGAAAGGAAACTATAGTTATTAACGAAACTAAAGATATCGTTAAAGTAATAGCTACAAGCTACAAAGACAGGGATAGTAATATAGACAATCTTAAATACGATAATAATAGCGAAGACGAACAGACGCCGTACTCCAAACTAGTCATTATAGACCCCAAGACAGGCATTGCCAAATAGGATATAGTAGGGGAGTATACGCCACCGATTTCGATTCTCCTAGCCTTAAGGCAGTAGGGTTTTACGGTCATGTAGAGACGGGATAGATCATAGATAACCGACACCTAAGGAGTCGACCAACCCGGACCGAACATCTTGTTCCTTTAGGAATAGATTAAATGGTACCGTAACGAAGTCTTCCGGCTTAATATAGAGTTACGCGAACGAGATAGATGCCTAACTTGACTTGCCCAGTAGAGCAACGAGATAAGGGACGAAATAAGAGAACTCTAACGTATCGTAGAAACTATCAAAGAGGAATAGCCTATGATATATGATAGACCCGATAGTTATACTATATACTTTAACGATTAGTAACTTAGCTATAATATATGGAACCTAGAGTACTAGTTTATATATATAAACTATAGAAAAGATAAACATATATAGGAAAGCTATTAGAAGAAACATTCCTACCTTAGTATTAGGATACCTATAGTCTATATATAGTAGGAAGGATTTAGAAAAGAATTCTAATATCTTCTAGGCGACGCTATATAACTATACCCTTAATATAAGGTATATATATAAGTGCCCTAGTTCTAGTATATAGTATATAAATACCAATATTACTTCCGTAACAAATTCGAAAACAATCACTAGCTAACCTAATAGGAAGATAGGGATAGAAGTTTACGCCCTATAGAATAGGTCTACGACATGGGAAATAGAGCGGCCAAATTACTCTAGAAGATCGAAACCTAGAGTCTAGAAGGTATTATAGTAGTTCCAAGACAAGCCTAGCCTAGGCACTACGGAATAGGACGAGATATATAGGACTTATGCTAGAGCAACGATTGTCTCTATTACGCGGACGAAAAGAAATCGCGAATTCGGGAGCTTTAGATAAAGCTATAGACTATACGACGAAAAGCAAAACGGACCTAATGGTAGGAAGCTATAAGCACTTAATGGCTTATAGAAATAAGAACGATCGACGAAGCTACTATTAGCCAAATAATTAAAGAGGTTAGCACCGACCTAGGAAACGGGTTAGGGCCCTTCGAGGGGCCCGAAAACCATTAATACCTATATAGTAGCGAGTAATAGTATAATATAAGAGGAACTAGCGTAAGAGACTACTATATCAAGACCTCCTAGTAGAAATATAGGAAATTACTGTAATCTTTGGATGACGATAGTAAGACAAGCAACTATAGATAACGGTATAATAGAAGCAGTATAAAATACTTATACTAATAGATAGTAGAGTAGAGATAAACCTAATTTCACTAATACTTGTAAATTAGCTATAGATACCCTAGAGGATAAAATGGAAGTATAGTATAGTCAAAGGGCTATTCCTAACGTAATAGGTATATAGGGAGACCGAACCAATCGATATTACTATAGTAGGGAAGACTATAGTAGTCGTATTTAGCATTATAGATATAAGCGACAATAAAGATATAATACTAGGATTACTATAGTATAAAGACTACAACCCGGACATTAGCTAGAAGAATAGTAGCTACCTACAACCCTAGATAGAGTCATATTCGACCAGTATAATAGGGAGCATACAAGGATCGCGAGCGGACAATGCTCAAGGGAAGGCATGTCCTACGGATCCACCGCAAGAGACGGGCAATGGCAGACAGACCACTATAGACTCTAGAAGAAGCGGTATAACGACACCAACGTTACGATAGGAGGAACGAGCTAAACCGCTAATAGCTGTTCTCTCCGTTGACAAATACGGAGCACTACAATTAGAGCAATAGGTTAAGACAGGAGAAATCGCTAGTATCGCTATAGACGGAACTAAGTTCGTATACTATTAGAAAACAGAAAAACGAGACAAGACTAGGGAAGTACCAAAGGAGTACGAAGGATACCTAGCATTCGAACCGAAGTATCTAGAAGGATTACCAGAACACGGCCTATAGGATCACGAGATCAAGCTTAAGGAAGGAGTATAACTAAAGTTCTTTAAGATCTACTATATAAGCTAGACGTAGAACGAAGAACTTAAGCGATATCTAGAGGAGAATCTTCGAAGAGGATATATCTGCCTATTAACATCGCTAGTAGGCTACCTAATCCTATTTATACCTAAGAAAGATGGAAAGCTACGGTTATACGTCGACTATTGGCAATTTAATAAATAGACCGTAAAAAACCGATACCTGTTACCGCTAATCTTATAGCTCTAAGATTAGTTATTAGGAGCCTAATATTTTATATATCTTAACTTGCCATCGGCCTATAACTATATATGGATCAAAGAAGGCGACGAGTAGAAAATGGCCTTTAGGATACCCTATAGCTACTATAAGTACCTTATTATGCTATTCGGACTTACGAACGTACTAGTAACGTTCTAAGCCCTAATTAATCAAGCTATCCGACCCTTTCTTGACAAATTTATAGTATATTATCTTGACGATATACTTATCTTCTCTAAGATAATAGACGAACACCAGAAGTATATAAGAGTAGTACTAGATACGTTATATATATATAAGCTATTAGTTAATAAGGAGAAAAGCGAATTTCACGTTAAGTAGACGGTGTTTTTAGGATACGAGATATCCCTAGGACAAATTTGGATAGAACCCTTAAAGGTTAAAGCTATTAAAGATTAGCTACGACCGACGTTAGTTATAGAAGTACGAAGTTTTATTAGGTTTATAAACTTCTACCAGATATTTATTAGGAATTTTAGAGCGATCGTACAATTATTATACGAGCTTACTAAGAAGAACGCTAAGTTCTAATAGGAAGAGCGATACAAGCAAGTATTTACGTAGATTTGTAACGTTATTACCGAGGATCTAGTACTAGTACTACTAGACCCTAAGAAGCCATTCAAAGTAGAAACGGACGCTTTAGACTATACTATCGAAGGATAGTTAGGATAACAAGATAAGTAAGGGAAGCTATATCCTATAGCTTTCTTTTCAAAGAAGCTCGACAGACTATATCTTAACTATCTAATCTATAATAAGAAACTACTTACGATTATCGAAGCTTTTAAGGAATGGTGACCATATCTTAGTGGTACGATCGAACTAGTATAAGTATATATAGATCACAAGAATCTATGGTACTTTATAACGACAAAGGAGCTTAACGGACGATAAATACAATAGGCAGAATTCCTTATAGAATTTAACTTCGAGATCCGCTATAAGAAAGGCAAAGAAAATGTACAAGCGGACACTTTAAGCCGATGAACAGATTATACAGAAGGACGAACGGAAACAACACCACCGTTATTTAAGGAACGAATAGATAGAACGCTATATCACGAAATGTAGACACCTATAGAAGATGATCTACTCGACTCGTTCCTAGAATGTTACGTAATCTTTCGAGAAGAAAGGATCAACAAGGTATAATATCAAGTAATACCTAGACTAGTAGTACCTAGCGAAGTAGAAGAAAAAGATAGGAAACTCTAGTACCGAGGCAAAGCGTATATTTATAATAAAGACCAATAGCTATAAATGATTTAAGAACTCTATAAGTCGAAACTCGGAGGATACAAAGGAGTTACGAAGACTATTATATAAGTCAAGAAATACTATAACTTTCTACAATTAACGGCACGAGTCAAGGAAGTTATATAGAGCTATGATATCTGCAATCGAAGCAAGATAGTACGATATAAGCCATACGGACTACTTTAGCTATTGCTAATAGCTAACAAACTATAGAGTTTAGTTACGATAGACTTTATTACGAAACTACTAGAATCTAAGGATATAGCTATAGGAGTAATCTACGATAGTATTCTTACTATAGTAGATCGCCTGACTAAATAGGTATACTTCTTTCCCTATAAGGAGTCCTAGATAGCTAAATAGCTAATAGACGTGATCTATCGGCAAGTTATATTAATATACGCTTAGCTATAAGAATAGATTACTAATAGAGATACCAAGTTCGTATTAAAGTTTTAGTAAGCATTAATATAACGATTAGGCATTAATAGTAAACTATTAATAGCATATTACCTATAGACTAACAGACAAACGGAACGACTAAACCAAGTTATTAAGTAATACCTCCGTTCCTACATTAACTACTAGCAAGATAACTAGGTTATACTATTACTAATAGTATAACTCGCTTATAATATAACGCCAACAGAAATAACCAAAGTCATACCGTTCTTTACGAACTACGGATACAAAGCAGACCTTAGGCAAGGACTAGAGGTTATAATACCAAGAGTAGCAGTCAAAGTAGAGTAGATATACGTATTACATGAGAAACTCAAAAAGGAACTCGAGTTTATTAGAACTAGAATAAAGAACTACTACGATAAACACAGGCTCGAGGGACCTCGCCTAGAGAAGGGAGACAAAGTCTATCTGATCGTACAAAACCTATAAACCAAATGACCAAGCACAAAGCTAGACTTTAAGAAGGTTAGACCCTTCATTATCAAAGAACGAATTTCGATATCTAACTACCGACTATTATTACCGTTATCTATATAACTATAGACGGATGTTTTTTATATTTCACTTCTCGAACCAGTACCGAAAAACGCCAAGACCGCTATAAACATTAAAGTAAAAGACGAAGAGGAAGAATAGGACGTCAAGGAAATCCTAGATTTATATATCATTAATAGGGAACTATAATATCTAGTTAAATGGCTTGATTTTAGAATAGAAGATAACTTATAAGAGCTAGTCAAGAACCTAAACTACCCTAAGAAACTAAAATAGTTCTACTAGAGGAATCCTAACCGACTATAGGGGCTAACTTAGGAACCTAACCGGCATCTAAGAAGGAAGAAGTACCGGTAGGAGCCGACCCTAGGGATAAGCTAACTACTTCCTAGTCAATCACGCCGAAGGCGCCCGACGCCTACGCCTAACCTGTCAAATCCTGTTCGTCCGATATCGGAGCCACCACCCCGTCCTTCTTATCCAAACCCCGTATACCTCGACGAACGAATTTATTACTCTAGTTACGTAACATTCGTTTTTGACGACGTAAACGCGTAAGGCGGCTTAAAGTTTGCTAAAGCAGATCTTCTATCGCTAAAATTTCCTCCTCTAGCCTATCTTGCTTACGCTAGTTATATAACATTACGACAAGTTAGAACGGAAATAAGAGGACAAACAGAAGCTACTTATAGGAATCCGCTACGTTCGGCCCGTCGTAAGACTTTCCCTTACGCGTATAATTCAAGTACCTCTTAGAATTTCCCGATATAATATAACGCTTCTTAGGCGTTACACGCCAATAGTTAGAATACGGTATAGTTTCGGAACCGTCTCGCTCAATTATAGCGACTAAGATACGACGTTCACGCGTTATATCGTAACAGCGTTTCTTTATACGGTTAGCTATAGTAAACGGCGGAAGGGAGCAAGGGGGGGGGAACTTACAAGAGCAAGTTATAAGAGGGAGTTAGCGCTATTTAAAACGGCCTAAGAGGGCTTTCGGGTCGAAAGCCTCGAAGGGAGGGCATCGTGTCACGGAAATATACATGTAGATACCGCCTAGGCTACCGGCACGGATAGGCCAATCAAGCCGAAAGGACGGGAAGAACTAATTATAACGTAGGGAGCACTATAAGCCCTACCGTATACTAGCTTACAATTACCAAGATTAGCGTAAAGTCACTAATCGCGATAAGCAGCTTACCAGGATCACTAACTAAAGACTAATTAAGGTGATCCGGGAAGGTTATATATATATATATAGATAGTTACTCGTTCTGGTGGACTCTGGAGTTTACTAGTGATAGTAACTCTCCTTTATAATTATAGTACCCCTAATAGCATCGTACTACTATGAGAGACAACTCTATTATTGTAAACCCTTTAGCTTTACCGAATCCCTTAGATGACCTGTACGCTTGTCCTGCACTACTTACCTTCGTCTGAACCCTTTTAGAAGAAGTCTAAGTTAGGTTTGTCATAGGTAGTTATATTTTGTTTTGTTTTTATTTTTTTTTAATTATATAAAGTAGATACCCCTTTAGCCCCGAATTAGTATTATAGATTCGCTCTATCGGTTTGTAGTACTATAATATAAATGTTTTTATTGATTTTGGTAAGGCCTTCTTTATTATAGTTTTAGTGTAACGTCGGCCCGAAATATAGTTTTTTGTAATACGGCTTAGGGCCTCTCCTAAGGCGCCTTCCTTGGGCCCTTTTCTACGGTATTTCAATCGCTACGTTAGGGCGTATCGCCATGGTAACGCGCCCCCCCTAGTTTATGTATTCTCTCTTAGGATATATATCCGGGCATTTTCTATGGGCGCCCTCTTCTTGGTCTTTTCCCGTGCCTCTTAGCACCGTATTAGAGGCGCTCTATAGTTATAGTACACTCCCTGAACTTATATACTTTACCCTATATATTAGCGATATTTTCTATATCTACCTACTAGTTGAATTTAGAAGGCTACCCCTTCTATTTTACTAGGAACCATTAAGTTCTGCCGTTAGCCTATTTTACTAAAACTTCTTCGACTTCCTACTTATTATCCTCTTCTAACTTAGGCATCGGCATTTGTTCTGCCTTGTTTCGGCTATAAGGATACTATAGTTCGAGTAATAAGATAGGGAATATATTATATAGTTAGGTATACTATATAGGTAGTGCTAGTTGATATACTAACGAGCTAACTAGGTCGAGTACTTAAAATAGGCCGAGAAACTTAGGTATTAATTTTATTAGTATTTTTAGTCTAAGATTTTAGGTTAAAAGTAGGACGAAATCGCCTCTTCTAAATGTCTTTTCCTTATATTTTTTATTGTAATAATGCTTATAACTTTATATAGCTTCTTTCTAATAGTCTTCTAGCTACCTTCGTAATACTTATAACTTTTTGATCTATTCTACTATATTAGGGTGGTACCTCCCTTTTAGCAAATTGTCTCCGATTCACGATAAGATTATAAGGTTATATCCTATTAATGCTTAGAAAGGGGGTAGTCCTATAGTTACGTTAATAGCATTATTATAAATAAATTCTACTTTAGGGAGGGTTTGTACTTAAATTATAGGGTTTACTATAGCGAAATAGTATAGATATTATATTAATATTTAGTTACTTTACTTGGTCTATCTATCGGTTTAAGGGTAAAATGCTATAGAAAGCCTTCTATAGACTTAGTTTAGGTAGCAGAGATCTACCTAAAATTACAAGGTAAAGATAGAGCTATAGTTACTTATATAACCTTCTAATATACTATATTTAAGTTTAACTTCTTTATAAACTAGTTTAGCAAGCTTTTAGCTCGTAATATCCGAACTAATGGTAAAGAACCGGTTTATTTTAGTATATTAATCTATAATTACTAATACTATATTCTTTTCTTCGGCTTAGAAGTTCACTATAGAAAAACCTATAATAAGATCTATACTAATTTCTTACTAGGGTCGGCTAGGTATTAGTAGGGATTCCAAGCTACTATATTTCTAATACTATTTAGGTTTACTTGTCTAGTAAATATAATATATTTGGTACCAATTTCTAATGTCTCTTACTAGGCCTTCCTAGTCAAACTTCCTTTAAATAAGTTTGCTAATTCTTTTAGGCCTAAAGTGCCTAGCTCTAACATTATTATAATATAACTAGAGGATTTCTTACCTTATAGTTTCTTCTATAGGAATATAAAGTGCTCTCTTATAGAGCAATTTACCATTAGATCCTATAGACTACGGTTCGGCTTTGCTAGTACCTTACTAGCTTTTCATCTTACCTTTCTCTAGGCCTTCCTTTACTCTTTAAGTCAAGGGGTCTGATCTCTAGAGCTCTAAGATATACTCTCTAAGTATTTATAATGGCTAGATAGTAGAAGCTGATTCTAGTCTTACTACCTCTTTAGCTTGTCTTTATAATATGATTAGCTTTCTTTTAAGGCATGCCTTTTCTATATTATGTAATCCCTTTAGATTGACTTTTAACGATTAGACTCTAATCTAGCATTAAAATGCTTACGAAACTTTCTACGCTTCTTATACCTTCTAATAGTTTGCTATCTTATTCTAAAGTATAGGTAACTATTTTTAGTTCTTAAGAGGATTATCTTCCTTATAATCTAGTCTTCTTAAAGGGCTATCTACTAGGTTTCGCTTTCTAGGTTAGTATTTAATAATAAAATCGAATCCTAATAAATATATATACTACCTTACCTAATAACCGTTAAGTTTGGTTTATCTTATAAATCCTTATAAGTTATTATAGTCTAAATAGACTATAATTCTATAGGGATTCCCTATCAGATAGTGTCACTAGTATTTAAAGCTTTCTACGATTACTATCATTTCTTTGTTAAGGGTGTTATAATAGCAGGCTAGTCCTAAGAACTTAGCTAATTAAAAGGCGATAGGATGTTTTTAAGAGTCCTTTGTTTGCTAGGATAAGACGGCCCTTATCGTAAACGTAAAAGCGTCTATTTCGATGATTATCGGCTCTTTAGGATCGAAGTACTAGAGAACTAGCGCCGATTTGAAATTGTTTTTAATTTCTTGAAATGCTTTTTATTCTTTAAGATTAAACTAGACTTATCCTAGCTTCCTCCCCTTTTCTAACCCCTTTAGTAGACTTGTTAGGGGGTAGGCGATCTATAAAAAATTACGAATGAATTTTCGATAGAAATTAATAAATCTAAGAAATATTTAAATGTTATAATAGGTTTATAGTTCTAGCTATTCCTTTATTATTATAATCTGTTTGGGATCTATTATAATTCCTTGTTGATTTATTATAAATCTAAGAAAATCGACTTAGTCTTTGTAAAATAAATATTTACTAGGCTTACAATATAACTATACTTTCTAGAGTCGTTTAAGGACTCTCTAGATATATTTTATATACATTTTATAGTTAGGAGAAAAGATTAGAATATCGTCTAAGTAGACTATATAAAATTTATTAAGTAACCCTCTAAGTACTTAGTAAATATAATTCTAAAAGGTAGTAGGTATATTAGTCAGGCTAAATGGCATGACTAGGTACTTAAATAGCCTATATTAGGTCTAGAAGGCGGTTTTCTATTTATCTCCTTCTCGAATACAAATCTAATAGTAGGTATCCTTAATGTCAAGTTTAATAAAAAATTAGGCTCTAGATACTTAGTCTAAAATCTCTAAGATAAGTAGTAATAGGTAGCGATTCTTCTAGGTGATTTTGTTTAATCCCTGGTAATTAATATAGAGATAGAGGCTCCTATCCTTCTTTAGTACGAATAGGACCGGACTAGCTATTAAACTCTCTAAGGGTCGGATTCTTCCTTTAGCTAGGTTCTTATTAAGGTATTCTTTTAAGATATTAAGTTTATATCGAGATAGTAGGTAGATTAGTCTAATAGGAGGTATAGTTTCAGGTTATAGGTTAATCTTATAGTTAGTTGCCTTAAACAATAGAAGGATACTAGAATTTAATATATCTATTATATTGGTAAAATCTCGTAACTTAGAAGGGATTTCCTCTAGGTTTCCTAAGGATTTTAGCTCTTCTTTATCAAGGAATAGATCTATAGGAATATCCGAAATAGTAATTAATATAAAGACTCGAGCTCCCCTCTAGCAGTCCTTTTCTATTCTCTTTAGGTATTAGAGTCAGGCTAAGTCGGTTTCTAGTAAAAACTACTAATAGTTTTCCGAAGGAAATAACAAAATGGTAAGGTCGCTAAGTATAGGTATTCCTAGGAGGATTAAGGAAGTTTTAGTATTATAGCTAACCGTAATATAGGTATAATTAAGTTAATAAATTATTCTATATTTATTAGTTAATATAATAGGTACTTAATATACCCTATAAGATAATATAGTTATCTTATTAAACTATCGAATTATAGGTAGAACGTAAGTAAGTCGTTTTAGTTAATATTTTTAAATAAAGGTAAAATTAATAATATTAACTTCTATATATAAATCTAAATCTACTATAATTATAACGCCTTTTTATATACTTATAGTAATAGCTATATATATTCGTTCCCTCTAGATATTATCCCCTATAGGCGTTCCTATAGTATTAGGGTCTACCGCGAATAGCGCCCGTTTCCCTAGTAAGAACGTCCTAAACCGCGGCAACTAGGGTACTAACCCCGCCGGTAGGTGCTAACCTAGGGTACCTCTAGGTAGTCCCTTGAAAAGTGTCCCTCTTTTCTATACTAGAAATACAAGTTACTACCCTAGGACTTAGGAGTAGGGGTAGTTATAGGGGTTATAGCGTTCGGTAGAGTAGGAGGATGTTTCGTTATAGGGTCTATATAATAATAAAAGAGTAATATACGAGAGCGTAATATATTTAGTGTATAATGTAGTTAATCTTGAGTCGGTGGTAAAAAGGGGCTAGTCTATATACGATTTGGCCGCTAGAAGCTATATCAGATTTACGAAGCTAGTTATACCATTCCTTCTCGCGTTTCTAGGCGATAGGTATAATAGCGATTAATATATTAGATAAGGAAAGGCGATAATTTGGTATAGAAGCTTAAAGCCTAGCTTTTCTTATCTTGGCGAGGGAATTAGGCCTCTAGTAATTCGAAATAGTAATAAAGGTCCTATAGGGACTATTCGTTTCGCTAGTAAGCTAAGTTTAATGCTTTTATAGCTTAAGAGGCCTAATTAATAAGATTAATTATATAGGTATTTATCTACTCCTCAAATAATGTCTAGCTATTTTCTAACTACTTATATTCCTTAGTTAATACGTTCTAATAGTAACTATACTAATGGTTTTAGGGTTATTTATCTATATAATTAAGTATAAATAGAATACGATTCTATAATATTTTAAATTACCTAGGGTCTCCTTAGAAGGCACGTTATAAATCCTAGAACTACTCTTAACGCCGATAATAGGTTATAGTATTAGTAAACCAAATCAAGTTAATAACCTTAATAGCCTTAGAGTAATGTCCTAAATCATTTAAGTTAGAGGATTCGGTTAAGGATTAAGGTCGCTTTAAAGTTTTCGGATATTCTAATAATCCTAACTTCTCAAGTAAGAACTTTTCTTGATCTTATAGTTACTATAGTCTTTCTAATTCCTTGACTTGACCTTCTAAGTTACAAACCAGCTCCTCACGATTAGGGTTTAATAGCGAAGAGTCCGATACAGATAACGTAGGGATATATAGAGGGGGTTTGAAATAGTTTTATAGTCGATACTAGGCTGAAAGAGTCTCGCTTTAACTTAAGGATCCCCCTTCTACCGCTAAGGGCATCAAACGACTAGGTGACGGTACTATCTTAGGTGACAAAGGGTGCGAAGGATTAGAAATTGTTAGAAGGGCCTATTACTAGGCTAACTTGGTATAGAGGTAGTACTATTATAGGGCCTACTAGATAGGTTCGAGTAGGGTTTATAGGTAGGAGAGTCAATTATCTTCCTAGGGTAGGTAGGTAAGTTATTTAGAGGACTAATCCTTAGGGAGCTAAAACCTCCCTCTCGGATCTATAGTCTAATAGGTATATTTTATACCCTAAATCGGCCACTTGTTCCTCTAGCTATACCCTAACTATACCTATTATTTATAGGGTTATACCTATTAGCGCCTAGTATAGCCCTCTATAGCCTATTATAGGTCGGGTCAGGTTATATTTATAATATATAGTTATAATAGTTATAACTAAACCATTCCTTAAAGCTTATATTATACTATTAGAACTTAATATAGATAGTAAAGGAGTATTTATTAAAATAATATATCTAATCTATTATTATCTTAGAGTTATTAAATATTATATCTAACTTATAGAATCATATCTTATCATTAAGACCTTTAATATCCTAATCTTCTAATAGCTACTATTTAAAGATATAAAATACTAGAATAGTATTACTAACTACATTTCTAACACTAATTAGGCTTATTAACTCTTAGTTATAAAGATCTAGAATCTCTAGCTAAGAAATTACTATAGTAAGCATTTTATATTAATATCTAAAGGAGGGAACTAACTTTCTTCTTCTTATCTATTTTAACTATTAAGATCTTAAACCGCCTATTTAATATTATAAGTATATATCTAGTCTTATCTACGTTCTAATAGCTAGATATAATAATCTTATATATTTTAATAGTATCCTTAAGTTTATTAAAGAATACCTCTAGATCTTCTACCTATTACTTAGCTAAGAATCGGTTTACTTTAATTAGTTTAAAGAATATTAGCTAAAACTATAGATAATCCTACTTCTAACGTAACCATTAGTACTTACTAACAGGAGGGCAAGGAGGATCACGACGTGCCTATAAACGGTTAATAGCATCTTCGAGAAGATCTTTGGCAGCAAGAGAACCAGATTCGATAAGCTAGTATATATATCCTTCGAGGGCGGAATCTTTATCGTTTTAAAGCGACCGAGGTCTTCTAATCGTGTTACTACTAGTGGCTAGAAGACTAATATCCTTTAAAGACTTCAAGTGCCGGCCAACCTAGGTCTTTCTAGTCTTGAATAGTTAAGCCGCGTGCCGTATATTAGGTTCGTTTCTATAGGGTAAGCGGCTGGTTCGGTAGCGTGTTCGAGCGGTAAGGAGCCATTTGCCGGCCTATATACTGGCTGGTTCCTGGATATGGTCGGTCAGAGGTATTATATATAGGAAAGTGGTTAAATTGGGCTTGTGGTAGTGGTTGTGTCTTCGAATATAGGGAGTTGACTGGTAAAATTGGACATATATTTGGACGTGTACCTGTCCGGCAATATTGGCATGTCCGGGGGTTTTGGCCCTACCTGTCGGGAGACAGGTGGTAGTACTGAACTAATTAGTCAGCACTAACCACCGGGTACGGATTAAATTAGCTTCTCTCCATATCGTAGTGGCGAATATTCTTGGCTGGTTCCGGGCGCGCTCGAGATCCAGTGGGACCGCAATTGCTCCATCTTCCTGCATCGGACGGCGTTGACTTGACCTGATTCAGCAAACACGCTTAATCGCATTGAGAAGCTGGTTACCCAGACGAGGACAGAAGTTATGTGCACATTACACTTGCATGACAGTGGCAGAAACTCGTTCATATCCGAAGAAATCAAGGCATTGGCCGAATTCGGAAGAATAAAAAAATCATGCCGTAGTAAATTCACTTACCTTGCTAAATCGGTTGTCTTTGACTAAATGGAGGAGCTGCTCGATGATTTGCCATGCGCGTGTCTCGTGGCGACAGGGTGGCTGAAAGTGATGTGGTCAGGCGTGCTGTTGCAGAGATTTGTGAGCTCACCGCCCACGGTCGCATGCCTGATGTGCAGGAACTCATGGGAGATAGTCGGCATTCTCTAGTGTGCGAATGCTTTCTCGTGTCGCAAATTGGGGCTCGCAAGTTTGGCGTAGCTCGCGAATATGCATCTGCACGTAACTAATACGTACTTGCCGTGACGAGCGCTGAGAAGTCTGCGAGGTAAACCAGATTTCCATGCCGGATCTGTATCCCGCCGTTCTACCTAACTACAGGGTAATCCGCACTTACGGCGGTGCTCTGTAGTTATGCGGGCCATCATTTCCATTGTTATTTGCAAACCCTTGTTATATCCATACACTACTAGGTATGCGATTCGCTGCGCACCGGCCACCTGTCGCAAGGCCCAGCGCCCTCAATTGCGTGGCTCTGCCCAAACTCAATGTTTGAGTTTTGACGTGACCCGAGATTACCAGGTTCCTGACAACTCTGGGTCGCCAATTTCTCTCGCGGGGAGGGAGCAGTTGCACCTTTCCGTCCAAAACAGCCTCTGCGTCATCGCCCTCCTTCGGCGCCTTTTTATTTGTTTTTTTTTTCATTCAATCAGATCTTGCTCACACTCAGCATGCCGACGCTGTCGAGCGATTCTCTCTAGCCGGAATCCGTTCCCTGCCCCATTTTGCTTCTCGGCGCCCTGCGCTGTCGCCGCCCCCCCCGAGACAACCCGTTGTTGCATTCCATCCCACCCCAATCTTTACAGCAAGTCGGCCACTTCCCGCTTCCCAACAAAAATGGCCGCCTCAGCACAAACACAATGCGAGCCCGAATTCGACATATCGCACTACATCAACGAGTCGCATTTCGCTAACGAGTTCATCGATTCTGACGAAGGGAGTCCGCTTCCCGACTTGCTCGATTCCAATGTTGCCAGCCCGCGCGCTCACCGCCCGCACAGCTCCGGCGCCGATTCGTCCCACGCCATGCAAGATGCTTCGCGAGACTGCGGCTCTCCCTCCGAAGCCCTCGGGCTCGTGAGCACCAGTCCCCGCTCTAGGGATGGCCATCGCGGGTCTACCTTCGACTCGGCGTCCTCCAAAAGAACCTCGACCACGGCCCTGACGCAGCTAACGGCCGGCGATTCCCGGGCGGACGGCGCCGCTCATCGGAAGACGGACTGGGAAATGATGGTGGACTCTTTCTCTGCGTCCGACGCCAGCAGCTTCCCGATTGGGGATCAAACTCTCGACTTTCTAGACGGGCGTGCCGCCGCCGCACAATCATCTCTCCATAGCCCGATGGACAGCCCCAGTCCGTTCGGCTCCGCTCTCACGACATTATCGCCGGACGCCATGATGGGCTCGCCAGCAGCCGGCGACGAATCTTACCTAGTGAGTTTAGGCGCGTCCAGTACCGGTGGTATCATGCTAACCATGTCGGGAAGCCGTTCACCTTCAAGTCCTCAGGGCCGCAACCAGATGCGACGGCTCAACCGCCCCCTTGCCTGCGCCCCTCTCGACCGGCATCGGCGGTGAAATACGAGTTTCGGGGTTCCCAGGAGACAGGCGGTACAACTTCAACGGGCATGGCCTGTCTGCTGGACGCCCTCTATCCAAACACGGGTCAGCTCGTCTCAGGAAGCACGTTCTTCACAAATAACGCGCACGTGGCTACACAACCACCTGTTGACTGTCAACCATACGGTCCGGGGCCCTACACACTAGAAGTCGGCGCTACCAACACCAAATCGCGAGTCGAGACACAGATCACGATTAAGCTCCGACTTCCCCAGCTCCCTCTGGGCGTTACAAAGGTCCATCTCCCCAAGCATACCATCAGCAAACCCAAATTCTGGGCAAAACCGCCTCCGCAGCCGTCTCCGGATATGCTTGAGCTGCACACTATGCTCGTCTGCACGAGCGCAATGCAAGTCCCGCAGCAGAAGGCCGCGGCGCTGCAACGGGCCCAGAAAGCCGCGGGACGTCGCGGGAAGAAAACGGATGCAGAGTCGGAAGGAGAGGACGAAGAGGTAAAGACGCAAGAAGGCGGCGAAGTGCAAATCTGCGAGAACTGCATCGGCAGAGAGCGGAAGCGAGCGGGCCGTAAGAAGTCGAAGCATCCCCAAGACGAGGAGGCTTGGAGGCGGGACGAGGCCAAGCGCGTGATTGTTTTCAACACCCAAGAGGTCAAGGATTGGGTTCTGCAGAGCCAGCCCGAGGTCGGCCCTCGGAGGTTCTGGCAGGTGGAGGCTCCGATGAGAATCGCCTGCTACTGTCGGCACCACGCCGAGAAGCAGGGATTCCAGATCATCTTCACCCTGACCGACCATCTCGGCAAGCTTGTTGCTCAGACCATGTCGGAGTCCATCATGATCACCGACGACCACAAAACAACAAGCCCCAATCCCCCGCCCAAGCCTGTACCGGGGCCACCGCCGCCAGCCGCAACGCTCACCCCGCGTGAAGAGTTGCCCGTCCAGGTAGCGCCGGGTCCTGGACCTTCGCTAGAGTCCTCTCCCAGCCTGGACGTGCAGGCGACGAGGCGCAACTCCTCGAGCTCAACACCTCTCTCAGCAATGCCGCAAGAGCAGCACCAACAGGCTCTGGCAGCTCAGCATCTCTCCCGCCCAGCATCTCCATCCTTCCCCACCGGTCCGGCGAAGAGGCGGAGGGCGAACAACTCGACGACGAAGATCCCCAACGATTTGGCCATGACACCGCTCGATACCTCGTTCTCATCCGCTCCCACCCGCGTGCCTAATAATAACTCTTCCTCGGGCCCCGCCATGGTCACGCCGGCATCGTCGACGTTCTCCCCTACGCCACCTCCATCGTTCCCGCCACCCCCGGAGCTGCAATTGTTCGGCCCTGGGTCTGCTGTGCCTGAGCAGTCGACGAATCCGTTCGGGAACAGTCAACGTGCGAGCGGCAACAATGCGCAAATACTTTCGCCCAACCCCAGCAGGACACCTAGTCTGGCCAACCTAGCCATGTCCATGTTCGGTCCACAGTTGTCGAACCGTCAGAACCCCAATGTCAATCACGGGCCTCGATACTCGCCGAATGCTGCCCCTGGACAAGGGAGGCCTCAACAGCCTCAAACGCAGAGGGCTATCTTCAAGGTCATTCCTGGCGAGGGACCTGTTGCCGGCGGTATCGAGGTTACGCTGATGGGCCAGGGATTCGAAGCTGGGATGCAGGTCATGTTTGGCGATAAGCAGGCTCCCGGGACCATGTTCTGGTCATCGGAGTCTCTCGTGTGCCTGTTACCCCCATCCGAGATGGCGGGAATGGTTCCCGTCACCATCAAGGGCCTCAACCTAGGCCCCCACTGGTTCCGATATGTCGATGATAGTGAGCAGCAGCTGCTCCGCACTGCGCTCATGATTCTCGGGAATAAAATGACTGGCGGCTATGAGGATCCGACCGAATTCGCCAGGCGTATTATCAAAGAGTCGGCGAACGGTTACCCATCGGGCAGCGGCGATATGTCCGGCGTCGAGGGTTCTTCCAGTCGGCCCATGGACAATTTGGAGAATCACCTGCTCAAGCTGATGGAGCTCATGGACCTCAGCAACAGCACCCGAAAGCCACGGCTGAACCTCAGGAGAAGGGCAACGGGGCAGACCATGCTGCACCTGGCTTGCAAGATGGGCCTGCACCGCTTTGTCGCCGGCCTCCTCGCGCGAGGAGCAAACCCGGACCCGCGCGATAACGGCGGCTATACGGCTCTGCACATGGCGGCCATGAGCAACCATTGCGAGATTGTCCGGCTACTGATCGCCCACGGGGCGGATCCGACACTGCGAACCTTGTCAGGTCTGACGCCCGCGGACGTTGCCAAGTCGAAGGAAGTTGTGCGCATCCTTCACCGCTGCGAGCAGCATCGGCGACCTCAGAGCGATAGCTCGCCACACAGCCGGGTCAACAGTGTTGCGAGCTTCAAGTCCCTCCGAGCATTAGCGTCTGCGTCCCACGAGCTCGATGAGACGTCGAGCGATGACGCCGAGCCTGAAGACGAGAGCTCGGAAGAGTATTCGGAAGCCTACTCCTCTGACATCCCAGACGAGTCTGGAGCGGTCGAGGAGGCCGGCCTTCGCATGCGCCGCAAGAGCGCTGCCAACACCCCTGCTCGCATGAAAAGTCCGTCTCGTCCCCGGCGACGTGGAACTGACGCAACGAGCGCGCTCATGGCGGCGATCAAGGAACAAGTCGCCGCTCAGTTCCAACAACTTCAACAGAGGATGGGACCACATCTCCAGTATCTGCCCCAGCTCCCTCAGCTTCCTCAACTCCCTCAGTTGCCCCAGTTGCCCCAATTTGCGCAACTTCCCAACTTCCCCCAAGTTCCCAACATGCCCCCTCTGCCGGAATACCATAATCCTGTCCTGCAACGGCTTGCCACCATGATCGGCGGGGCCAGGCCGCCAGGGCCGGGCGAGGAGGAACCCTCAACCAGGCCGACCGAGAGCGCCTGGCAATACTTGTCGCCCTTCTCGACCAAGGCTGCCACCCCGCCGCCTGCGTACGACGAGCTCTTCCCTCAACAAGGCGACCTCGACACAAAACGGTCCTCTGCGGCCAATGCGGCTGCCGACGCCGTGGCTGATGCCAAATGCGCCGCCCTATTCGACCAACCCCAGACTTCAACCACGGCGGTCGCCGTGACTACTGCTTCCGTCGAGAGCACGACCGCTCCCGTGGATGACAAGGCCGAAGAGTCGGAAGACCAGGAGATTCCTGCGCTGCTGCAGATCGGCCGCAAGGATGCCATCACCCGGGAGCAGCAAGCCACGCTCCGGCGAGCCCACGCGCAGAATCTGAAGAGGCTGAGCTGGGACCGTAACCTATTCTTCATTTGGGTATGTTTTGTGATTCAACTTTGAGCTGTTCTAGCGACGGTTACCATTAGCTAACAAACACTCCTCAGATTCCCCTGCTTATCCTCATGATTGGCGCCATGATCTACCACGGCATGTCAGGCTTCGTCGCGACGACCCGCAATCCGGTTTCGGTGGTGGCTCCCAAGGTGCAAGTCGAGGTACCTGCTGCCAATCCCGATGTGCGACAGGCGGCGGGGGCACCAGAGGAAGTTGTCGCTGCTGCGGTATAGGTCGATGTTCACGATGCGAGTTAAGAAAGGCTTTTCCTGGACGGTATCTGTACTGTTTTCAACTATTTGCTTTATCATCCCAAAGCGTGTGACTGTTGACGACTTTTTGTGGGAGGGAGAGAGAGGGAAAGAGGGGGGGAAGGGGGGTTGGTAAGGGCGCGGGCGTACGATGGAAGAGGAGTTATTGTGTTTCTTTTTTTTTCTTTTTTTGGATGGACAGGCTTTACTCGGGGGTCATCGTTATGGAATGCAGCAGGGTCTGCTGTACAAGTCTAGATCGGCGGATTATAATCACCTGACGATTGCTGGTGCCGGACGTTGTGTGTTTGCTTATACCGATTCCCATGCTATTGACATGTATTGAATTGTTCAGACAGTCTGCGCTGTTTGAATTTGTCCGGCGATACGGTCTTTGTCGCCGGGGCAGGTGTGGGATCGTCAGAAAGTTTGTTTATCCGTTATGCCTTCTTGTATATAGTTGATAGATATCATTGTAGGGAGGGTTCTCTAGAACTAGCAAGTCCTAGTGCCATGTCATGGGATCAGTCTGTGTATTATTGAAGGGTTCTGTCCTTGCACGAAATAACTACAGTGTCGGTTGATAGGGGTCAAACTCAGCCACCTCATTCATGACCTGAACCTCAAAGGGGGCGCAGCATTTTGTACAGAACCAAGAGCTTTGGGAAGTTTGCTACGCCAT
Organism: Thermothelomyces heterothallicus; assembly: GCF_042370625.1. Taxonomy (NCBI): domain Eukaryota; kingdom Fungi; phylum Ascomycota; class Sordariomycetes; order Sordariales; family Chaetomiaceae; genus Thermothelomyces; species Thermothelomyces heterothallicus. Next base: position 668,711 of record NW_027192565.1, on the reverse strand, counting down.
CATCTTTCCAAGCTACTTTCTCAGAAAGTCGACCTCGATGCCAAATTGTGATGTTTCTCTTGCCGTTTGTGATCCGCCATTTTCTCTCCCCCCTTTCCGCTCCCTCCTCCCTCCTGCCCTTGCAAGCCCCAAACTCGAAACTCCCATACGCCCTTTTACATATATCCAACCCCATGGCACATGGCAGCGGTTTCTGTTGAGTGACGGATTGGTGGATGGCTTGTAGAAGGTCGCATAACTTTCTCACACACAGATGGTCACACCACGGTTCTTCATTCATTGACGGCCATCCTCCTCCAAGCACGCTATGCTACATATAACTTGCCGAATTTAACCCCCCACCACCCCCGGCCCCCTCCTCTTCGCGCCGGGCGGAGTGACAGCTCGCCTCCCAGCGCTCCTTTTTTTTAAAAAAAAATGCGTAACTACTCTACGCCTTCTAAGAGGGTAATAATTGTGAGAGATGTAAGAACGAGAAAGGAAAGGAGACGTAGAATAGGACATATCGGGAGACGAAGAAAAGTACGAGAGGGGCGCACACGACTCGCCAAAAAACGAAGGGGAAGTCTCGGCAGCCGGGTAAAGCAGCATACTGCTGGAGCGATATGAGGAAAATGCCGGATAATAACAGGACGAGGATCCATGTCTACGGAAATAGTGAGGCGATATTTCACAATGGTAGTAATGATTATATTAGTGTATACCTCGTAGTGCAAACAAGGTGTGGCGGCCTGGGCGGCTCGCGGAGGTGGCGGGAGGGAGGGGGGAAGAGAGGGGGAAAGGAGGGGGAAGAGAACAGTGAAATGTCGTACGGTACTCCGTACCTCTCACATACTCACCTCGTACTCCTTCTCCTTTCTCTTTCATGACCAACCACTGCCTCTGCCGGCAGTACACGCCAAGCTGCTGTGTGAGATAGCATCGAATAATTTGATGTGTCATCTCTGTGCAGCCATTTTCAACAGAGCTGACGAACGCAATCCAGGGTAATTTACCCTATGTTAGTATCCTGCGGACTCGAGATTGGTATCCATATTTCTGTGTTGCGAGCAGACAGTCCGAGGAAGAAGAATGATTGAACCAAGCTGGCTGTCCTCTTTTTTTTTTTTTTTTTTTTTTTTTTTTTTTTTTTTTTTTTTTTCCTTCTCCACTCCCACTCTATTCGTACGACGGCTCTCCGGAACCCAGCCGTAAGCACCTAGTGGTCGCCTCGTCTCCAGATCGCGCTTGGGGATAGTTGTCTGAGCCGGCTCCTCGCGGCGTTTTCCGGAAACCAAGATGTGTGGCCCGGGCAAGCGTGCAGGCATAATCACCCTCAAATATTCCTAGCCACTCCCAAGCGCAGCAAAGAGGAAAGAATGTCCGTACCCTACGAGCTTGCCTCGCTCGGGCCCGTCACCACTCGGGAATGCCAAGTCGCTCTCGTTGGCGCCCAGAAAACATGGGACAGGATGTTACGTCAAGCAGCGACCCGCGGTCCAAGTCCTCGGCACGGGTGCAGAAGCGAGCTTGTTGGCCCTGTTTCCAATCCTGCCGGCAGCCGAAAAGCCCCGGGCTGCTGCATCCGCCGGTGGTGGTGGGGTGGTGGCAGCAGCAGGGGAGGCTTGTGGGGACGCAAAGCCCACAAAGCTCACTCCCGTCTAAGTTAGTGGTCTCGGCCGGCCGCCGCGCGATCGCTGACGGATGCAAGCGGGTTCCTAAAGAAGAGAAGCAAGTAATAAACAGAAGAAAACATAACTAAAGAAAAAAAAAAGGGAAAAAAAAAGAAAAAAAATAGTGCACTAAGAGGGGATCGTTTGCAACCGGGGTATCCTCGGCGATGAGTAGCTTTGCCGAGTGGGAGACTTTAAGGTTAGCATATCAGGTAACTATGGGATGCAATGCTATCAAAGGTGCTCATCCCCGGTGGAATGGGACACGCGACGAGGCCATGATGCCACGCGGACAGCGCGACTGACTTTGCTGTCCAACCCACCCTGATTTGAGACCTTATGGAATCTCGGAGCGCGCTCCTGCGCCTCGGCACATGCCCAAGTTTTGAGTAAAACCCAGGCGAAACCATGTTATCAGTCATGTTGGAACTGCGAACTGCGTCCACAGCCCTGGGCCACTGGGGCACTGGGGCACTGGGGCACCGGGGCAGTCCCACCGCATGCGCCGATCCTAGCAGTTCTAGTAGACTAGTACTCCGTATGCAGAAGAGGAACAGGAAAAGGAGACGGGAAAAATGCCACCAAAAAGAGAGGAAAAAGCAAAAGAGGGCGCGTGGTGTGATCGTGGTGTGCGTGCATGGTGACCACGTTATTTTAGTTGCACCGAATGGATCACATCGAAATAAGAAAGGACTCCCGCACCGTTACGCTAGTGTACAATACATACCTAAAGTAGTGTACGGATACAGGATGCAGATTCCACTAACTAGTGTTAAAGGAGGGAATTGTCTATTGTGATGGGGGCAACCGACGAACGGAGTTGGCACCGCGCTTCAGCCCGAATACGACCTCCCCGCGGAATAACTCGCGTAGTGTACGGATCATGGACTGTACATTCACCACATATAGTAATCCGTATAGTACACTATATGAGCAAGACCTTGTTCAAACTACTGCGTACACTAGTGTTAGTTTTCCAGTGGCGCTCTGCGGCGGTCTTGGGGTTATAAACGTGATGTAGGTCGTATGCACTCCGTACGCCTCTACGGTACACTAGTTCGTACTAGTAATGCAAAGGATAACCTGTCACTTGTAGTGTACGCAGTAGGGTAACTACGGATTACACTAGAATATAATCCGTACTCCAGCCTACGAGGTGGTGCGAGAGTTTCATGTGTGAACGTCCTGTTCCGCAGTGCCATGTCAAGTTGTGCATAATGTAGTTAATCCTGTACCAGAGTAACTACAGATTAGACGTGCAGAATAATCCTCCGCGCCCCTGATGGATGTTGTTCTGAACTGCACGTACCTCCTTGGGTAGCAAGGAGTTAGTGTGCTTAAACAGATTATGAAGGACGGAGTAACTTACTAATTGATCCGGCCTTAGTCAGAACGGGGAGTAATAATTCCCCATCACCGGCGCCGGGCATGATCAAGGCCTCTTTCCCCGTCTGGGATGAAACAACCGGAGTCGCTCCACGCCCCCACACGGCCGGCTCCAGAATCCCAAGAGCATGGGCTTTGTTGCGCCCGAAAGTTTTCGGAGGGATTCAGATACCACGGTGCAATCCGATAGTGTCGAGCGCGCCGATCCTCGCGCCGCAAGCCTTGTCCGGCTTCCGATTCTTGGAATCGAACCATTGGGCATTCTCACGGTTCAGAACGGCGTTTGCTCTCCGTTTCCGAACGCTTACAGACGCTTAACGTTAACTACGCTAAGCTGCCGTTTTGGTGCCACTCGCTCTCGACGGCCCTTGACTGCCCTCGACACCATCATGCATCGCGATGATCTGGGAGTACATACATACAGAGTACAGTACGGATTAACTACATACTCCACATAAGGCTTTCAACAACCTCAACTGGCAGCGCAGCGTTCGTACTTCTTTTCCCACTTCCGTCACATTTTGACGAGGCCGACCTTTATTTCAACGTGCCATGTCCCCTGCATCTCGACCTACCCGCGCCGTGTCGAATTACCGTTACCGGACGTGGTGATGACTATCCAATTTTTCTTGTGTGCTGGTCCATCAGCCTCTTCGCCAACGCCACGATGGGGTTGTCCTTGTCGGCCCGCTCCAGCGCCGCCTGCTGCTCGCCGGGCGGTTGTTTCTCTGCAAACAGGTCGCGTATCTTGCCCGAGCCCGTCGCCGCCTGCACGACGGCGAGCGTGGTGGCGAACTCGGTCCGCTCCGCCGCCCCCAGCTGTATCGCGTCCAGCATGAGCAGCGCAAAGTGCTGGCAGTTGTTGCTGATGAGGTTATACGCCCGCTTCTTCTTGCGCATCGAGTAGATGACCATCTCGCCCGCCTGCCGCAGCGCCTCGTCGTTGAAGCGCGTCTCGCCCACCCGGAACGTCTGCCACTGCTCCTGGTCGACCCGCCCGTTGACGTAGATGATGTCGAGCTTCTCGTCCATCCACAACTCGTGGCAGTAGTCGCCCACCAGCACCGCCCAGTGCTGCGACGGGTCGGGATACTTGTGCACCTTCTCCGTGATCCAGACGCCGAGCTTGGTCTGCTCAGCAAACCATCTCCCCACCGACCCGCCCACAGGGTGCCAGCCGATCAGGACCGTCCGCGGAGGGCCGTTCGTGCACGGCTCCGCAGGTGGGATGGCGTTGGGTTTGTGACCCAGGCCGAGCGAGTGCTCGAGCGCGAGCCGGCCCTTGAGCAGCTCCTCTTTTCCACGCGACAGGCCCCCTTTGCTGGCGCTGGCGTGTTAGCCAAGTTCGTTCGTGGCCAAGGAGGTCCCGTCCATTGCCAAGCCCGCGCTTACAAGAGGGATTTCATCTTTCTGCGTTTGGACTGCCCGCCCTTACCGGAGCCTATCTCCGAGTCACTCATCCTGGCGCGACCGAAAGTTGATGCGGACCGTCTTGCGTGTGGAAACTTCGCAAAAATGATGTGTGCTTCGCGAATGAAAACCCGTGGCCGCCACACAGCTGAGCAAGTCCGTATTCCCAGGAGCCATCTCCGCGTCTTCTCCGGTCAGCCTTGGTAATGGCTGTGCTGCATCTTCTAGTGTAGTACGCGCGTCTCCTTCTCTTTCAATCAAAGTAACACAGTAAGAGCAGGTCCGGTGACTCGAAGGGCTGCCGAGCCGGCTCCAACGAGGCAAAAAAAAAAAAAAAAAAGATCCCTCATGGCGGGCTGATTGTCGCCCAAAATTGAGTGCTTGCAAAGCACCATTATTGACCACTGGAGTTAACACTAGGACGAATTGGTACGGAGCACTGTACGCCAGGAGTGCCCGAGTTGCCTCGTACGGACTGCTCCGTATCTCCCCCGTCAATCCTGGCGTCCACCGCGAGGCAGGGGAGCCCGCTCCCAGATTGGCCCACAGCCCAAGATCGTTCCAAGGCGCTGGAAGCTGCGGTGCGAGGGGAACAGGTGACCCGTAGACAACACAAACAGGGGTTGCCCGGAAATACCGGCCGACGGCGTTTTGAAATGCCCCTCGAGTGCCGATGCAACCGCTGGCCAACTCGTTCCGATACTCTGGGTGCGGGCGCAAGCGCTTAAGGTCGTTACAGATCAGCTTTTCGCAACCAACAGCTTCGACCTTGACCGAATTGGCGCCTCGCCAACCGATGGTGCGGTCAGCGCATCTCCACGCGTCTCGACGGCCGGCCACATGCACACCGCGGATCTCGGTGCTCTGGAAAGAACTGGCCCACGTTCTTCAGCTGAGACTTGGCATCACTCGATTTCTTCAACGGTTTCAAACAGAGTAGCATCCGAAGTCTAGGATATACCGTACAGTCCATGGTGTACGCAATTCCTGTTTCTTTTTTGGGAAAATTAACGTCTCGCCAGCATGGGCTTTCTTCATCCCTGCGTCGAAGCTTTCTTGGAAGCCAGCGGCCGTTCCTCGGCCAGCTCGCACAGCCGGGTGTTTGCAGATGATGAGACGATGGGCCCCCCTCCTCTGGGCCGGTTCTCTTGTCAACGGAATGGTGGCTTGGCTCGCGACGTGTGATGGGAACCAAATTCTGCAGCTTGTTCCGGCTTCCCCCAACCGAGAGAGTTCGGGTGGTGGGTGTGCGCCAGGGCCGCCTGATTCGCCATTGTCAGCGGCTCGGGGCAAATCGAGATCTTTATTGTGTAGCTAGCGATGGGCCAGCTTCTGATTCCCTTTTTTTTGTGCAAACACCCTCTTGAACAACCCGCCAAGACTTCATTCTCTTTCGCAGAACTCGGGACTCGGTCACCAAAGAACAAAACGGGTCTCCATCGGGAAGCGGCGGGGCGGTGCAAACGGTCGTCGGCGGTTTAGATCGTAGCTTAGGGGATGAACCGTTTCGAGGCAAGGCCCGGGCTGGTTGAGCACAAAGGCTGCAGACCCTGGATCAGAAGATGGGGGGGGGGGGGCCTGAGCCATCTGGCCAACAGGAAGCAGTATCGTAGACACACTCCTGTGGCGGAGAATCGGCATGAGGGCCCGGCAGGGAGGCTAGCGCCCCCATGCCCGGCCCTGCGTAGCATATACCAACGCAGAAAATTGCACACTGTGCAACTCCCCCCTTCCCGCCCGGTCGGGAAGATGTTTCGGCCAGTCAGCAAGCCATACGCCCACCCCACCCGGTTGTGCTGGGCCCACGAGACTAGGACGACCGCAGCTGTGGGCACGGTGCTTGTCATGACCAGTCCCTTTCCTTACTGTGCGCCCGCAACCGGACCACTCAACCTCTCCACTTGGGGGGATGCAACTGCCCATGCACCCTCGTTGCATCATGGCGCCTGCCCTCATTTCGCGGCCCCCTGCCGCCCTCTGCAAGTCGCGACCAGGACTCCGCTCAACATCTTTTTTCTCTCCCCGGCATCCTTCAACCTGTCGGTGCCTGCTGTGTGCCGTATTCGACCGTTCCTGTTCTCTTCCCCTACCGACACAACCTTCCACCACGGTAGGAGAAACGCGGCGCGACGATTGTCGACAAGCTGCAAAGAGGCGCCCAGTCACCAACACCGCGGGAACCGGTCGACCGGATTGCGGCAGGAGCTTAACTTTTAACTACCGGTCCACTGGCTGAGACGAACGAGCCACCTGGCCACCCACCCAATAACAGCGCTTCGGGTCCGGCCGTGCATTCTCAGCTTGTTCCCGTCACTCTGGTCTTTGGGACCGACCGCTCAGTCCTCCCTCCGCAGACACGTTTTCGCCCCATCCACCGAGCTGCCCGATCGTTCTTACCACAGACACGATATATATTCGAGTCACCGAACTTTTTCAATATCGAACGGCAAACAGAGGGGGAAAAAAGAAAAAAATAAAATATCGGACAACGTATCAGCCAGCAGTGCACTTCCGACACGCTACACACGATTGCGAGCCGTTTGCTTTCTACTACTTTGTGGGACTCGAGAGTTCCGCTTTGTCCGATCAAAGAATCGTTTGACCACGTCTGAAGTCAATATTGCGCCGCGAACGACCCGCCGGCTTCACGGGGTAAGTACCCGCGCACATATTCCTTTTCTTTCCCTCTTTCCTTCCCCTTGCCCGCTGTCCCCGAGACTCGAAACTTGCAAACCATCGCTTTCCGGCTACTTTGCCGGGGCGTTGTGACGCGCAGCGCTGACGCACTCCCTCAGGGTTCGATCATTTAACTGCCAGTTCCCGACCCTTGGTGGCTGGTAGATAGAACAAGTTGTGAATCTACTATCAATTGTTTGCCAAGATGGGCGCACCAATCCTCGCTTCGGCCGCTCATGCCATTCCGGCCCTCGAAAACAGCAGCCATGGCCTGGATGAAGCCATCGTTTCCAGGGACACCAAGGGCGGCCGGAGGCTGTGGTATCGCATGAGAGTTATCCAGCAGCCTGAGCGCGCGAGAGCCTGCGGGTCCGGCCCGAAGTGTAGGTGAATCCAAAGCAGGCTTTGTACGACGACGGAAATGCTGACCTGGGTTGCAGCATCCGCCGACCGCCGCCCTGTCGATCCGCCTCCCGTGGTGGAACTGCGTATCTACGAAGGTCAGACGTGGGAGCTGGCCCAGGAGAAGGACATCACCTTTGTCTACAATGCCAACTTCTTCCTCTTCGCCACGCTGGAGCATGCCCGCATCTTGGCTCATGCTCGCGGCACGGCATCCTCCACTAACACGCCGCCCGTGCTCACCGGCATGCCGGTCTCGGGCATGGCGTATCTGGATCGGCCGTTGGAGGCCGGTTACTTCCTCTTCCCGGATCTGTCGGTAAGGCACGAAGGCCGCTACAAGTTGACCTTCAACTTGTACGAGGAAACCAAGGAGGACAAGGACAGAGACAAGGATTGCGACAGCGGAAGCCATCCGCCCATCGCCGGCTTGAACCCCGCCACCGGCGGCTCATTTGACTTCCGCATGGAGGTCAAGTCGCAAGAATTTGTCGTCTACAGTGCTAAGAAGTTCCCGGGTCTCGCCGAGAGCACCGCGCTAAGCCGTGTGGTTGCGGAGCAAGGCTGCCGCGTCCGGATCCGCCGTGACGTGAGAATGAGGCGCCGCGACGGCAAGCCAACTGGGGACTATGACAACGCCGAGGACGAATATAACCGCAGGAGGAGAACGGCCACGCCCGACAATCGCAACGATTACAACCGCGCGCGATCGATGAGCGGCAGCACGGAGCGCACACCATATCCGGCAGACTCGCAGCGCCGCCCGTCCGTGGCCGATTACCCGCCGCAATACGGCCAGAACCCGCCGTCCGGCGGACATCTGCAGTTCCTCGGCGGGAACTCGAACTCGCAGTATCCTGCAGCACCTCCCCAATCATACGCGCAGCCGCCCTCTGTTCCTGCCTCACCGGTATATCCTCCAGCTCAGAGTACTTCCTCCTATCAGATGCAGTCGTCATATCCCGCCCCGCCCCCGCCGCCAGCGGCAGCGACACCAAGATCGCAGAGCAGGGAGCGGACAACCTCACAGTCGTCGTATGCCCCGATCAATCCGGCGCCGCCGCGCCGCGACAGCATCCACCTCGAATACCGCCCCTCTGGCCCCGTTCAGCTCCCACCACTGCCTCCCCCTCCCCCGTTCCACCCTCCGACGCCGAAACAAGCGCATATGCCGCCGCCACACCAGCACCAGGTCCTCCCGCCGCTTCAGATGGACACGAACCACAGCAACAATACCAGCCACCTCCCGATGCCGAGCCCAACAAGCCTGGCCAACGTCCCCCGCACGCTCGCGCCTCTGGCTCCCCTCATTCACCCCACCAACAGCAGCAGCAGCAACGGCCCCCTGCACCCGTCGTCGCTCCCTCCAGCGCCTCAGTACGCGGGAACCAAGCGAGCGCACGATCAATCGTTCCGGCAGGACTCAGGGCCATCACGATATCAAGACGGCGCACGCGAGACGGCCACAGCAGAAGATATTGCTGGGGATGTCATGTGCATGTCGTTCATGCGCGCCGATGGCACCAAGAAGAGCGCCAGCTCCTTACCGTTCTAAAGGGCAATTCGGCGGCAGTCATGAATCGACTTCGGAGTGTCACACACTCTTTATTGTTTTTCGTGTCTCGCTTTTCACCCCTTATATTTGCTTCTCTTGGCCTTCCATCTTCTGCCTCCTTTCTTTTTTCTTTTCCCTTCTTCATCTTGAACGGTTTCTAGGGATTGAGGCGCCCAGATGCATGGACAATGGGTGTGAATCTGTTTTTGGATGCTTGGTCTGGTTTTGAGGTGGGTTCGACGTTGTCTGGAAGGCGCTCCGTCTTGGGTCTGTATACGTGTATATATATATATATGCGGGCGGGCGCCTCGCTCGGAAGTTTGGGGTTGGCGCCGTGCCTGGCGTCTCAACTTGGCTTTGGCATTGGGCTTTGGAATATTGCCTTCTTGCGGGACGCGCTGGATACACACATTCTCTGCTGCTGTTTCGTTTTCCCGCTGCGGATACCCCGCTCGACATACGACGGACCGTCGCTCTCGTTGTATTTTCCTTGTCACTTCTATACAGAAGGGGTAGGGGGTTGTGGGCCGTTGAGAGGTTTGGCTAAATACCTGATACATGGACATGGACAGCATGACGAGTGAGCTTGCTGGACCCACGAGGGAAATTGGCTTTTTTGGGGGGAGGGGGTTCCTATTGCTTGGTACAAACTAAAGCAGCACTTTTGGCTCTTTCTCTGTTGGATTCGGCTTAGGCCCGAATCTAATCTCTGGGCTCTTTTTTAGTTTCTATCTTCAGGATGTGTATCTACGTTGGAGTTAGAAGGTTGATTACAATGGTACCTGCAATCTCGCAAGAAGTTCCGATGGTCGTTTATTGCCTTGGTTTGTCGGAGTTCTGCGTAGCAGCAATGTTGTGTGATTGGCCGGTCCCTGCTGTGCCTTGCTCCTCCCTGCAAGCGGGCCGTTGCGGTTGCCCGGTCGGCCAGCGGCAGGGTGTGGACGGGCCAATCTGGGGAACAGCGGGCCAGGGCAACGCCCTCCAGAAAAAAAAAAAAAAGAAAACCCAGGCAAATGCTCGCTGAGTGGCCGCTTTCCTTCCCACTTTCGCTGCCGCTGTTCAAGACAATGTTCGCACCAGTTTGAAACAAGCGCATCGCGCACCACTCTACGTGGCTTTATTGTTGCTGTTGTTGTCGCTGCCTGGGAAGACGGAAATTGGCTCCGCTCTTGGCGGGCGGTGATTGCACAGTTTCGGTCAGCTCTACGAATAACTTACTTGATTTCCAGCTGTCCGTTGCTGGGCACCCCGCCCGGCGGAAGTAAACAAAACAACCCGGGGTCCCCGAACTCGGTTGCAAGCACATTTCAGGACAAAACACCAAGGAGCGGCATCGCACTGGCCACTGCCACAGCAAAGGAGAAATTTTACGCAGAGTACGACGAGTACGGTGTCAAGATATACGAGCAGCAACAAAAGGAAGAGGAGAGCGCGAGAGAAACGCAGGATTCATCATCATCATCATCATCTACCTACATGCAACCCCAGCACTCAGCAACCCGCATAACCCGATTGAGACAGCCGAGATGGCCTCCTTTCGCCAACGCCTCCAACACAGGCACAACCTGAGCCTCCCGCATATCCAGACGAGCGGCATCCCTCCTCCGCCACCGCCGCCCGCTCCGTGGCCAGGGGGAAGCCTCGGCGCCGGCGCCGGCACCGCCAGCGATCTCGCCTGGAGCGCGGGCCCGGCCTTCCCCTCCGCGGCGGCTTCCCCGCACCCGGCCTCTGCGCACCCCGTCTCCTCGTCCGCGTCCGCGTCCGCGTCCGGGTTCAGGTCGGCCCCCCCGTCGGCCCGCCCGCCGCTCTCGCCACGCGGCTTCTCGGCGTCCGCGGCCGTGCTGACGGGCCAGAGCCGGTTCGTCGAGGGGTCCATGAACGACCGGGTGTCGACGGCTCCGCCGCCGGGGTTCCTCGGGCTCGATGATGACGACGACGACGACGACGACAACGACGACGACGATCGGGGGCGCGAGGTGGACGGCCGTGGGAGGGGAGAGACGGGGCGCGGTGTTGCTGATGCAGACGAGGACGGGCACGGGCACGGGCACGGGCACGGGCACGGGTGGGGGGCGGAGTGGGGCGTTGCGGGCGGCGGCGGCTCCGCCGCTGGGGAGCGCGGCCGGGGCTTCCTCGCGAAGGGGATGACGGGAGGGTATGGCACCACGGGGGGTGGCGGCGGGATGACTTCGACGAGCAGGTCTGGGCTGCGCCGGCCGAGGAGTGCGGCGGGCGGTTGGATCCGGTCGTCGGCTCCGGCGGCGAGTGCTTCGGCGGTCCAGCAGGAGACTCAGCAGAGGGGCGGCGGCGTTGGTGGAGTCGTCAAGAAGACGAGCTTCCTCGCCCCGCTCTGGGATGGGGTCCGCGAGAAGCTGCACCTGAGCAAGTCGAAGTCGTCGGGGAGCATCGGCCGGGTCGTCAGTTCGATGGTTGGTGGCGGCGGATCCGAGCAGCGGAAGGTCGACCGGGAGAAGGACAAGGAGAGGCTGATGGGGCGGGAGGAAAAGGCCGGTTCCGGGGCGCGGGCCCAGCCGCCCCAGATGGCCGGGTACCCGAGTCGCGAGGAGGTGCTGGAGAGCTACAGGAACCTGATGGCCTCGGGATTCTTCGAGGCCCATGCGATTCGGGGAGGCAGGCATCCTCTGCGGACGGGCGGTGCCGCCGCGGCGTCGAACGGGACCCGGTCGTTTGCGGAGCACATGGCCGCGCCCCGAAATGCCGCCTCGGCACCGGGAAAGTCGTTTGCCGACCACATGGCTGCCGTACGGCAACAGAGGCCGACGCCGACGCCGACGCCGACCGCGCCTCTATCGTCGCCGATACGCGGCAGCATGGCCCCTCCCCCGCCGCCTAGGGGCTCTTCGTGGGGGAAGCCGGCCAGCATGTGCCCCCCGAATCGCGGCACCAAGCGCGGGGCGTCGATAGACCTGGCGGGCGACGCCGAGATGGTCACCAGAAAGCTCGTAAAGAAGCTGCGTCACTCGGCATCGCGGCTGTCGATCGACTTGACAGGGGCAAGGAAGAAATCCTCCCAATACGAATTCGGCACTCTCGGCCGGCCTCGCCCGTCGACATCCCCGAATCCTCCCGGCCCTCTGTCGCCAACCTCTTCGATATTTAGCGGCTTCACCTCCCCGCCGTCGATCGACGAGTTCGGCGGCGGCGACGAAGACGACGAAGACGACGACGACGACGACAACAACAACAACAACACGTCGATCCGGCCTGGTAGGCTAACTAAGCCCAACTATGGCGGGCGCCGGCGCATCCTCGGACTCGCCCGGAGGCGGCCCTTTTCGGAGCGACCGTCGTCGGCCAGTGCAGTTGAAGCCGACCCGGACGCCATGATGATCGACGAACCGGAGCAGCAGCAGCAGCAGCAGCAGCAGCAGCAGCAGCAGCAGCAGGACGGGGCGCACCGTGAGCGGGAGCCGGAGCCGGAGGAATTGTCCAGCGCCCTCGGGCAGAGACCGCCAAGGCCTCGCGGGAACTTCACCCCGCCCCCGGCGGCATTCCTCACCGACGTCCGGCGCAGCGTGCGCGTCGTCAGCACTTCCGAGAGCGACATCGTGTCACTGGAAGAGGAGGATGGAGAGGTGGAGGCGGAGGCGGAGGCGGAGGCGGAGGCGGAGGCGGAGTGGGGTCCGCATAATAAACAGCCACACGGGCACGGGCACAAGCATGAAGACAAAGACGAGAGACCGCTGAGCGTGGTGCCGGACCCGAACCAGGGGATCCCCCTGGTGCCGCGGATCCCGCGCGAGTTCTGCGACGCCACGGCGGCCCCGGCGCCGCCCGCGCCCGTCGTCGTCGTCGTCGTGGGGCCTGCGGCGAATAGCGGCGGGGAGGCGGCCAAGAAGATGAAGAAGATGGAGAGGGAAGAGGGGGCGGAGAGGGGGGGAGACGAGGCCAAGGCGGCCAACCGCGACTCTGGGCTCGGCGGGGACGTGGACGTGGACGTAGACGTGGACGTGGAGAATATCCCTGTTTGGGGGTCATGATTCGCTCCCGGTCTTCTTCTGTCTTCTCCCTCATCTCCTTTCCTTCTTTCTCTCTTTTTCTCGTTCTTTTCGTCTCTCTATCTCCCTCTCTCGTCACCGTTCGGCGCTGGCATTCTGTGCCGACGTCGTTTGGCAAACTGCAGCAGCCGAGGTTGGCCACAGCCGGAGAACTGGACGGGTGTGGCCCTGGAGTTCATCTTGTTTGGTTTCTTTTTTTTTCTTCTTCTTCTTCTTTTTTCTTTGTTATCTCGTTTCCTTTGTTTTCTCTTCCCTACCCATCCTATAACCGGCCGGGCCTGGCAGCGAGCGAGTGAGTGAGTCTGGGCGGACAGGACGGACTCTCGGACATCCAGAGGAGTGTGGCTGGATTGCGATGGCCCCTTGCCCCCTGCCATGTGCCTGGTTTGATGACGACCCTTGATGACCCGAACGACGTTTATTTTTTTTCTTCTGACGAGGCTTCGCACGAATGACATGGAAACAGAAAAAGACAGGAAAGAGACGGCACGTTGTATGGATGTGGCCAGCGCTTGAGCGGCACCGTTTAGAAGCGGGTTGGACTGCTGGACTGTATGTGCATACGAGATTTACAGGATCGCTGTCGAGGGTGTGCGCGGCCTGCTTCCAGACGTTGTCGCTGTTCCTTTATTCTTTCTTCTTTTTCCTTCTCACTTGGCGCTGGAACCATTTTGCTGGGGTTCTTGGTCGGAGGCTCTGTTGTGAACTTCCCCAGACCGGTGGGTTATATGTATAAGGGAGTGGCAGATGTCGGATGCCGCTGTTGTTGGTTGGAAGGAAGCGGTAGTAGTGACCGGCGAGGGGCGGTGGGAGGGCTTTTTGACTGACTTGGTTGTCGTGGTTCTTTTTTGTACGTACAGCACAGGGTGATGAAGCCAGCTGTCGAATGATGATGACGATGTTATGATGACTACTACGGAAGACGTTGCTGGCCGCTGTCTGGACAAGACGTCAAATTGTGGTCCGTTAAGAGAATGGGCACGTTACATAAAGGAGCATATTAATCATACGCCGATTGTTTAAGTCAACCTTGGCCAACTGAACCCACCGTAAGCATACATCCTGCTCGTCTCGTGATGATGTTGCCTCCTTATGAAACGGATATAGCATGATAAAGTCCAGACGACTGCCGACCTTGGGTGAACGCCCTCGAATCTACTTCAAACTGCTGACACACACAGAAACTGCAGCGCAGTCACTAACCAAAAAGCCATTATGCCCGCTACCGTGATACCTATGACGAGATGAACAGCCGATAGGATCCTCGACCGAGAGAACCCATAAGTACGCGCCCCCCCTTTTTTTTTCTTCTCCTCGTTGCCGTGCCCAATCTCGCACTTTTCCCCATCGAACTCAGGTTATCTATCTAGTTACCGCACCCATCTTCTCATTCCAAGCACAAAAAGCTCACGCCGCCAACTCATATGCGCAACTCACCCATCTCCCCACCTACGCTTTCGTTGGCTCCCATCACGGGCCGGCTGCCACCATCACCGAGCACGCCCTTTTCGAAAGCCCGACGGTACTGCCAAGACGAGTCAGCACTGACCTTCCAGGACGGCTTACGGGGAGAGAGATATAAAAAAATAATAAAAATATTTTTAAAAATAAAAGAGCACAGAATGCTAGGTAGGCATGGTACAGCAGGTCCGATAAATTGCAGGAGCAACTCACCGCCAGGACAAAGTTGACGACGAGGGCGACGGCGAGGGCGAAGCTGACGACGAGGGGCCCGAAGAGGAAGTCGAAATCCTTGCCGCTGCGCTGGATAATCATGTGGCGGCGGCGGACGGCGACCCAGTAGCTCCAGGCGCCCGCGAAGACGGCGACGGCGAGCAGGGCGGCGCCGACCGCCTGGGCCAGCGCGTTGCCCCTGGCTGCGGCGGCCGTGTAGAGGCTGACGGCCAGGCCGCCGAGCAGCACGCACACGTGCTGCCACCGGAGGAAAGTGCGCTCGTTGGCCAGCCACACCTTGGGCTCGATCTGCAGCGGGCCCGCGTTCTTGATCCATTCGGTCGGCTCCACCACCCCGGGCGGGAGGGAGGGCGCCCTCCCCCCCGACGACGACGACGTCGACGACGACGACGCGAGGCTGCCCCGCCGCGCGCCCTCGCGGGCCTGCTTGGCCCGCGCGTACTTGGACAGGGAGGAGAAGCTCGGGAAGACGGACGAGAGGGTGCCGTAGTTGAGGCCGCGGCGGCTTTCCTGCTCGTCTGGCGGTTGGCGCTCCGGCCGGCCGCCGCGGGCCGTGCTCGGCTCGCCCGTCTCGTCCGCGTGGCCGGCGGCCGTGGCTGCGCTGCTTCTCCTCCGGCGGGCAAAGGCGGCCGCCGACTCGGGGGTCCGCGCGAGGGACGCGTCGGCCGCGGCGCGGTCGGCGAGGTAAGACTTGGCGACGGGCGAGCTGCGCGAGGGCTTGTAGGAGCCGCCGCCGCCGCTGCCGACCCTGGTGCCGAGGAGGCTGCCGACCACCTGCTCGTTCTCGGCCCGCTGGGCGCGCCGCGACTCCTCCTCCTCGAAGGCGACCTGGGGGTCCCTGCGGATGTCGGTGTCGAGGTCCGAGAGCCAGAAGGGCAGCCGGTTGACGTAGTCCTCGAACAGGCACGCCGTCCCGTGGACGAACTTGGAGAAGCGCGGGCAGGGGTGCACGAGGTGGGAGCCCATCAGGTCCTCGACCCAGGACGGCCGCTTGCCCCGGCCGTCCTCCCTCAGCTTGACCTCGAGGACGGCGTAGGGGAAGCGGGAGACCTCGGTCTGGTTGATGTTGGCGAAGGGGTACGTCATGTTGCCGTCGTCGATGTCGGCGCGGTGCCAGCTCTTCGGGTCGCGGCAGGGCCGGGCCCGGTCGAGCGTGTCCTCGCGGATGAAGGCGATGTCGGTGTCGATCGAGATGCGCACGCGGTCGTCGCCCGGCTTCTGGAAGGCGGTGCGCTTGTAGTTGGCCCGCAGCAGCGGCTCCAGCTTGTTGGCGCGCACAAAGTCGCGGATGGCGTCCGCCGTCGACTTGAAGGCGGCCACGTCGTCGGCCGTCCGGCCCGTCCTCTCCATCTTCTGCACCGACTTCTCCATCCCGTACTCGCCGTCCAGGAACGGCTTGATGTACTTCTCCTTGATGACGAACTTGCGCTCCTCGCTGCTGCCGTTGTCGTGGACCAGCTTCTGCTCCAGGAAGATGTCCGGGCGCGAGCTGAGCTGGCCGTACCAGCGCAGGCGCAGCGACGACGCCTCCGTCTTCCGCTCGACCTTGTTCAGGTAGAGGTCGAAGCGGGGGCTGTCGAAGTAGAGAGACGTGATGGTCGGATCCTGCTGCCCGTCCACCTCGTTGGCCGACTGCTCGCTGTAGACCAGGGCGGGCAGCCGGCGGAGGATGTACGTCTTGACCTCGAGCAGGTTGTCCGGGTGGACCCAGAACTTGTGGGCCGTGTACCTCTCCCCTCTGTGCATCTCCGGCTGGCTGTCGGGATCGACGGGGTAACCGTAGCCGTCGGCCGACCCGGGCTCCTCGAGCTGCTGGCGGATGGCAAAGTACATGAGCGACAGCTTGTTGAGCAGCGGCCGGTAGGCCTGCTCCGAGTTGAAGGGCCGCTTCGACAGGCTGAGCATCATCATGGGGCGCATCTTGTAGCGGTCGCCGCGCTTCCGGTCGTGCTTCTTCACAATCTTGAGGAATCCCGTGTAGTTGAGGTTGCTGTACTTCTGCAGCTCCTTGATCTCGTTGGTGATCGCGTCGAGCTCGCCCTCGAGCTCCTTGAGCTGCCCGGGGTCGACAGCGGGCTTCTTCGGCTGGCCTTCCTCGGCGGCGGCGGCGGGCAGCTCCTTGAGCTTCTCGAATGCGCTGTCCACGCGGCGGCGCAGGTCATCGACCTTCTCAGCGTGGAACTGGGCGACTTTCTCGAGCTGCACATTGAAGATCTCGTCGCAGAAGCGGTTCTCGTCGTCCTCGGTCCATGGCTCGTCCTCGTCGTCGGGCCTGTCCTCGCGCAAGATGCCCTTCAGCTTGGCATAATCGATGTACTTGTCCGCCCAGGGCGCATAGACCGATTGCCGGAGTGTCTTGCCGAAGCGCATCCTCAAGGGTACCTAAGGTGCAGCAACTGCGCCAGAGCAGGACAAGGGCGCAGTCGTCGTGTGCGCGTGCGTGCGTGCGTGTGTTTGTGTGTGTTTGTGGGTGTGTGGGTGTTTGTGGGTGTGTGGGTGTGGGCGTGTGCGTGGGTGTGCTTGTTCGTGTGCAATGCGCGGTGACGATAAGAATGTTCAAAACTAGGTTATGTAAAACGATCTTTGAGGATCCAAGTCACGTTCACACCTACCATACGCGCAATCGGCAATTGGGGCGTCGGCGTTGTCGATGCGAGACGGGCAAAGATGGAAACCGGAGGGCGATGCGAAGCTGTGGTCGGGAGGATGGATACCACTCTCGTCATCGCTTCGTACACTACACAAGTACGGACTAGTTACTTCTCGATCGCCCCAATTCTGCCCCACGCACCCCCCCGCAACACAGCAGATCTCCGAAAAGCCTGCCCCACACCCGACACCGCTGTGCAAGTCCCTGTAACACCACCCCAAGCTCCTCGTGATTCAAGGGCCGAAGGTTAACATGGGTATCTTGAAGCGACACCGGGGTGAAATGCAGCTATAATAATACCTGAGAGGTACTCAGTACTTTTTTAACAGCTTTAGGAGTTCCAAATCATTAACTAATATTTTACATAGTTGTATTTGCCAAGTTTTCTGCTGGCATCGTCATTAGCAAGAGATGTAGGGCGGTTGATGGAGTATAGTAATCCGTACATAACTACCTAATTAGTTGTAGCTACCTTGCTCCGGATCGGCCAACAATTGGAGCTCCGAGGCATGCGGGCTTCCTAGCTGTTACCATTGCCCAATCAATGCCCCACGTGGCTGAAACTGGATAAGCCCCCTCCTAGCACAGATAACTAACGGTTGTGAAAGCCACTTTACCACGGTAGGGACACTACAGCACTGCTCTAGCAGCACGACTTGCTATTGCTACAGAGCACGCACCGCCTACCCTGCAGGTATGGTGTACTACGTCTAACCACTGCGTAAAATTAAACACGTGCAGAATACACAGATGCGTACAAAAGAACCGAGAGAGTCGAGGAGCATAACAATGTGAAATTCGGCAAAAACATTCCTGGTCAGCATCTCCAAGCGAAATCAATATGCATGTGCATCCGAGCGAGCCTCCATTCAAGAGGTGACCAAACGTGTTCAATGGGGTTCAAATCAGGGCTGTGTGCGGGCCAATCAATCCATGCGGCGATGCGCATAGCAAAGTTGTCTTCTACTCCGTACAAGAAGAATAATAACGAGCACAAACAATCTTCTCAAAATAGACTTACAATGCCGAGCGCGTAATTTCCGTGTCCAATGCATCATCACCCTCAGGATTCCAGCTTTGCTCCTCCCAGCCAACCAATCCCTGACTGACCGACCGATGCGACTGCCGATGATGCTATGTTTCGCGGAATGATTTCAAAACAAAGAGAACCCCGGACAAGAAACAATGCCTATATTTCTCTTCCTCCCCCCCCCCAAACCCCATCATATAACCATGCCATAAGTAAAGAAGAAGAAAAAAAAGTTCCGAAATCAAACCATGTCTCATCTTCATCGTTCATTCAAACTCAGCCCCGCGGCAGTACGTGCGCAAACAAGACACTGCTCAAGCAGAGACCGGGTCGACCGCTACGGCTCTGCTAGCCGCAGCAAACACCTCCTCAGCGGTGTGTTTGACAATGCCGCCCGTCACGGGCAAGTTGGTGCACTTCTCAAGGTAAAGGTCGACTTCGCGCGCAGCCTGGCGACCCTCGTTGATGCCCCTGAAAGAATCTCTCCGTCAGCATCCAATCCAAGTGCTTCTTCGCTACGTCCATGCCGGGGTGCCGTGAACGGTATCACTTACCAAACAATCAGCGACTGGCCCCTGCGGCAATCGCCCGCGGCAAAGATGCCATCAACGTTCGTGGCGTACTTGCCCGGCGCCGTCTTGACGTTCTTGCGCGCGTCCTTCTCGATCTCGTCGCCCAGCACTCTGCCCTCGGGGCCGACGAAACCCATGGACAGGAGCACAAGATCGGCCGGGAAGAACTGGTGCGAGCCCTCGATCTTCTTCATCTCCCAGCCGCCCGAGGCCGACTTGGTCCATTCGACGCGCACCGTGTTGATACCCTTGACTCTGCCGTTGCCGTCGTCCACGAATTCTTCCGACATGATGCAGTACTCGCGCGGGTCCTTGCCCATGTGCTGGCGAACCTCCGTGTGCCCGTAGTCGACACGGTAGATGCGCGGCCACTGCGGCCACGGGTTGTCGCGCGCGCGCTCCGGCGGCGGCTGCGGGAGCAGTTCGAAGTTGATGACCGACTTGGCGCCGTGCCGCACCGACGTACCAATGCAGTCGTTGCCTGTGTCACCGCCACCGATGACCACGACGTGCTTGTCCTTGGCCGAGATGTACGCGCCATCCGCGAGCTCCGAGTCGAGGAGCGACTTGGTGTTCTTGTGCAGGAACTCCATGGCGAAGTGGATGCCCTCGAGGTTGCGGCCCGGAATCGGGAGATCGCGCGCGACGGTGGCGCCCGTCGCGATGATGACCGCGTCGTTGGATGCCTTGAGATCCATGAGCTTGATGTCCTCGCCGATGGTAACACCCGTCTTGAAAATGACACCCTCGGCCGCCATAAAGTCGGTGCGCCTCTTGACGATGCGCTTGTCGAGCTTCATGTTGGGAATGCCGTACATCAGCAGGCCGCCTGGCCGGTCGGCGCGCTCGTAGACGGTGACGGTGTGACCCGCCTTGTTGAGCTGGTCGGCCGCCGCGAGACCGGCGGGACCAGACCCGATGATGGCAACCTTCTTGCCCGTGCGCACCTTGGGTGGGTTCGGCACCATCCAGCCCATCTCAAAGCCACGGTCAATGATGGCACACTCGATCGATTTGATGCCGACCGGGTCCTCATTGATGCCGAGAACGCACGCGCCCTCGCAGGGAGCAGGGCAGACGCGGCCGGTGAACTCGGGGAAGTTGTTGGTCATGAGGAGGCGATCCAAGGCGTCGCGCCACTGGTTCTGGAACACCAGTTCGTTCCACTTGGGAATGATGTTGGAGATGGGGCACCCGGTGTCTGACTGGCAGAAGGGGACACCGCAGTCCATGCAACGAGCGGACTGGTACTTGAGCTCGTCCTCGTTCAGTCTCTGCGACAGCTCGGCCCAGTCCTTAGTCCGCGTCTTCGGGTTGCGGTACTTCTCCGACCGGCGATGGTACTTCATGAAGCCGCGAGTCTTGTCCAGGACGAGTGCCTTCTTCTTGTCAGCCGCGTCGTCCCTCACGCTCTCCTCGATATCCTGGAGCTTGGCTGCTCTCTCCTTCTTCTCCTCTTTCTTGGGCGTGACAGTGGGGAGAACCGGGAGGTTGTACTGGGCGCGCTTGGCCTCGGCCGCTTTGGCCGCCTCCTCCTCGAGGACGCGCTTGTAGTCGATGGGGAGGACCTTGACGAAGCGCTTGAGGGCCTGGGTGAAGTCAACCAGGATGCGGGCTGCGAGTTCCGAGCCCGTGTAGTGGTGGTGATCCTCGATGAGGCCGCGAACAAAGGCAATTTCCTCGGGGTCTTCGATCTTGCCAGCCTCAACCATCTCCGTGTTGAGTTTGGAGAGGAAGTCCTTTTGGACGTCGAGAACATATGCGATACCACCAGACATACCGGCAGCGAAGTTGCGGCCAGTGCTGCCGAGGATGACGACGCGACCGCCCGTCATGTACTCGCACCCGTGGTCGCCAACACCCTCAACAACCGCCGTGGCACCCGAGTTACGGACGGCGAACCGTTCCGCAGCAACGCCACGGAAGAAGCAAGTGCCAGAGGTGGCACCATACAAGCAGACGTTGCCAACCAGGATGTTCTCCTCGGACTTGAAGACGGAGGACCGCGGCGGGTAGATGATCAAACGACCTCCGGACAAGCCCTTGCCGACGTAGTCATTCGCGTCACCCTCCAGTTCGAGCGTGACACCGGGGGCCAAGAATGCGCCGAACGACTGACCGGCAGAACCCTTGATGTTGACATGGACAGTGTCCATGGGCAGCCCATTCTCTCCGTACCGCTTGGAAATCTGGTAAGACAGGGACGTGCCCATGGCGCGGTCGGTGTTGACAATGTCGCACTCGATGCGGGAGGGAAGGCCCTTGTCGAGCGTCAACTCCGCTTCGGAGATCAGCTTGTTGTCCAGGCGGACATAGAGGCGGTGATCCTGCTTCCGAACATTGAAGGTCGCGACTCCCGGCCGCAGCTTGTGGGCGGGAGTGAGGATGAGCGAGAGGTCAATGTTGGCTGTCTTCTTGCTCCTGATATCGTCGCGGACCTTGAGAACCTCGGCGTGGCCAATCATCTCGTTGACTGTCCGGAAACCGAGCTTGGCCATGATGGCACGAAGCTCGTTGGCCACATAGTAGAAGAAGTTGATGACGTGCTCGGGCGTGCCGGTGAACTTCTTGCGGAGCTCCGGGTCCTGGGTGGCAATGCCGACAGGGCAGGTGTTCTGAATCTCAAAAGTCAGCTTCACATTCCCGAGAGCGCGAAAGAGGGCACCCGAAAATAGCTTACCAAGTGACACTTGCGCATCATGATGCAGCCCATGGCAATCAGGGGGGCCGTCGCGAAGCCCCACTCCTCAGCACCGAGCAGACAGGCGATAGCTACATCGCGACCGGTCCGCAGCTGGCCGTCGGTCTGAACGACGACACGGCCACGGAGATCATTCAGCACCAGGGTCTGGTGCGTTTCGGCCAATCCCAACTCCCATGGCAGACCGGCGTACTTGATGCCCGTCCAGCGGGAGGCACCGGTACCACCATCGTGGCCAGAGATGAGGATGTGATCCGCCTTGGCCTTGGCGACACCAGACGCGACGATGCCGACACCGCTCTCCGAAACCAGCTTCACCGACACGCGCGACCGAGGGCTGGAGCACTTGAGGTCATAGATAAGCTGCTTCAGGTCCTCAATCGAATAGATATCGTGGTGCGGCGGCGGGGAGATCAGACCGACGCCGGGTGTCGAGTGGCGGGTCCGCGCAATTGACTTTGACACCTTGTGGCCGGGAAGCTCGCCACCTTCGCCCGGCTTAGCGCCCTGTGCCATTTTGATCTGCAGCTCGTCGGAGTCGGCGAGGTAAGCAGACGTCACGCCAAAGCGTCCGGAAGCGACCTGCTTGATAGCCGAGCGCATGGTGTCGCCGTTCTCCAGCCGCTGAGAACGCTCTGCGTCCTCGCCACCCTCGCCGGTGTTTGACTTGCCGCCGAGCCGGTTCATGGCGACGGCAAGGGTGGAGTGAGATTCCATCGAGATGGAGCCATACGACATGGCGCCGGTGCAGAAACGCCGGACGATCTCGGTCCACGGCTCAACCTGGTCGATCGGAATGGGCGTGCACTCCTCGAACTTGAAGTCGAGCATGCCGCGGAGCGTGCAGGACTTGATCTGCTCATACTCCGACCTGGAGTAAGCCTCGTACGACTTGTCGTTCTTGGTACGGACCGCATCTTGCAAGTTGGCGATGGAGATCGGATCGTTGATGTGCGCCTCACCCCCGTCACGCCAGTGGTATTCGCCGGACTCGGGAAGGGCCGACACGGAGACCGTCGGGCGCGAAGGGAAGCCACGTTCATGGAAGCGGAACGCGTCCTCGGCAATGAGCTCGAACGTGACCCCCTTGATCCGGGATGCGGTGCCGCGGAAGCAGCGGTCGACGACGGTGTCATCGACACCGAGGGCCTCAAAGATTTGGGCGCCCTTGTAGCTCGCGAGAGTTGAGATACCCATCTTGCTCATGACCTTGAGGATACCGCCGTCGCACGAATGCTTGTAGTTCCGGATAAGCGCCTCGTCCGAGAGGTTCTTCTTGATCAACTTTTCGCGATTGAGCTTCAGGATGCACTCCATGGCCAGGTAAGGGTTGATAGCGTCCACACCATAGCCGAGCAAGACACACATGTGGTGCACTTCGCGGGCCTCGGCGGTCTCGACGACGAGCGCAACCATGGAACGCCACTTGTTGGAGACGAGGTGATGGTGAACCATGCCGGAGGCAAGAAGAGCGGAGACCGCGACCCGGTCTTTGGACGTGTTCCGATCAGACAGGACAATGATGCGGTCTCGTGCCTCAATGGCCGCGGTGGCCTCGTTGCAGATGTAGTCGAGGTGCTTGATGTAACCCTGAACACCCTCGGCCTTCGGGAACGTGATGTCGATGGTCTTGACGGTCCATTCCGGGTAGAGAGCGGACATGTTCTTCAAGGCGTTGAACTCCTCAATGGACAGGATGGGGCTCTCGAGGAGCAGCCGGCCGCATTGGGATGGATCCATCTCGAGGAGATTGCCCTGAGGACCGACATAGCAATCCAGCGACATGACAATCGACTCGCGGATTGGGTCGATGGGCGGGTTCGTGACTTGCGCGAACAGCTGTCGGAAGTATTCGTAGAGCAGCTTGGGGGCGTCCGACAGGCATGCCAGAGGAGCATCGTTGCCCATAGAGCCAAGGGCCTCCTTCTCGTCCGACGCCATGGGGGCAAGAAGAAGGCTAACCTGCTCAAAAGTGTAGCCGAAAGCATGAAGCAAGGGATCCTCCTGTACCTTCTTGTCATCAAGCTTCGGGCCCAGGGCGTCGGCTTTGATTTCGGACACCTTGTTGACAACCGCAGGCATCGTGATCAGATTCTCATCGAGCCACTTCCTAAAGTCGCAACGGGACGAGACAGCGGCCTTCAACTCGCTGTCATCAATGATGCGTCCTGCTTTGGTGTCCACGAGAAGCATGCGGCCGGGCTGGAGGCGACCCTTCTGCACGATCCGCTCAGGATCGACAGGAATGGTGCCGACCTCCGAAGCGCAAATGATGCGGTCATCGTCCATGACATAGAAGCGGCATGGCCGGAGACCGTTGCGGTCCAGATTGGCACCACAGAAACGACCATCGGCGAAGGTGAAGAGAGCGGGGCCATCCCATGGCTCCATCTGGCAGGCAGCCCATTCGTAGAACGCGGCCTTCTTGGGATCCATCAGTGCATTGCCCTGCCAAGCTTCAGGCACCATCAGCATGACGGCTTCGGGGAGAGAGAGCACCCCGTTGATGGTCAGAAGCTCGAGCACGTTGTCGAAGGCAGCGGAGTCGGAGCCGCCGTCCTCGACGATGGGATAGAGCAGCTCCAGCTCGTCACCGAAGACGTCGGACTGCATGACTCCTTCACGTGCGCGCATCCAGTTCTTGTTCCCGCGGAGAGTGTTGATCTCACCTGATTAATGAGACCGTTAGCATTCCTACGACTTCTCGCTCCGGGTCCGATTTACTGCTTACCATTGTGAGCCGCCCACCGCAGGGGCTGGGCACGGTCCCAGGAAGGGAACGTGTTGGTAGAGAAGCGGGAGTGCACGAGGGCGAAATGAGCCTCATAATCGGCATTCACCAAATCATGGTAGTATTGGTACACCTGAATCGGCGCCAGCTGCCCCTTGTAGACAATGTTCTTGTTGGAAAGGGAGCAGATGTAGAACCAGTTCTGAAGCCCGACAGTATGAGTAGCCCGCTTCCGGAGGACATAGAGCTGCCTCTCGAAGAGCCTCTCATCAAACTTCTCCGGGTCTGTCGTCTCTGGGGCGTTGCCTGTGCCGTATGCGGACCGCAACACGACAAAAGGTTGGAGGATGATGGGCTCGCGGGAGGCAGCAGCGGGACCAAGGAGAGTAGAATCCACGGGAGGCTCTCGCCATCCCAGGACTCTCAGGCCCAAGGACTCGGCAATATCTTCCAATTGCCGCTTCGACTCGTGCAACGTCTCCTGATCCGGCTTGAAGAACAAGTTCCCCACAGCGTACTGGCCCAGAGGGGGAAGCTTGATTCCCTGTTCTCGCTCAAAGTTCTTGATGAAGAACTTGTGAGGAATGGACGTCATAACACCCGCACCGTCGCCATCTCGTGCATCGGACCCCACCGCACCGCGATGGGTCATGTTGCAGAGGAGGTTCCGTGCTGCGAACGTTAGCTTTCCGGCCGCCCGCCTGGGAGAAGGTGAAGAAGCCTACCATCGCTGACAATCTTGTGGCTAGGCTTGCCCTTGATATGACTTTTGACGAGTTAGCGGGGAAGGCCTTGACGAGCGGGTGAACCAAGCACGTACCAGGCAAAGCCTACTCCGCAAGCATCCTTCTCGAGAGACGGGTCATACAACCCCCTGGCTACCAGTGAGTGGACGTGCCATCAAGAAGGGATCTGTGCAGGTGTGACACATACTGCTTCACCGGTAGGGCACCGGCCCAAGAGTCGTTGTTCTCTGTTTGATACTCATAGGGGTGATACTGCTCCGCCTCCGCATCAAGGTGTACTTGTCGGTCATCAAAATCCTCAGTGACCTTGATGACACCCATGCTAGGCAAAGCTCTTCGATGGATGCCCGCACAAGTAACTTATGGGAACGCTCGGCTGGCTTTGACTGCTGTGGCCCAAGTCCGTACAGACAAAGTGATGTCGAGGCCGGTGAAACGACGGAAGAATCTAGACAAGGTTAGGAAAAGATTAGCGCAAGCAGCTCATATAACTGAGAATTAGACAATGTTTAACATGTTGCGGTCCAATGCTAGACGGGATGACGTCGAGTCCCATGGCCCAGAACAGCGGTGACCTCGTGTGGTCCCCCCCCCCTCCTTAACCCGGCTACGCAAGCAAACGCATGTGGGGAGGAGCCACGCTTCCTCTGTCTCGAGATAGAAGAAGACGGAACTCGGTGAAGCAGCGCCAGATCGGAGGACACGACACGGCGGCAAGGCTAAATCCCCAACTGCCGAAGATCTTGTGGAAAACGGGGCGGCGACAGGGCCCGTCACGCCTTGGCGAACCTCGGTTCAAGGGGCGTTGATTGACGCCTTTGCCAGCGGTCAACCCTCCTCGAAGGGCATTCTGAGGGACAACCGGTTTGCAGCCAATTACCGCAAAGGGTATGGTTGCAGGGATCCCAGTGCTGCAGTATCGCCGGTGTTGTATTGGCTCGCCTGCCACCCACTCTGCTCACGGCTCCCGATAGCTTTGCGGCTCACGTCTAAGCTGTGATGCAATGGCAAGCGATTGCAGCCAGTCAATTCTCGAGCGTGCCCACTCGACACCCCCAAATCGACGCGGGATGACGACAGAGGGTCTCGGTGCCTTATCGTGCAACGCGGGAACGAAGAAGCATCGCCGATAGGACGCCGGACCCATATCGGATTCGACAGAGAAGCCCCAACGTGCCAATGTCGGTATGAATAGCCCGCAGGTATTTGCCGCTGGAGTACGACACGATGCTTCTGGCAGCCGAGAGAACTCGAGCGTGGAGGGGCGCGAGGGAGGGGCGGCCTGAGCCAAGAGATCGGCGGGGAAGCGGACCCCCCACCTGAATGGAACCTTTGGGTCTCGAACACATGCTAATTCAGCATGTTTCGGGGAACACCAAGCGGAACGCTCATTGTGTGGTTGAACCCAAGCGCCCGAATGTTTGTCCCGTGCTTCTTCTGGCGCGACCGCGGATTGCATATCGAACGGCACCATGGACCGTTCATGTTGTCCTCTCTCGCGAAATTGCTCGTAGTACGTAATTTCTCCAGGCCGAGTGGCACGCTAGCGTAGGATAAGCAGGATCCTGCTGACCCCTCGCTCCAAGCGGTTGGGCGACGGGTCGGCCAAATCCCACTTGTCGATGTGTCTCGTGCCTCAGAACCATTTGGGTCGAGCGCGTTGGGTTTCTGGGAAGGAGGGACCGGGCCATTGGGACATGCCGAATCGCAGTTTGCTGTCTGCTAGGCGGGGGGAAGGACGGTGTTACTTGTGAAGCGGATGTCGACACTCACCTCTTGACCTGATTTTTTACTGTCGAATGAAGTCGGTTGCACACTCTTGAACTACGCCAGACCCGGGGACGAGCGCGAGGCCGATGCCGGATGTGCGAGGCGGAGGAAATGAAAGGAAAGAAGGGGGGGGAAAGGGAGGCCGCAGCTGGGGAGGAGTGGCGAGTCGACTTTTTAACCTGCGATGCTCTGGCAGCTGACGCAAGACCCTGGCGAGCGGGAAGATGCCCAGAAGATCTGCTGTTGGCATGTGTGGATCGGTATGGGCTGGGCTATGCGGCCGAACCGGAGTGACTCGGTACAACTTGGTCTGGGTAAACAGCTCCGACCGAATCGCAAGAAACGTTGTAAGAGTATTTGCTGAAGCACATGCGTTGGATGGCAAATGGCAGCCCACGCGAATATGGTGGGGGTGCGCCGTGGACCCCGGTCTGCTCCGAGCGGTAGATTAGTATTCATTCAGTACAACTCTGTACGAATGAAACAAAAGCACACCGGCAGGTGAGTCTCCAATGAACAATCCCGGCCATTGTCCCCTCCGATGGCTCATGGCTGAACTAGGTACCTCATTGCTCTGATACGACTTCCTAAAGCTCAGGGCCTATTCATGGAATTGCTTGCAGCCCTTTCGTGGGGTGGGCTGCAGATGGAAATGCGGCGAGTCCTCAAAATGTCCACCTTCCCGCCCGCTTCTCGAGCCGTGAAATGGATGTATGTATCGTATTTGTCAACAATTTAACCTTTTTAAGGAAATCTGGATGAGGAAGACGGGCAACTACATAGTAGATGGAATCACTTGGGTAGTAGTGAGCTTCCAATACCTCTTTGAAGTTTCTTTTCCTCTCCCCGTTCTACCTGGGGCCTTCATTCCTAGTGTTCCCATCCTTTTGTGCTTTCTTTCCCTTCTTGTCGCCACACTCCCTTTTTTTTCGCGTACAGTTCAAGGCAGAAAATGAGTGTCCACTTGTAGCACTAACAGTCAACAATGTCCGAGTTGAACTCGATCAACACCATCAAATTTAAAGGTTTCACGCTATACCACATTCATTTTGCCGTCGTTCATCCATGGCACTGTACAAATTTTCCTCGAGCTGCAGCTAAGCACAAGGTTCCCAGCTTACCTGATTGCATTAGGCGACAACCTATTCTGTCAAATACGCTAAATCCATCAGAGCAACGTTGTCGCGTTCTTGAGCCTGGTTGTCCTGGCTCTGCGAACGTACAATCTACCCCACACTAAGCTGCAACCCCTCGTACAGAAATGGTTAGCGTGAGATCCAAGCATCGGACGCAGCATGCACAGCACGTTTGAGATCCCTGCTGCATTACCGGGGTTCAGAAGTTGGAGTCAACCTCCGCGGCCCTGTGCCCAATCAGACGGATTGGCTTTTTAAGTCAAGCAGCCGATGTCGCCAGTCGCAAGAAGAGTCCGCTGTGTCACCTACTCTGTCGGACGAGGCGTCCTTCAAGTGAGATACGCATTTTTTTTTGCATGCTTTTCAGAACAAGACGGACAACTAGAAGACATTATCAGTTGGTTTACGAGGTAAAATATGCGTCGGTGTACCTCCGTATGCCCAACCTTATAAAGCTACCAGTAGGTGACAATTGTGTACATGACTTGAGTACTAGACGTTGCCCACAGGGGGAGTGTTCCGAAATCCGGCCCTTTTTTGTGTGGCCTTTCTGGCGGATCTCGCCTTGGCGCATCAGAGGCGCTTCGTCTCTCCGTCTTGGCCTGGAGCCTCCCGACTTGTTAACGGCTACTAGGATGGGTATTAAAGAGGGAAAGGCGATGAGGTCAAGCACGCGGGATGGATCTGTGCCCTTTGCCGCCCTACTGTGGGCGCGACGTCGAAAGCGTGTTGTCAAAAGAATTATTCAATCCGCGAGACGGTACCAGCCAATCACATGATTCGTAATTCTCCCCTTATCTTGCTCGCTTATCAGCGCCAAGCAGTGGAAGCATGGGGTGGCGGCTGTGTGGGGACGGTTCGCCTTAGTGTAGTGCGGTGGACGCACAGACTACGGAGCCAAGAGTCTGGCGTTCTCTGCGCAGAAACCGAGGAACAAGCAGCCGGGCGAAGAAGAGGTGGGGTACACTACCCTGGTCCAGAGGAGTGCTGTGACAGAACCCTGGTGCCGGAACATGCAAGCTACCCAAAACCAGAGGTGCCTTTTTTTTGGGATTTTGAAGGGGAACGAATTTCAATTGACCTGATTGGCGTACACCGGACGTCATATCGAAAAGAACTTCTGCCTCTGTCCTCATTACATGCCATCGAGCTTTATACGTGTGATGGGCTGCGAGCACGACTTCTTTTCTTCACCACCTCGGGCAAAACTTACCTACCTAACGTATGCATCCACCTCGTGGGGGGTTCTTTCATGGGTGGTCTGTATGAATACATCTTCCCGCTGCCTGGCATGAAACGCCCCGAACCCCACCTCCCCGAAAGTTGGATGGCAACATGTCGTCTGTGCAATTATCACCAGTAACACTCGTCAGCAATCCCCAAGCGTCTCATCGCATCGACCGGTATCGGCGGCGCCTCGGTGCTCATTGGTGCTGGGGGCATGGAACAGACTACTGGCCAGCTCGTAGCGAAGATCATGGCGCTCTCGGCTGTTCAGCCAAGCCCACAATAACGTTAGCCCAGAGTCAAAAAAAATTTCCCCGGAGCTGCTGACAATTAAGATGCAGCGGAAACGCCACGGTAGGTTAACTAACTAGTTATTCTCGGGCGATGGCGTTGGAAGCTGGCCAGCGCAATCGGCGCCGTCCAGGCTCGCATCGTATTTGTGGGTTAAAGCTGCTTCCGAAAACTCCCGAACATCCATGGGTCCTGGGCTAGCGTGGGTGGGCACGAAAACTGCCTCCTTGCATTCCGCGCATGTCTCAGCACAGAACTGACAGATTGACGGCCGGGGACGGCCGGGTTATGGGGGAAGTCGGGGTAAGGTAATCTGTAGACGCGGGAACGGCTTCGACTTGTGTGACAGGAACTGCATTTCCAATTCACGTTACCTCACAAGAACTCAAAACGCTCTCCTGGTAACCCATTTAAAAGTTGTTCACCCCTGGAGACCAGAAGCGGAAGGGACGGGAGTGAGGGCAGCGAACGCCAAGGGGGTAGGCATTGGGATATCCAACTTCCTCGGCCGTCAATTGGATAAACACCCAGTTTGTAAAACATATTTGTCCGCTGGTTCGCTATCCGGTCCATTGCCCCAATGCAAGCCCCAATCGGTGTGGCATAGCGTTTTCGCGTGTCTGCTTGGAAGGGTTCTGCGTGTAACTGCCGCTCCTTCAAAGTTGGCAAAAGGTCCCCTCCCGCGGGGGGCATGTACTTACTGTATGTACAATACATCTTCACCCACACAACGCCTATCATAGCAAGTTATTTTCACGGCTTCATGCATTAGTAGTGCTGTCCGAATTACATTACTATTCAGGGCATCGGACCCTGGCTCAGCCTGGCCATGAAAATTGGAGAATGTGGAGGCCCCTGCTTGGCGGCTGGGAACATTGAAGCCGCATCGTGCACGGACCGTATCGCAGCAGGCGCATTGTGGGGAGCTTGAGCTTCTGTGGGCGCGCGCACGCGGTGGCGATGGTGGGATGCCGAAACAACGTTGCGGCAACCGCGTTCTTGACTCCGCGAGTACGGCTCGACGGAAAGCATTGCAGACGCGCAGGCCAGCAGAAATCACGGAAGGTGATGGCCGCCCGCTCTGAGCCGCTGCTTCTCGCCAAAATTGCAATGTCTTTTTAATTTACTAGTAACCGATCATCTGCCATTACTACAACACCTTGGCAGCGATTCGAAGTACGGAATACTGCCAACCTCCGGCAGACCTCTCCTCGGGTCATTGTTCCACATGCCGGCCACAGTTGCAACTATGTTCACTACGCTCCCAGAGTTCCTTCCGCGAGACGTAAGCGCCTCACGCAATCTCTTCCTGGCTCGATGCCCGCCCCTCCAATTCAGAACGAATCTCCGGGACCAACGCTAATACTGCCAAAAAATTTAAATAAAAAAAACAGTCACACTCCCTCTGGTATACCTCCCGCCGTAACCCCTCCTCCCCCTACGCCCTTGACGCATCGCAGGGCGCAACCGACCACGGCCTCGCCCCGACGACCACAACCCCCGGCAATGCCAACCCGACCCAGAACACGCCGGCCCCGACGAACCCCGCTGCGGCGGCGGCCGGGTCGCGGCACGCCAACGGCGGCGCCCACTCGGCCAGCGCCGCCGCCCAGATCATCGAGCGCTCGACGCTCGGCCGGCTGCAGGCCGAGGAGCAGCTGATGGAGCGCCGCCGCACCGCCGTGGCCAACCTGGGCAGCACCTGGCTGAAGCCGGTCGGGGTGTCCAAGACGCTGTTCCAGATGCGCGAGGAGCAGCGCGAGGCCGAAGAGCACGCCGAGGCGCTGCGCCGCGAGATGCTCGCGCAGGAGCTGGCGGATGCGGAGGCCGAGGCTGCCGCGGCGGCGGCGGCGGCGGCGGCTGGCATGGATGGGGATGATATGATGGTGGAAGAGGGGGAAGAGGGTGACCTGGATGGCGGGAGGGATCTGGATGCTGATATCCCGGATGAGGATGCTGGGATGGGGTTTGGATATGACGGAGGTAGTGATGACGAGGACAGCAGTGAAGAGGGCGAAGAGGAGGTCGAGGAGGAGGAGGAGGAGGAGGAGGAAGAAGAAGAAGAAGGGGACGGGGGGAGGAATGAAGAGGAGCTTAGTGAAGACGAGCTGGAGCGGAGGCGGGAGATTACACGTATCCGCGCCACGGAGGCGCGCATGCGCGAGATCAGGGAGCAGAGCGACTACCTGCAAAGACAGTCCGACAGCATCTTTGATTTCGATGAGGAGCCGGTCGAGGAGGAGCGAAGCCAGATGTTGGAGGAAGAAGACCTTGTTCGCGGGGCCGCGTACCAACAGTCGGGTACTCAGGCACAGCTACCGAGGCAAGTGCCGCACGACATGGACATGGACGCGGATCTGGACGACGACATCCCCGTGGCAGAGAGCGGCGGCTATGAGCACACCGACTCGGACGCCTCACTGGATAGTGACGATGAGGCCCATGATCTCAGTTACGCCCGCAGTTCACAGATTCTCCACGGCAGGAGCAGCCTTCGGAGGAGTGGCGGAGCGCCGAGGTCGAGCCTCGATATCAGCGGGCTCTTGTCGAGGGACGGGAGCAGCATAATGGGAAGCAGTCCGTATATACGGAGGGGTAATTACTAGCTAAGGGTAATGGAGGAAATGGAGGGTTTATATCGGTTTACGGGGAGAGCATGATACCAGCATTGGTTGGGCGTTCGGAATGGGGTCTTGTGGTTTTAGTCCTATTAGAACAAGACTTGCGAAAAAGAAAAAGACACAATCCATGTTCTTCATTACAAAATCTCTAAGTCATAAATCAACCCCGTCATGATCACCATAAGAGCCTATGACACACCACCGACTTAGTAGACTTACCCCAGAGAAACCGAGCCCAAGACAGCCATGTTTCCCCAACTCCGAGCGCCAACGCAAGCCAGCCTCCTCGGCGCAGAAAAGGACCAAAAGGAAGTTACCCAAGGCCCATTTCAGTCAAAGGAACGCCTATCCCCCCCCCCCCCCCCACCCGGCCGGGGATCAAAACAGCCAGACATAGATAAACAAGAAGATGACGGCCGCGAAGAAAGCGAGCCACGCCTTCCAGCCGACGCCCGTCCGTTCCGCCATGACAAGCATCCTGTTCATGGTCCTGCCCACCCGCAGTCGCGTCTGGTCGAAGCCCTCGTTCATCTTTTCCGCCAGGGCCGACGAGTCGCGGATCTCATCGCCAATCGCTATTGTCATCTGTATATCGCGCAAAGCTGTCAGCTTTCCTCTCCGTTCCCCCGTGCAGTGTCCCGTCGAGCGCGTGAGACTGAGACTGACATCCTTCAGCAGCTTGACCTTGCCCATGATGCCCTCCACCTGCTGATCGTTCTGGCTCTCGAGCTCATTGAGCACGGCGTCGCTATATTGGCCCCTACGGCGCTCCCAACACAAATTCCAATGGTCAGCTCCAAACCACCACGCACGCAGAAGGAGGTAAAAGGATGCGAAGGAGTAAGGAGTAAGAAAGGCAGGAGACGACGTACTTGCGATTAGGCGTGGCCGGCCGATAGCCTCCGCCCCCGGGTACGCCCAGATGGCTGCTCCCGCTCGCGCCGATCCCGGTCGAGCCGCTGGGCTGGTACCCGCCATATCCGTACCCGTTGCCG
The DNA here is from genome assembly GCF_042370625.1 of Thermothelomyces heterothallicus. NCBI lineage: Eukaryota > Fungi > Ascomycota > Sordariomycetes > Sordariales > Chaetomiaceae > Thermothelomyces > Thermothelomyces heterothallicus. The sequence goes on along the minus strand of NW_027192565.1, from coordinate 635,446 downwards.
CCGTAGTATTGCTGCTGTTGTAGTTGCCGGCTCGGGCTGGCGCTGACTGGCCTGCTTGCCGAACCGCCGGTGTAACCTTTGAACAAGTCGCTGCGCGAGTCGCGCTGATGGAGGGAGGACGAGGCGAATCTGAAAGACGAAATGGGCTGGTTAGCCGCGCCATCTAATCGTTGAGATGGATGATGCGAGTGCTAAAGGGGTTTGGGACGTGCTGGTCGTGGCTGTTGGATTGAGAGAAGGCAATATGCATGGCTCCCGTCGTGCGGATGAGGATCGCGCGGGGAAGCACGTCGGGTATCAATAGTCGTGCATATCCCGTGCAAGAGAAATCCGGTTGGCGTTGGCGTTGGCGTTGTCGTTACGCGGAGTCGTCGTTCTCGTCCCATGGGATGCGATGCGTAGTGACGCTATCGGGATAGGGGGACTGCGACCACTGGAACTTACCGAGAAGCCATGTCGAGCGCTGGTGTTGTATGTAGCAGAAAGAAGGCAGCTAGTTGTTTTTACTTGTCGGATATGATCTTTCCATGGCGCTCTGGTGGGATATCCGTTTGGCGACAATGAGGTGTAGCCGAGAAGATTGTGGTTCTGTGGTGATGGCGAACAGGTCACTAACTAGTCCAGTTGGAGGTCGCGCCTTTGTCCCACCGCCTGGACTGGCCAAGCTTTTAGTTCCAAGTGTCAAGATTTTGGGGCGTGCAGATTGGTCAATTAAGGACAAGCTCACGCAGGGCCAAGGCAACGCAGTCTGTACGGATGTAGTTGCGCAAATCTGCACCTTGATGATTGCCCAATCCGATTAAATCAGCGAGCGCACCCCCTGACCGCAATTGGGCTTTGGTTTGCCGTTCAGGGCTTGGAGCTCGAGCTTGGATGTGTGGCCCCGCCAAAACAAGCTCCTGTGTACATCGTTACTGCGTTTGTATTTCGTACACTGGCATACAACATCTTACGTGCATACCTCATTACAGAATTTGAGGATAGCCTCTCGAGTGCTCGGGTGCACGAGTGGCACTGTCACAGACTAGGGTGCCATGTCTTTTGTGTTCGGCATCTATCGTCGACGGGGCGCAAAGAGAAAAAAGTACGAAGCACGGCAGGATGGAGCATTAAGCAAAGAACTAGGCTGTGAGCACTCGTAACGTGCATGTGCCTCTACCGTCGATAATTCTACCGAAACCGCATAACATATATCCGTAAATGCAACCAAGTTCGTGGTGAGCGAACACTGGCGAGCAAAGAACCATGACTCGCCGCCGCTGTCTCTGGGTGAAGAGCTCGACCGCAGCTAATTTTCTCCCTCCACCAAACCAGTTGAATCACAATCTATCCAGCATGGGAATGATAAGGCAGATCCATTCATAACTTCATATCCCATTCATCATCATCTTAAGCACTCAAAGTGACATCGACGTTCTCGGGCGGGGAATCCTAGTCCTCGTCCATCTTCCCATCATCAGCGACGAAGTCCTCGTCGTCCTCCTCATCCTCGTCATCCTCCGGGGGATTCTCCGCGGCAGCCTTGGCGAAGTCAATCACTTTGCCGCGAGTACGGCGGCCAATGACGTTGTCGAGGTCAATCTCCTCCAGATTGTCCTCGTCAGCTGTAGTTTGGTTAGTCGCGCGCAACACAGTGACTTTGTCAAAGAGTAGATGCCATACCAGGCTCAGGCTCAGCCTCCTATGTCAGCTTTGGTTAGCGACCAAGTGTTTTTGTGACAGCGCGCGGAAGACTCACCTCATCGTCATCGTCATCGTCGTCATCGTCCTCAACCATGGAAGTATCCTGCTCGGGCTCCTCAGTGGCAGGAGCCTTGCCCTTGCCCTTGGAATCCGTGGCAGGCGCGGCACCGTTCTCAGGGCTGGTGACGCCAGTGGTTTCGTCCGAGCCGTTCTGGGTGCTCATGTTCGCGATTGGTGTAGTTTTGCGGATGTTAATCCTGATCGATTGATTAAAAACGAAAACGCGACACCGAGATTTTGGATGGTCGCAAGGGTGGGGTTGAATTTGGTCTAGGAGGCAGGAGAGAATCAAGGAAAGTGAGTGTTGATGGAACAGCAGGGTCAAGCAGGTTCACTTGTAAGGCGAGCGTCCTGAAAAGGTGGCCCACAGGCATGGATGGATCGCAGGAGTTGTGAACTTGGAAATGTGGGGTCAAATCTGGTTCGGCCCGTAACCATTGGCAACCAGCTGACGCTCCGAGGACCGCATGCTGAAAATGAGACTGCCAAGCAACGCCGCTACGCGTTGCGCCTGAGGGCAAGAATCCAGGAACGGGGAGCTGGTGAGAAGGACAGAGCGCACCTTGAACAACACTAAAGAACTTTGCAAAACCCCGTCTACCTGAGAGGGGCGAATCACCGAGGACTGAGGCAGAGACACCCTACCTGAAGCATACCATACACACATATTACACGGCGAAAAAAAAAAAAAAACAATTTTGCAAGTTGCCAAAACACCAAAACGCAACCCAAGTCTATTATTATTTCTGATCGCCCCCTCCGGTAAGGGATAGCAACACTCCGATGGCCAACACCCACCAGTACCTGCACACACCGTGTTAGTACAAACGTGATCCACGCCCAGCAGGACTGCAGGCAGCCTGATCGAGGCGAGCACGACAGGTAACTCACTTTTGAAGAAACGTCTTCTCCTCCCCTTGGCCAACCTTCCTGCCCTCGGGGCTCAGCACGACCGGCTTCCCCAACACGGGCTGCTTCCCCGCCGCCGTCCTCACGACCACCGCCTGCGGACCGAAGTCCCTCGTCACGCCGGCGTCGATCGCCACACCGCGGCAGGTCACGCCCAGGTAGCGGCCCTCGGCGTCGACGCTCAGCACAAAATGCGGCGCGTAGCCCTTGGCGAAGTTGGCCGCCGACGCGACCGACGTGGACGACACCCACGCGTGCGAGAAAGGGTCGTAGATGCCGATGCGGACCAGGTTTGTGGAATCGTCGTCGGGAAGCTCTGGGGCCGAATAGGAGAGGACTTCGGATGCGATAGGACTGCCGTCTTCTCCCGTCGCTGAACGTGGGAAGCTGTCGGGGATGGCGAGCTCGGCGAGGAGGGCGGGGGGTGTGGTAGGGCTGCTTAGGCGCTGGATAAAGACCGCTGCTGTATGCGTTGATTCACCATCGCTGGCGAGCGCAAGAGTTACCGCACCGGTCAGGATGGAGGTCAAGAGTACCGGGAGCTTCATCCTCGTTATGACAGCAAGTTGGACGGCACGAATTGGGGGTGTGAGGCGACCTGGTTGTCGGAGCTCCAGGCGATTGGAGTTCACAGATGATTGGCAAAGGCAAGGTTGGGTAACATGCTGGGTCTTGGCATCGAGACCCACCCGTTAACTAAACGCACTGACACTGGAGGTTGATGCTACCCGAGGTGGGGCCCAACTCCTGCAGAGAGGATAGCATATTACGCAGTACCGAGCAGAATATCCCACCAACCTTGGAGGAACTGGATCGAGAAGGGCTACTGTTGACCCAGAGAATTGCACATCGGCGATCAGAAAGCGCATTTCTTCATCCTCAGCTGGATTTCCCGGAAACCTAAGCGTCATTACAGCAAAATCGCCACCGTTCAAGTGGTCGTCGTGTCGCTATATGATATGGCCGTGAACCAGTTTCTTTTCAGTATGGATGAGTTGGTGATGATGATGTGTGGGAAGAACCTGCACGGCATGTGGACGTATGCCGTCGTAGTCTCTCAGTTAGAACCTCTCTCTGTACAGATTCGATTCTATACTTGTACTCCGACAAGGATATGCACATGCTGCCGCTTGCAATGCCAAGGACTTCGGTCAAGACCGCAGCTCCAGAGTAAATCCAACCAAACTCCTTCTAGGTGGGTGCCTCGCTGTCAAAACGCATTGGTAATCCATTCCCGTGGCTTCCGCCATCGGGCTGCTAACAAAACCTTGCAACCACTGAGCACAACTTCATCACGCGCCTTCCGGTGATGAAGAACTCCCGCTCATCCCTATTGGTCATACCTGCTGCTCCCCGACTGTCCCACCGGCAGCGACCGCCCCTTGATCTTCCTCGGCGGTACCATCGTCCTCGAGTTCGTCGCTGTCTTCCAAGGAGTCACTGTCGTTGGCATCCCCGCTCTCTTCGCTCCCCTCAAGGACGTATCCGGGGCATCGTTCGATAAGTCCTGTATAATATGCGACCAGAACCTCCGGGTTCGGCACAATCTTCCAGTCCACCCTGTGCAGGAACTCAAGTTCCAGCAGCTTAAGCTCCGCGACCTTTACTCCCCCAACTCTGGCATACGTGGAGTTGTTCCAGAACGCGTCTGAAAGACCCTTGGCCGCGACGGTGGCGGCGGTGATAAGGAACCGGTGCACGGTAAGTGTGTTGATGGTGAAATCGGGATATAGCGCGCAGAGGCGATCAATGTAGTAAACCATGGACAGTAGGAGGGGCGGGGTGAGTGTGGCGTGCTTCGCGAGGCGGTGAAGGTAATCTAGCACTGATATTCCCGGGGCAGTCCTAAAGATAGCCTGATCAGTTGCCGCTGCTCGGTCTGCGTGCTAGACTGGAATGGGGAACAAAGTCCAAGGAGCGTACCGGGAATGGAATCTGGTTAGGTGCCCTGATCTGAGGGCAAGCGTATCGTTCGTCTCGATAAGTTCTCCCAGCATATGCGCAATCAGGACTACAATATCTTCGACGGGACAGAGCTCATATCGTAGCGGCAGGACCTTTGGAGGCGCCGTGTCGGGCTTTGCCCGCTTGGCCTCTTTTGAGGGGTTTTGCGACGGTTCGGATGCGGACGTCCTTATGCTAGCCGGCTCCTGCGAAATTCTTCGCTTAGACGGGGAGGTTGGAAGGGTCGGTGCCTTGGTGCGTTGCTTCGCACCGGAAGGCAATTCCTTTTTGATCTTCGCTGGCGGCTGCCCAGCGACGGCGGACCCCTCTTCGGGGGCGGCCATTGTTTTCTGGGATGTGGATGGATCGTGGTTGTCTGTGGTCGGTGGTGCCCGCGGAAGCAATGCGCCGGCGGCGTAGTTCATGGACTCCATCGACGAGTACTGAGTCGCGGCGTCCACGGCCACATGTCGCTTCGGCTGCGAGGCCGCGGGCGCGACTATTGTGGAAGCGGGAGAGCTAGACGGCCGGCGAGGTTTGGCAACGGCCGGGGCCCGGGGACAAGAGTATCGAGGCGAGGGCGCAGGGGCATAGTGGAAGCCGTGAAAATTGCTTCGAGGAGATGCATTGGCCGGGCTCGTTGTGGGAACGGGTGACCGCGCCAACATCGTCCCAACCTCAGTCCTCCTGCGGAGAGCGCGCAGAGTAACCAAGAAGACGGTGTGGTGCGGCAAGCGAAGCTGGGGATGGTGGGGCAGCAACCGAAATCGCCCCCACTAAAACCCACGGTGCAAGAGACGAGAACTTCGGGTTCCCCACAATGGGAAGAAGTGCTAGTCATACATATGTCGGGTATGTACTTTACGCCCAACTACAATATCCGATTCGCATTAGCTGGCATGCATGCTCGGTGTCTTGAATCAGCAGACGCTGACCCCAAGCGCACAACCGCAAAAGTACAGCAATCGTGCTTTTGCTCAACTCTTGGAATCCGGAACCATAGCAGTGTTGCGGCCTGATATGCGGCACAGCAGGTTTGCTCGGCCGAGGAGACAATTGGGATGATGGAGGTCGGGTCGTGAACTGTATTGGGAATGCGGTTGTGGTCTCTTTGCTGTGTCGCGCCGAGCGCGGTGTATGCAGAGGGAGGAGTAGTGTTATTAATGTCGCTAATCTTAATGGGAATAAAATAATTCTGGCGGGCAAGTTGGGCCAGCCTCCGAGGTTCCGCTGCGTCTCTTTACATACTGCTCTGCTCCTGTTCCAGGCAGTCCTTTGAGACGGCCTCTGTTCTGAGTTGTAGTGAGGGCAACCTCACTTACACTACGCTAGCAACTGGGTGCATGGGTGCCCCCTTGTCAATTCAGCAAAAACCACTGACCACACGAATCACATCAACACAGGAGCAGTACCGAGTCGCTGGTAGTAACCAAGCGCTGGAAGGCGGTTGCATCTCCATGATTGGCGAGTGATCGGAACATCAGAACGGGCTTGGCTAGTAACAGCGAGATCGTGGGTATTGTGACGGCAAGGGCTGATTTGATGCCATGTGGTCTCCTCCTAGGGGCTGGTAGGATCGACGAGATGGGCGAGGACCAGTGAAGATCATAGGACTTGGGAGTCGCCTTGATCGTCACCCTTTGTATGAAATATTGTATGTTCCTAATGTGTTTTGATGGTGCTATGTATCCGTGACCCTAGGCGATTCTGAACTTTCCTGGGCAAGTCCACCTCGCTTCTGAACCACCCTCTGCTTGGTCAGCGGCTAGTGCAATCATGGATTGGAAGACTCGAAGCCCAAATCAATATGCATGGTCTCTCGCAAACTGCTCCGGGTCTCTCTCGCTTTCCATTTTCTCTTCTCTTCGGCCTGCTGCCTCCCTAGGTAGTCATAGAGCGTCTACCTCTGTGAATACTGTGCCTTCTTCGCCTTCCCTTTGTTCTGGATCTCAAAATGACAACACCACGTCCTGGAATGGATGTACGGATACATACAGATTATTCCATGCTTTTAATATAGCGTACGAGTACGGGTTTGAGACAAGGATTCCAGCAGCATCTGATGGGTCCCGGCCGGCTTCCCGCCTGTGCAGTTCTGGTGGGTCCTGGCTCGCCAATGGTGGCGTGGAACTTCATCCGCATTCCCCACAGGCATCAACTTACTCCGTTACCATCAACCAGGACAAACGACAACACCAAGAAGGTGACGACAACTCAGCCCTGCTGCGAGGTTATGCACACATGCTCAAGCCGCTTGCCATTACGAGGACGCGCCTTGGTTAGTCCTTAGCGGAAAAGAATAGCTAAACTCTCAAAAGAGCTACCAGTGTCGCCGTTCCCAGGAACTCTTCCGCAACAGCAGTGACGTTGGGGACCGGCGACCAAACGCCAGCCCGAGCCCATCCTCGATCCGGGCGCTCGAGAAATAATCCGACAAGGCATTATATTCGTGTGAAAAAAAAAATCACTTCGCCGCTTCGCGATACATCGATCGGAGCAATTCCTTTCTTCGAGCGACCTGGACCGCCAACACCATTGCAGCAGCTGCAGCTTGTTGAAGAGCGCACGCTGATACGATGACGAGATTCAACACCCCTCCAATACTTTCGCAAATACGAGCCGCAAGGAGTTACTCGGAGCAGGCTGCTGCTCTCCGTCTGCTGAAGGATGATATAATCGGGCACGTCAACCGGAAAGAGGAATGGATTCAAAATGGTATCCTGAACCCGCTCGTCGAGATCCTCCGGGGCAGTGTTCGATCGCCGACAGGGTCGACAGGACAAGGGCAGAGTCAAGCAGAACAGTCAGACGGACTCTCAGAAGAGGATGAGGTGCGTCTGCTTGCCCTACAGATCATTGCTAGCTTTGCATATGGTAAGTGCGCCGTGGAGCGGATATCGAGGTTGAGAAAAAGGCCCCGGTGCTAACCCGGTCCAGGCAATGCCGCATTCCTTGCTCCCCTACATGCCGTCGACGTAGTATCGGCCATTGTCCCGACCTTGTCACCGGCGAATTATCCCCCGCCGGTCGTGTTGACAGCGTTGCGGGCCTTGAGAAACATCGCTGCGTCCGCCGAGCTTGCCGTTGCGGGCGCCAACGACATCGCTGTGCTGTCCAACACCCTGTTTTCCTCTAACTCCCTCGCCGCTCTATATGCCATTCTTTCCCAGGAATCAGCCGATGCCGTGGTACAGGAACAGAAACGACTGGTGGCGAGCCTCGTCAGCACGTTATGCAGAAACCCAAAACATCAAAATGCTCTTGCCGACGCCGGCGTGCTAGATGCCCTCGCCACCATGTTGGCAAGCTTTGCTGCGGCGAGAGGCGAGGTCATTCCGGGCGCTGAAGTGATCGGGCAGCGCGACGGTTTGGCCCATCTGATACCAGCTCCGGCAGCACCCAATGCCGATTTGGCTCTGACGCTCGCGGCCCTGTCCGCCATTGTCGCAAATTCGCGTTTCCGCTCATATATGCTGCTGTGTTCTCCAGCCATCCTGGCCGTCTTCCCACCCGCCGAGTTCTCGCCCTTAGCCACACCTTTGAGGGCGGCTTGGGACGCGCTAGAGGTGAATGGCTTTGGCAGTGTCCGTAACAGAGACCCTGGGGCCATGGACTACCTGATCCCCGCTGTCCCTATCCCTTCGTCCATTTCTCAGTCTAGGGGTTTCGGCGATTATCCCCCTCTAGGTTTCTCTGTGTCCCGCGACAATCTTGCTACTGGGAGCCGGACCTCGACGTTCCGGTTTACTGGCGTGGACTCGAGTCGTCCACATGTTTCCGGTGAGGACGAGGAGGCCGACGAGCCCGAGAGCCCGCTGATTCCGTGGCTCATTCACCTCGTCCGGTCAACTAACGGCCTAGCGAAGGTCATGGCTGCTTCCTTAGTCACATCGCTATTCAAGGCAGGCTTTGCAAGTCCAGAACGAGAACAGATGCTGGCTGTGCTCGTCGTTCCGCCACTTTGGCACCTTATGAAGGAGCACGATAAGGAGATCCCTGCTTCTGTCCAGCAGGCCGCCTTCGTCGAGCCTGGTACGGCCATGGACTGGGCGATCATGGAACGGACAATAGATGTCCTTGCTCGGCTTGTCGGGGAGAGCAACGCTTTGCAACAAGCCGTACATGACTGCGGGGTGATCAAGATGCTTGCAAAGCTGCTCAAGGAGTCGTGCGAACCTCGACCGGCCCAGTTTGTTCCGCGCCTCTGGTCAGCCAAACCCATCTCGGCGGCCGAGTCTGAAGAAGGCTCGCCCGCTTGCAGACTCGGACCAGCCGGCTTACTTCCGGCATATGCTCACAGGATCAGAATGCGAGAAAGTGCCCTGAAGCTTGTGGCGTCAATGGCCACACTCAGTAACGACTATCGTGAGGCGCTCGCTGAGGCGGACGTCGTACCATACATCATGAAATCCTTGTCGCCATATCCCGGGAATTCAAAGGAGGCCAAAGATCAGCCATCATCAGAGAAGGCGGCTGACAATGGCGATTCCGGGAAACTCTCGGCCCAGGACCATAACCCCAACTCTGTCATCGTCGCAGCATGTCACGCTATCAGAGCACTGGCACGGTCACCAAAGATTGTCCGGACTACACTGCGGGATCACGATGCCGCCGCGCCCCTTAATCAGCTGCTGAGACACCCTGATGCCGAGGTCCAGATCGCTGCCTCTGGGGCAGTCATCAACATTGTTACTAGTCATAACGACGTGGTGGCAGTACGTTATTACCTCCTGTATTTTTTTCGTTGTTTCCAGCTCTCTGCCTTTATTTTCTCTCTCGCTCTCCCCCCCCCTTCTTCTCTCTCAGTTGTTTATTCTCTCCTATTTTTTGCAGGGCCTATCGATGATACTGACCGAGAGTAGGCTCTCCTTGACCTCGGTCTCTACAAGACGCTTTGTGAACACGCGCACTCCCTCAATCCCGGGTTGCGGCTTAACGCGCTGTGGGCACTCAAACACTTGGCGCTCAACCTGGATAACGCCGCCAAGAAAGCATGCCTCGAAGAGCTCGAGCCAGGCTGGCTCGTCCAGCTCATCAGTGACGATGCATCCGACGAAGAGGGACTTGGCAATAGGTCACGGTCAGAACGGCGGTCCACGGACGCAGACGAGGACGAGGACATGGATGCGGACACACCCTACGAGGGAGACGATGACGCACAGCGCGCCTGGACCTGGCCTGCCCTCACCCACAACCGCGGCCTCTCGGTCAATGCCTCGCCGCGATTGCAACAAGCCGTCGCCAAGCTCACGGCGCTGCGCGACGCCGAGCTCAACCCGGCCCGCAGAGCGCGGGCGGACAGCCTGGCCATCCAAGAACAAGGGCTCGGGTTCATCCGCAACCTGCTCATGATTACGGACCCTTCCGGCCAGGCCGACATGGTGGACCATCTCTTTACCGAGATCGGGCAAGACCGACTCTTTGCCATCCTCACGGACAAGCTCAAGGTGCGCGTGGTGGGCGCGGCCAACCGGCGCGCCTCCTCACGCGACGCGCTGGTGCTGTACCCGCAGGCGCGCATCGTGGAGAACCTGGCGTACATTCTCGTCAACATGGCGGCGGGGGCGCCGCGGCACCGGCAGTTGGTGGTGGCGCAGACGGAGCTGCTCAAGCTGCTCGGGGGTCACCTCAGCAGCAAGGACCCGGGGGTACGCATGGCACTGTGCCAGCTGCTGGCGAACCTGGCGTGGGTGGACTGCGAGAGCGACCGGGCGCCGTCGTCGCAGCGGACCGCCGAGCTGGAGCGGCTCGGGTTCTTGGCCAAGCTCGAGGGCATGGAGGCGGGAGATGCGGACTTTGGGGTCAGGGAGCGTGCCAAGGCGGCCGTGTCGCAGATGAAAGCGCCGACCCTGTAGGTGAGGAGGGCCACACGACGGACGGACCCGGCTGGCTAAGCGACAGACGACGGCAGTGACGCCGCCGCCGCCGATGAACGATGTTGATGATGGTGATGATGACGCACGATGGACGACAACGAGCATGACTACTAACCACGAGGAGCCCTACGATGTGCGGGGTGTCGCGCTCAGGCGGCGAGGCAAGCTTTAGCGGGAAGGGGGAGATTATGCAGGGGAGAGGGGGTTCTTTTGTGAAGTTCGTAAGCTGGCATGGACGGAGAGGGCTATCGTGATAGATAGGTAGACCTCACCTCCCTCCCCCCCCCCCCCCCCTTTTTTTTTTTTCTTTCCTCTCCCTCTCTCCCCCAAACAATCTTGGGGCACTACCTTACTTGTACAGTCAAGCACTCGGCGGGCTCAGATCTGTAATAGCGCATGTTTGGATACGCAGAGTATACGATATTGATCTTTTTTTTTTTTTCTTGGCGTGAAACCGAACCTGGAGGAGGCTTTCTAGCCATACAGCACGGATGCGACGGAGCGAGATTGTGTAGAAGCAAGGCAATATAGTCTCCGTTTGATGGAGGGGTTTGGTCGGGGAGGTAAATCTGGATGCAGTCTGGATCATCCACCGATGCTGTCTCGGACACCGGCATTCGGCATTCCAAGGTCACGAACACCAGTTGGCTTGGCGGTGAACCACAGTCCCGGACGCAATGTATGTACACCAACATGCTTGTACGGATGTACAACACGGATGTACAACACACTCGAGGTACAGACATCGGAGATGGCCTGATGGATAATCCAGACAACCCTAATACCTACAGATCATATATACAACTGACACTGTACTACCACATGTATGGCACAACACCTTAAGGCACCCAACGCTTGCTACGCCGGTAGCAGCAGGGATGCAAGCAGCGGAAGGTCTGCATTACCCCTCTTCCTTCACAGACGGTTGGTGATGGCGGAGGTCGAGGTGGGGGAGGAGGAGTGAAAAGCATTATGAAATACATAGTAACAGATATTATGGAATACATAGGTAGGTACGTCCGTACATGTCCCTACATTAACATTACGGATACGCGACAGTTTCAACGCAGGGACTCGCGTAAGCGGAATGAAGGCGATGCGGTCACGACTTTGAAGATTCCCATCGGGGGGCCCCGCTCGCGGCAAAGATCGACAGTCGGGAATAGAGGGGTTCCGGACTGTGTGTTTGTTGTGGTGTGGTGCGGATTGGCGTGGTGTGATACTCGATGATGGCCCGTTCTCTTTGAATTGCCGGCATTAGCGATGCGCCGACGGAGGAGAAAGACTTGGCTTGGCTGGCACCGTTACACTACACTACAATCCCTGTAGTTATCAGTATGGATGACCCGATCGAATACACAGTACAATACACAGTGGATGTACGATGAGATCCTCGCAGTGTACTCTCACAGTAGGCAATAACTGGAAGGTGGCAGCAGCGTGGTGAGATAGTTTCTTTCCCGTTTCCTCGCCTCGCCCTCTCTCTCTCTCTTTTTTCCCGCTCTAGCTTTTGCCCAGTTCCGGGACTCGCCATTTTTTCTCGCGAAATCCGAGAGGGCGTGGAGAGAAAAGAACAAGCAGAGCGTTCGATGCGATTCCTTAGATTCCCGGATCGCTAATGTGCCAAGTATGGACTATGAGTACATACGCTAATCCGCCGCTGGCGGTCAAATCACGTCTTTTACTCTTATTCATCTTCCGATGTCACAGTTCGCCATCGTCATCGTCATGTGCCACCCAACCCGATGCTTCCGGACGATCCGAGTTGCTTCATCCGTTCCTCGCTTTTCCTCGTGCAGAATTGGGCGAGCCTCATCCTCAATGCAGCCGTTGTCATGTCATGTGGTGTCGCTCAGATCAACGCACGCCAAGCAGCGGCCCGCGATCGTTGTCGTCATTGGCCGGCCAGGGATCCCGGAGCCCTGTCGTGCATCGGAGGGGGGATGAGGACACCGGTCGAGTCATTGACAACAAATCGTCTAGAGTACTTACACTAGGGACATGGAGATACTAGCCTTCCATACATTACCGTCGTCGTCGTCGTCGTCGTCAGGTAAGGTTGTATATGCTGCCGGATGTTTGTTAGCTATGTACGGTACATACAGTTCAGTACAGACGGTACATACAATCACCAGACAGTGTGCCGAGTCTCGAGTGCCCACGCAAGGCGCTGGTCTATGGCTAAGAAAAAGGAAGGAAAAAGGGAAAACAGCACGGTCGAGACTCGCCGTGACAATGCTGTATTACTGGATGCTTGCGGGTCTGTTTTCGGTCCCGACCAGAGGGGAGAGAAAGAAGTGGGCGTGAGGGAGAAGACTCGGGATGGAGGGGCCGCTTATTTCTCGATTCGAATGGGCCGGGAAAGAAAAAGTGATGATGTCGGAGAGGATTCGGCAAGCTCGCAGGGCGCGGTGACCTCTGTGTGGTGTGGGTCATCAAAAGCTCGCTTCTGCTTCTTGGTTCACCCTCTCTCCTCGTCTGCTTGGTCAGAGTTGCTTGCTCTCTCGTCATCGGTGTTCTGGACGGTTCGCTTCCCGGCCGAAACCCCATGATAAGCCGGTGCTGCAGCTACTGCTAGCCCTGCCGACCCTGCCAGCCCTGTCGCCCTTCTGCCTCCGGTGTGGTTCCGCTGTGGCTCCCGAGGCATCGCAGACATCATATATACGCTGGGCATGCGTGATGCGGCTATAAGACGGTGCTCATCCTCCTCGACCCCCCTCTCACTCTCCCTCCAATCTCACCTGACCTTGGGAAAGGAGAGCAACCCACCGTTCCAATCGTAACCTGCTTTTCACATCTACATCTCTCAAGCCTCTGTCCCACCCAGACAACTTCCTCAACACACTTACACACCTCCCAAAAGTCCTCGATACCATCCCTAAGAGAGACACAACGTCCTGACCTCCTCTTGCCCGGACATAGAAACAAAAACAAAAACAAAAACAATGGCCGTCACAGTTCTTGTCTCTCGCAACGATGCGCTGAGAACACACCCTCCCGCGGGTGACTCGAGACTCTCTGTAAATGGCTCCAACTGGCTGTTTACCGTCACGAGCATTTTCGGGCTCGCTACTGTAAGTCGACCGACCCTTGTTGTCACCATCATGACTACCTACCTACCTACCTCACTACCCCCTACTCCCTACTCCCTACTCCCTACCTACCAACCACCACCACCACCAACCACCTCTACTGCGAACACCAATAATGGACCGCCACTACTAACACAATCCTCTTCTTCGCGATAGCTTGTCTTCTGGGCCCTCAAGTTCCGCGCCCGCGGCGGAGAGCGCTTCTTCCACTACCTCTTCATCATCACCAGCTTGACCGGCCTGATCGCCTACTACGCCATGGCCTCCGACCTGGCGTGGGTGCCGATCCGGCAGGCCAACTCGGTCGGCCACAGCGGGCTCGTCCGGCAGATCTTCTGGGCCAAGTACGTCTTCTGGGTGGTCGCCTTCGCGGCCATCGTCATCGCCCTCGGCGTCCTGTCCGGCGTCGCCTGGGCCACCATCGTCTACAACGTCGCCCTCACCTGGACCTGGGTCATCGGCTACCTCGTGGCCGCCTTCACGCCGTCCAACTTCAAGTGGGGCTTCTTCGCCTGGGCCTTCCTCGCCCACATCTTCGTGCTCGTCTCGCTCTGGTTCCGCGGCAGCCGCAGCGCCGACCGCGTCGGCATCCGCCGCGACTACTTCGCCCTCACCGGCTGGGTCACCTTCCTCTGGCTGCTCTACCCGCTCGCCTGGGGCCTGACCGATGGCGGCAACTTCAACGGCGTCACCGGCAGCTTCATCTGGTTCGGCATCCTCGACATCCTCCTCTTCCTCGGCACCGGCTTCGCCATCATCTTCCTCTCCAGCCGCTGGGACTACGGCCGCCTCAACATCGCCTTCACCCAGTACGGCCGCGTCCCCGCCCAACCGGGCACCTTCCCCGAGAAGGCCCCCCAGCCGGCCGCTGGTGCTGGTGCCGGTGCCGCTCCCGCTGCCGCTCCCGCTGCCGCTCCCGCTGCCGCTCCCGCTGCCGGCCCGGCCACAACCACCACCGCCACGGCCGCCAATACTGCTACTGTTTAAACGAGCCAGTCTGCAGTCTCTCCCTCGCCAAGTATTGGTCGCTGGAGTAGGAAAGGGAAAAAAAAGGGGGGGGGGAGAAGAGGGTCAGCACTCTCCTTACTTCCCCCCCTTTCCCCCATCGTTCTATTGACGCATGAGAGGGGAAAAGAGAGAAAAAAAGGGAGAAAGTGAAGCGTGTCATGAGTAACCAGGGGAAGAGAGAGAGGATGAGAGGATGAGAGGACCGAGGAAAAGATACCCGCGGTGGCGCTCCTTTTGGCCATGATTTTTGTGGTTCTTTTTTCTTTTTTTTGGACTGGTTTAAGATACCCCACGCTCGCTTGGATAGACTCTTGAGAAGGGAGAAAGGAATGTCAGGGGAGAGGAATGGGTTGGGACAGGAGAGGTGTCTTTATAATGTTTAATATCTCGAGAAACACGAGACAGAAGCCTGTCAGTCATTTAGCAACCGACCAATGCAACCAACGCAATATACCCCTCTCCATTCTCAGTGCTGCTTTCCTCTGCCCCCTCACAATTTTACCGTCAATAGCGGTTCAAACAAAAATGTGACTGGTCAAAAGAACCATAAGTCGCCGGAGAGGAAACTAGAACTACTATTGCGCTGTTCACCCAGCGTAATAATGTTGATTGTATCATCGTAAAGCCGAGGCCAGCCACGCGGCTCGATTACACGGCGGGAGTCGAACGGCCCTTGATGCTTACTTGTATAGACACCGGCACAATATGAAACATCAAGACCTCGATTGGCTGCTATGCAAGCTGGGTAACATAATAATTAACATAACATGGCAATAAACCTCAGCAGGCCCCCCCCCCCCCCAAAAAAAAAAAAAAATTAAAAAAAATAAGCAGGCCGGCCCAGCCGATCTGTCTCCTGAGTTCCACTACGGTCTGAGAGCCATGCCCCCGGATATCGTTCCCATTCATAACACATAAACCGTAGCCACGGACGGTCCGAAGCATCGTCATCAGAGACAAAAGGAAACCAGCGCAAGAACGTAAACGCAACCCCTTGGACCCCTTGACAGCCTCCTTAACCACGCTATGCACCCATATCCCCTTTCGCACCAAGACCCAGCCAGCATTGATCTCCCCAATCCCAGAGAGCATTCAAAATAAGAAGAAATATCGAAAAGACGGATCCCCAAACACAAGACAAAAAAAAAAAAGGAAAAGAAAACGGAAAACAGACGACGAACCGAGGTCGAGTCTAATCATCCCTCCTATCCTGCTCGTCATCCACCAAGATCACCACCGTCACAGTGGCCGCATACGCCTCGCGAATCGCACACGCCATGCTAGAAACGAACAGACAAGAACCGTCAGCACAACAACTTTGAATGGGCAGAACGAGGAGAGAAAGAGAGAGAGAGAGAAAGAGAAAAGAGAAACGGTTCGAAAAGGGGGAAAAACTCACCAAGTCCTCCCCAGGTCCGCCACCACCGCGCTCAGCCCCCAATGCGCGCACCACGCCCGCGCCAGCACCTCGTTGTCCGGCACGCCGAACGCCTCCACCACCAGCACCCGCTCGTCGTCCCCGCCGCTCAGCGTGTCGGGGCTCGAGACCCCCGTCGTGGTCGTCGTCGTGGTCGTCGTCGTCGTGGTACCGTGCTGCCCGTTGCGCCCCACGCTGCCGATGCCGTTCCAATCGCGCACCCTGACCAGCTGGTCCGCCTTGACGGGCGTGTAGGCGTAGTCGAAGAAGAGCGGGTGCGGGCCGTCGGAGCAGGGCCAGGCCGAGATGAAGGAGACGTCGAAGGCGAGGCGGAGCGGCCACGAGACTCCGTCGATGGCGAACTGCACCCAGGCGTCGTAGTACCGCGGGGCCGCCGCCGGCTTGGACGAGTACGAGGAACCGGGCGGGGCCGGGGAGGACGGGGTTGAGGAGGACGGGGTGTTGGTGGCGGCGGTGCCGTTGCCGTTGCCGTGGCCGTGGCCGTGGCCGTCGCCGTGGCCGCTCCCGCCGCACGGGCGCAGGCTGAGCAGCTCGATGCGGACCAGGTCGGCCAGGTACGCGTCGTCGTCGCGGTCCGGGGAGACGAGCGCGTACTCCTTGACGGGGAAGACCTGGGCTGGCGGACCGAGCGGATCGGAGCGCTCCGGCATCGACTGCACGTCTTCCGGGCTCACGCGGTCCGCCGGCGGGCGGCGCGCGCGGATGCGGGCGATCTGGTTGCGGCCGAGGTCGGCGGTCGGCCGGGCCGGGCCGACCCAGCCCGCCAGCGTGCGGCAGGTGGGCGCCAGGACCTTGCCGACGATGGAGGTCGCCGTCCAGTAGGTGTAGCTGTTGCGGTACTGGAAGCCGCAGCTCGGGTGGGCGTGGGTCAGCAGCGTCAGGTCGTCGGTCGCCCTGTCCGGGTCGATGTCGATGAGGGCGTTCATGATGAGAAAGGTGAAGGTCGGGCCGGGCAGGACGAGCCCGCTAAAGAAGGCCATGGCGTGCGAGCTGACCAGGTCGAGGGTCGATTCCTCATCGCGGCGCTTGAGGCTGGCGAGCGTTTCGCCAAGGTTCGGCCACTTCATCATCTGCGCGAAGCGCTTCAGCATCTTGACCTGGCGTCTCTTGAGCTTGTACCGGAGCCGGATGTTGTCCGGCTCGCTGCCGTACTCGTCGACCCGGATGTTGTCGCGCCACCTGCGGGCTAACGCCAGGTCCCATTGTATCTTTGGCGGGATCTGGGCCAGCAGCTTCTCCTTTGCTTCGATCAGGTGATGCCTCGACTGAATCCGGAGCTCCAGCTCGAGGCTGAGGAGCAGCTGGTGGCAGAACTTCCGGTAGGTCTCGCGGTTGGCCGAGCTCGTGTCGAAGATGAACCTGGTGACGACCTGGTTCTTTGGCTCCCTGAAGTCCAGCCAGCCGGGCGTCGAGAGGACCATGATCAGGTCGATGATCTGCTTTTCTAGCGTCTTGTGCGGATTCGTATGCTTGTCGGGGTCCTTGAGCAGCCGCTTGTAGAGATTCCTGTACATGAGCTCCTCGTCGTCGTCCTCCAGTCCGCGGTCCAGCTCCTTGAGCCGTGCGAATATGCTCTCGAGGTTGATCTCGCGGGCTGCCACCCCCGGGTTTACCATCTGTTTGAATGGCGGGACCACGCTTGCCCGGCTCACCCAGTGATTGAGCGTGATGGTACCCGGGCGCTTGCCGAAGCAGAACGAATAGCTCGGCTGCTCCAGCGTCTCCCAGGGGTAGGTCGCCGGCCCTGACTGGGCGAGCCGTAGTGTCATGAGCTGCGTCATGGAGTCGTGCTGGTTGGCCGCATCGGTCTCGTCACCACGGTTCCCGGCGGCAGTCGCAAACAGGGCGTAAAACTCATCGCCAGCGTGTGGGATGGCCCTCTTGTGGCCCCTGAAGGCCGGGACTCCTCGGGAGATGAGCTGCATTGCCGGTCCCAGGTTCAGCTCCTCGTTGCTCGACATGCCCGAGGGCGGCCACTCGGTCAGCGGCCCTTGGTCGTAGGGGGGGACCCCGTGGGGGTCCTCGCGGCCCTTGCCCTTGACCACGCCCGGGTCTGTCCGTCGTGGCCTTCGTCGGCGAGGCGAGGGCTCTGCTGGGTCCTCCGGCCTTCGGCTGCGGGCGGCCACATCTCCGTCACTTGCCCTTCTCGGGGTATTCTTTTTCGTTCACAACGTGTCAGTCAGATCCCGTGATGTCACGGCACCTCGATGCAGTCCACCCCGGGTTTCAAAGCGTACCGATTTCTCGTCCTTGGCCGCCGAGCTCTTGCTCCGAAACAGTTTCCAGAAGCCCTTTTTCTTCAGCTCCTTGAGCTCCTCCATCGTTTTCTTTTGTGGCGCAAAGGCTAGCCCAGTCGGCGGCTAGATTAGCGTCGGCTACCCGATGATCAGAGGTTTCAGGTGAAACTGCGCGCGCCCAACACCCGTGCACTCCTAAATTTTGGTGTTGGCTTGTGGAGCGGTTTGCGAGGCTGAAAATGGCACAGACACGCGGCGTGCCATCAACATGCGGCTGCGCATGCGTCCCAGTCTAGTTGGCTGCCATGCATGAGATTTGGGCGCCTCTCCCAACCGCCCGATCCGCCGTGTCGGGATCCTCAAGCCCCGGCCGGCAATGATACTTCAAGGCGGGAGGAGGGTGACGGTCGTGGGGGCCGGCTGTGGGTTAGATTACCAGAATACCAGAAAGTGACCAGCTGTATTCGTCCTTGGAGAAGTATTGTTGAGAGGAGGGTATCTGTTTCTTCGAGACTGTAATTTGGACGAAATCAAACAGAGAGCGGCTTGCACTTGCAGGGAAATTC
The DNA here is from genome assembly GCF_042370625.1 of Thermothelomyces heterothallicus. NCBI lineage: Eukaryota > Fungi > Ascomycota > Sordariomycetes > Sordariales > Chaetomiaceae > Thermothelomyces > Thermothelomyces heterothallicus. The sequence continues at coordinate 616,633 of NW_027192565.1, read as the reverse complement.
AGAAGTCCCGTGGATCACGAGCATGTGCAATGGCCCGCCTGATCTGTCGCAGTTGCGCCGTTGCGCCGTTGCGCCGTGGAACGCCGAGTAAAATGCCAGTGTCCTGCCGTAGCTTAACTGTAAGCTGTCAGTGGCCTGTATGGGCTGCCCTACCCGGTTTCTCTGCGCCCAATCACTTGCTCTCAGCTCCCTCAAGGCGACGCGCACCTCCTCCTCTCTCCTTGCATATTCCGACTCAAGAACAGCCACTCTTCGAGTTGCCAGGTCACCTAGCGGGGACGGGGCAGACCGTTCCAGTCGAGCTTGCCCAACGTGGAGACAGCTGCTGCCTTGTTACACCATCTAAATCGCCCCGCCTTTGGACTCCCTTTTTTTTCTTTTTCTTTTTTTTTCTTTTTTTTTTTTTTTTTTTTTGGGGGGGGGGGGGTTGTTAGTTAGTTAGCAGTCACTGTTCTTGAGGCCGAGTTATCAGAAGTACTCCGTACACGGTCGATATTCCCAAGTTTTATTTCGCAGCTACATAGCATTTCGCTAACTTCCCGGTTTCACCAGATGCGCATGCCGGAAAATGAAGTGCACCAGCTTATACTGCTATGGATGCATGGTACCTCCGTAGGCGGTTCTTGTTTCGTACTTAGGGGACAGTTCCATGCAATGTCCCAAAAGGGAGCCCGCTGAAGGCGGGGCTACGACCGCTCCGCAGTGGGTTTCAACTCACCGCCCAAGTCGCATTTGGGCAGAATCCAGAAAATTTCTGGATTGCAAACGCTTTCGGATCGGAACTTGGCGCGAGGGCGGGCCAACGTTCACCATCCCAGCCTCACAACACTCACCAGTCACAATGGCACCTGAACTTCGCAAGAGAAAGTCGAAGCGTATGTGTTCCATTTCGCGGCCATTTCCGCATTCCAAACACTAATTCAATCGAATCTAGCTGCCTTGGCAGTACCAGAGCCCGCCGCCAAAAAGACCAAGGCGGCCAAGGACACTCCCAAGGCTGAGAAACGAAAAGGTAAGAGGCACTGTCCATTGGGGAAGTTTCCGATTAGCTGACTAGCGTCCCATCTCAGCCCCCGAAGAAGCCTCCCCTGTTGTCGTGAAAAAGCAGAAGCCCAGCAAGGATGTCGCCCCGAAGAGAGATATCGCCCCGAAGAAGTCGGCATTAGAGAAAGAGAAGCAGTCAACGGAGACCAAGGACGCGCCACCCAAGTCCAAGAAGGCCGCGGAACCCGCGAAGCCAAAGGAACAGCAAGAGAGCGATGTCCCATCCGACGTGGAGCAGGAAGAGCTTGACGATGACACCAAAGCTCTCGTGAACGCGCTCGACAGCGGCGACGAGGACGAGGCCGAGACTCGGGTCAGCACGTACAAGAAGGGCCAGGACGTCGGCAAGATTCCCAAGGCGAAGAAGGCGGCAAAGTCAGCCGGCAGCAGTACCAGCAGCGGCAATCCGGGCGTCATGTATCTATCGAGGATCCCCCACGGCTTTTACGAGCACGAACTACGGTCGTACTTTGGCCAATTCGGCGAAATCACGAGGCTTAGGGTCGTACGGAACAAGAAAACGGGCGCCAGCCGCCACCGGGCATTCATTGAGTTTGCCGACGCCGAGGTTGCCGACATTGCCGCCCGCACCATGGACAAGTACCTCCTGTTCGGACACATCCTCTCTGCCAAGATCGTGCCGCCGGCCCAAGTGCATCCGAACCTGTTCAAGGGCGCCAATCGTCGCTTCAAGGTGGTGCCGTGGAATAAGATGGCCGGTCGGCAGCTCGAGCGGCCGCTTTCCGAGTCGCAGTGGCAGGTCAAGATCGCCAAGGAGGAGAAGCGGCGGGCCGCTAGGGCTGAGAAGTTGAAAGAGATGGGCTACGAGTACGAAGCACCGGCGCTCAAGCCTGCCGAGGCCAAGTCCCTGCTGGAGAACGGCAAAGATGAGGGTCCCAAGGCCATCGAGGCTCCGCCTGCCGCCGCGGAGGTTGAGTCAAAGGAGGAAAAGCAGGCTACCGAGCCGGAAGTGACCAAGGCCGAGGCAACAAAACCCTCCGAGGATGCGACCCCTCAGAAGAAGAAGAGTAAAAAGGGCAAGAAGACAAAGTCATGAGCAGGTTACCGTCCAGAGTAGTAACGTCGCCTCTTTGATACCCACGGCTCGGGCCAAGAGGGTCGTCCTGTTTAGAGCATCCAGTCCTTTTATGCGAAAAAGAAGTATATATGTATGCACCAAGCGAACCTGACAAGCTCGTGGAGGGGGGCCTAATGCCCGCAGAGCTAGCAGGATTTTTAAAGTGCCATTCGATACTCTACTTCTGCCATACTATGAAAATGCCACCGGTTTGCGATGTGCAACGGCAAGTTCGATAGAGAATCAGGCGAAGCGGAAAATATGTGCAGAAGGAAAGAGAACACCAAGGAGTGGATTCTAGGTACCTAGTGCTCAAATACTTGGGCTGTTCCCTATTATGCTTACATAATACAGTTTTTTAGGCTCGATAACCGTGCGATAGTTGGCATTTGCGGAGGACACCGATCATTTACAACCGGAACACGCCCTTCTGCCAACAGGTACATACAAAATTCACTATGGACCTCAGCAGACTCTCTTCGCCCAAATGAAATAAGGAACTGCCCGTCTGGAACCCATGACGATCGGCTGCCGCAGCGGAGTTGTTGGGTGAACTGGCCTTTTGCACTGTGCGTTCATTCAATAGGATTCTCATAGATATTCCCACAGGTACAGTACATAACCCGTACATACAGGCAAGTACACTATCTGTGTAGAAACCAATGCGGACATCATGCCGTCCTGTTCGTTCAAATGCAATTGCGCATCGTAATTCTAAGACCCTGATCTGGATCATGACACCTGAAAACATGATGGCTAGCGGCAACAGGAAATGATTCTTCTGTATTCGTATTACGCTGGCAATACGAGGAGCTGGAACTTGGCTGGATCCGTTCCTCCATTCCCTCCATTCTTGTAGCCCGTCGCGCCTCTTGTGCTTCATGTATGTACATCCTTTGTTGTACCGTGCTTGTATCCCCACGAACAACGACGGGAAACCATCAACACGACACCTTTCGACCTCCGCATTGTCAGACCCGAGAAATCGACGACCGGCAACAGCACCGCAAATTGCATTTGCACCATGTCGTCTCCGGCCGCGCCAACCAGTTCCATCCAATCAGCAGCCCGAGGTAACGTCCCCCAAGTGGGCTTGAGGGGCATGCAACGCGCTGGCGAGGCCGGACGCCGGGCCAGGCCACATCACCGCCCCTTGGCCCTCCCGCTACGTGCATTTGCGCTAATGGAAAATGATGCCTCGCGGTAAGCAACAGGTCCCGCCGCCGCCTCCAACAGCAAGAAGAAGAAAGGAAACAAGAAGAAAAAAGGCAACAAGGGCAACACCGCAGGAGGCGATACCAACGCCGGCGACGTTCCCTCGAGCGCGCAGAAGCAGCCCGCAACCGAACCAGACACATCCGCCCAGAACGATGGCGTTGAGGGCGCACCGGCTGAGGAAGTGTCAGAAGAGCTAGAGAATTCGCCCGGTTTGGTATGCTCCCTCCACAGTGCCAGTGCGCAAGCAATTTTTTTCCTCCTCCTCCTCCTTCCCTTCTCTTTCCCTTCTCTTTTCGGATGCAATTGACGCCGAGGCATACTATCGTTGCTATGTCCCTGACCTGGCTTGGTAGAGCACGTCGAATCCCCCTCTAGAGCCTGGCTCTGCGCCAGATAAGCCGGTAGAGCAAGCACCTACTCCGGACACAGACGAAGACGCGGCGACGACGGCGGAAACAGGGGTGAATACTGAAGACGATCCAACACCTGTGCCGGCTAACGGCCATGCCAGCGCAAACGGACACCCACCAGCGATATCAGGGGCGAGAAGCGCCAGGTCAGAAACCATGTCAGAAGAAAATCAAGACGCGCTACGACGCGAGGTCGAGCAGCTGCGGAAGCAGCTCGAGAGCATACAGGAATCGCACGCCCAGGAACTCGCGCAGCTGCGGTCCGACCTAGAGGAGGCCGAGGGGGCCAGGGAACACGCCGAGACGCAGTACCAAAACTTACTAGGCCGCGTTGAGAAGATCAGAGAGACGCTGGGCGACCGGCTAAAACGGGACAAGGCCGAGCTGGAAGAGACCAAAGACCGCCTTGAGGAGGTCGAGGCCCAAAATGAGGAGCTGCAGAGGACCGTGACGGCGCGCGAGGAAGAGTTGGAGCGCCTGAGAGGCGAGGTGCAGGAACAAGCGCGCGAGCTGGCGAGCTTGCGCAGCAGGACCAACCTGTCGCAACAGAATTGGCAGAAGGAGAAGGATGACATATCGCGGCAGATGCAGAGCCTCAAGAGCGAGCTCGAGTCGACAACGGCCGCCATGGGCGAATGGGAGGTCATTGCCATGGAGGAGCGCTCTCTGCGCGAGAGCCTGGCGGACAAGGTATCGGACCTGGAAGAACAGGTCGCCAACGCGCGCGAGGCGTACGAGAAGGCGGACGCGGACCGGGAAGCGCAGTCGCAGGCCGTCGACCGTCTCCAGCGGGCCCTGCAGGAGCTCCAGGACACGCGGAAGCGGGAGCTGCGCGAGATGGTCGAATCGACGGAGGAACAAGTGCAGGCGCTCAAGAAGGTCGCCCAGGAGGCGGACGCCCGGGCAGCCGAAGCCGAGTCGGCGAAGGAGGCGCTGTCCAAAGAGCTCGAGCGGACCGCGCCGTTCGAGAAGGAGGTCAAGGAGAAGAACCTGCTTATTGGCAAACTACGGCACGAGGCGATTGTCCTCAACGACCACTTGACAAAAGCACTCAAGTACATCAAGAAAACCAAACCAGAAGAGACAATCGACAAGTAAGCCAGCCTCCTTTTTCTTCCTCCTCGCTCAAACCAAAAAAAAAAAAAAAAAAAAAAAAAAAAAAAAAAAAAAAACCCTCTCCGCGCCGAGCGCCCTAACTAACGGCCACCCGTTTAGACAACTCGTCACGAACCACTTCCTGCAATTCCTCAGCCTCGACCGCTCCGATCCCAAGAAGTTCCAGATCCTCCAGGTCATGGCCAACCTCCTCAGCTGGACGGATGAGCAGCGCGAAAAGGCCGGCCTGGCACGGCCCGGCGCCGCCGGCGGGGGAGGCGCCTCGTCAGCGGGCAACACGCTCCGCCTGCCGGCGTCGCCCTTCCATCGCACGCCCAGCTCGCCCGCGCTCAACACCGAGTTCTTCTCGGAGCCGTCGGCGACGAATGCGGGAGCAGCAGCAGCGGGGGGCGGCGGCGGCGGCGGCGGGAAGGAGTCGCTCGCGGACCTGTGGGCGAGCTTCCTGGAGCAGAGCGTCGAGGAGGCCGGCGGGAACAACGGCGGGAGAGGGTCGAGGAAGGCTAGCCTGGCGAGCGTGAGCACGGCGGGCGGCGGCGGCGGCGGCAGGCCCGATACCCGGGGAGGATAGACTTGAGCTACTTGAGCGGTTCTGGAGGAGCGTATGGTTGTAATATAAAAAAGAGAGAGAGCGGCGAAACCAAAAGCAAAAGAAAAAAGAAGAAGAGAGAGAAAAAGGGTGCACGACCTGGAAGGCTGCAGGCCTGGGCTGCGGGTTGATAGAGGGATCGCTGCGTACTAAAGCCGTGTGTAGAAGAGAACAGCAGAGGCTCAAACGGCTGGCGTTGCGTGTGGCAACAAAGTTAAGGTCGCAAAATATTAAGTCTTACTGTTCAGGGGCAGGAACAAACGAGCAGCGAAGGCCATCAATTCCTTTCTTCCATTTTCTTTCTTTTTTTTATTGTTATGATCGCACCCGCATTACAGATTTCAGTTATTGAAACATCACAGGAAATAGAGGGGGGCCCCCGAGAAAGGGGGCGGGGAGAGGAAGATAGATAGATACATCCGCGGACTGGCTGCCGCGCTAGAACAATGAGGTCCAGAAAGCCATCCAAACAACCGGTACTCTGGGAGCCGTATTGCTGGTTGCTGCTGACTGGCTAGTGCTGGCTGCTCTGGGGGCTCACGGTGCGCGTAGAAAGTTAATGTTATGCTCTTAGGTCGTCTATTCGCTAACAAATCGATCAAAATCAACTTCTTGTCCTTAACATACTAACTAACCCACCACCTCCTCCTTCGCCGCCGGCCCGCCGGCGCCCTTCTGCGGGGCCAGCACGGCCTTGGCGTAGTTTTCCGCATCCCTCTCGATACTCCGAATGTCGATGCGGTTCATCAGCGCGTCGTTCACCCCTTCCACGACCTCGCGCTCCTCCATCATCTCGCGCATCAGCCGGACCTCGTGCGCCCAGTAGGCGTTGCTCCGCCCGCGCAGCTCCTCGTCCCTCAGGACCGTGTTCTTGATGACCCCGGCCCCGCTGATCACGCCCTTGGTCGCGCCGAGGGCCCGCACCACGCCCTCGACCCGCTCGGCCGCCGAGGGCGGGGTCACGAACGCCCGCTGCGTGCCGGACAGGTACAGCGCCAGGGCCAGCAGGGCGTCCAGCGCCGCGAGGCCCAGGTACCGCACGGCGCGCGCGGTCCAGTAGAAGGCGTCGATCTCGCCGAGGCGCAGCGCGCGCGCGTTGGCGGTGTGGTTGTACGTGGCGACCCAGTAGACGTCGGCGAAGGCGAGGCCGGCGGCGGCGAGGGTGGCCGGCTGGCGCCAGCCGGTCGCGGCGCGGGAGAACGGGGCGGTGAGCAGGGCGGAGGTGGCCAGGGCGATGATCACCAGGTTGAAGAGGTGCTGCGCCAGGAGGTCCGGGAGGGCGTAGTACAGGTAGGAGCGGGGCTCGTCCGAGCTGCAGAAGGGGCAGTTCGCGAGCACCGAGGGCCCGTACTGGAGGTAGAGGAGGCGGGACTCGAGGGAGGCGAACTTGGCGCGCAGGGAGAGGTCCGTGGGCGTGAGGACGTTGCCCGGGCGCAGGGCGGAGAGGCGGGTAAAGAGCACGTCGGCGGGGATCTGGAGGCGGGACTGTGTCACTCTGAAGACGTTCTCCGGGGCGAAGACGGGAAGGGCCCGGACGAAGAAGACGGCGGATACGGCGACGAGGATAGCGACGGCGCGGGTGATGGGCGGAGGAAGAGGGCGGACTTTGAGGCCGTGGACCCGGGGTGCAGAGCGCGCGCGACGATAATAGCCGATGGCCTTGGGCAGAAGGAGGGGCCCGAAGAAGATGACCAGGGACTTGATGCTGTTGAGTTGAGATTAATCGGGATCGCGTCAACGACTGTATCCTTGTGTGCTGTCTGCCATCTCGAGTTGACTTACGTCCCCCAGGGTATCGCCATCTTGATGACTGGGTGTTGCTGCCCCAGCTGCGTCCCTTTTCTTCGAGCGGCGTGGCCGACTGCTTAACGCAGTAGGCTTCTCGCGCTGCAAAGAGGCAAGGTGTTGAACAAGGTTGAACCCGCCCAGCTTTACACTAATGCAGGAGGGTATGTTAGCCCAGGACGGCATGAGCATTGTGGGGCCATGTTTGGTGGGGGGGCTTAGGTCAGCACAGCCTTGTGCTGCAGCAGCGAGAAAAACAAAAAAAAATATAAATTTCGTGGACCTGATCTTGCCGCAACTTAACTCCCACTCTTCATTCTTAGCTTTTGCCGAATCGCAACATTACAATCAGCAGTGGCGCTGGCCGCCACATCGTCCATTACTTGGCTGTAATAGCAAAGCGACAATACATTACGATTTTTGACCACTCCGCTCTCCTCCTGCGCCCGTGACTGTTGACACCGATGGCACTATCGAAGCTTTGGCGGCCCTCTCAATGGTCGCTCAAAGTCAATATGTTGCCTAGATCAAGCCCAAGTGCTCTGCCAAGAGTCATCTCAGGTAGTGTTGCAGAATTCTAGCTTCGGCCATGAAGGATCTTTGCGTCAAATGCTGAGAGACAAAACAATCTGCATATTTGTGGCGTGCATCTCCGTCCGCGTTTTACAGCTCTTTGTTGCCCTCGTCCTTCCCCACCGCAGCAGGAACGGGCTGCTTGTCCTTCTGCATCGGCTTTTGCTTGTGCCTTTGCGACTGCCTGCTGGCCGCGATGAGTCCGATGATGCCGACCGCCGCGTCTACTATGAGCGTCAACATGCTCGTGCATGCGGCCTGCCACATCACGATGCTGACACTGCCCAGCGGCGCCCGCGGGAACGATGCAAACCACTCGACGTAGTAGGGGAACCATCCGTAGGGCAGCCAGAACATGGGCACCTTGCCATACCACATTGGGAGAAGCCATTGCACGCCGCGAGTCGAGATGAGACGGACAGCCGTCAGGTATCGGTCGAACCGGGTGCGCGAGGCGTCGAGTGCGGATTCTGCGGCGTGTTCAGTAAATTGGGAACGGCTCGAACGAGCAACGGGCGGGCTTCCTACTTCTCTTCTCCAGCTCCTCCAGCAGCTTGTCGTGCTGCCGCCGCAGCCTCGCCCACTTGGCGAACTCATCCTGGCTGCTGGTTGCGTTGAGGTCATGGCGGACCGCCAAGTACTCTTTCTGCTTCCTTCGATGCTCGGCGAACTGCCCGGCCAGGGCTGTAGGAAGGGAAAGGTAGACGCGCCAGATCTGTAATGAGGGGGGCCAAGGAGGGCGAAGTCAGCTCATGTTCGATGCATGCAAAGCACACATAGTCAAGAGGAAAGACGCTGGGGTGGTTTTGGGTTGGGGGGGGGGGGGGGGGGGGGGGGGAAGAGAGAGAGAGAAGGGGGGGTGGGGGGTTTGTATCGCATACCAGGTTGTTGATCGTTGCTGCGCCGATTGTGTTGACTAGTCGCACCACTAGCTCGATGACGAAGATGACAACCACTAGCGATGGCATGTTGGCTGATCGGAGGAGCGCGGGGAACGATCGGCGGCTATGAGAAGTCGTCAGGGGAAAGTTAGGTTGCTGTCATGGCACGGATCTTTGGGTCGCCAGACGCGGGAAAATCTCCAGACGCTGTCCGAGTATGACGGAACTGCCAGCGCGCACACCCGGCAACGTGGTTTCGCCAGGCGCCAATGATGTGGAGGTGCGTTGGGGGCAACGTAAAATCTAGGGTTAGGGGTAAGCTACTCCGTACTACTCAAGAACTTAGCTCGAAGAGAAGAGCAAGAGCAATCCACCCGGCTGCGTTCGTCGACCGTTAATCAGTCGCGGATCATCTGACTGCTAAATTGATGGGCGCAACTCGCAGCCCCATATCCTCATTGAGCAAGTCTTCATCCGATTGCACGACAAGTCATCACCGATTACTTGTCACCCTCAATCGCCAACAGCTGTAATACCAACCATGTCGCGGGCCTTGGATGCCGAAACGGCGGCCTCGTTACGAATGGGAGATCCACTGGAAGCGTATGACACCATCTCCAGCGCTCTCGTGCCGCCCATTGACGGCTTACTCGACATCGAGGTCCTCGGCCAGAGCCACTTCCTCGAAGGGAACCAGCACGTCCTCGTGGACGGTCGAGCACTCGGCATTTCAAAACTGAGCCTTGTTCAGGCTTTCATGGTTGCGAGGGAGAAGTTGAAAGGCCATCTCGACGGAACTAGTCTGCAGACACCTGATGAGCTGTTCGCAGCGACAGCAGTCATCTTGATGTTCGACCCGGAGCACCTCACGGCGGCCAACACCAGGAAGCGCCTGCTTCGAAAAGATGTATCCAAGGGTGGGGTTCCACGATCAGCACTTGAGATGGAGAAGCGCTTCGTCGATAGCCTCCTGACAAGCAGGCTACACAGGCACACCAAGTCGCCCACCCTGTGGAGCCATCGCCGCTGGCTGCTCGGCTCGTTTTTGTCGCTCCAAGTGCCCGTGGATGTGCTATCCGACCTGAGAGAAGTTGTGTTCGTCGCCGGGGAAAGGCACCCGAGGAATTACTATGCCTGGTGCCATGCTCGGTTCCTGATGGGCTTAAAAGGGAGTATTCCCTTTCCAGAAACGTTGGCGGCGGTGCGGGCCTGGTGCTTCCAACACCACACCGACATATCCGGCTGGTCCTTCCTCCTTCATCTCCTTGAGATCCGGAATAACCTGACTGGTGAAACCGGGCACTCGATCTTCGCAGAGGTTCTCGACTTGGTTATCTCACTTCGTCTAGTCAACGAGTCGGTTTGGGTTTTTCTACGGACCCTTGCAGCCTCCCACCTCGTTGACGATGAGCAATACGCACGGTTTCAAGCCGTTCAGGCCGCTGCTGTTGAAGCCTCCAAGGAATCGGCTGATGGAACAGTGCTGCGTGCTGCTGTGGACTGGTGTGATACATATCGGCGACACAACGGCACCCGGGTTGCAGGTGGCTGATGTAATTTTCAGCATGGGCTTCCAAATAACTACCACAGCTCCGTGCCCCCAAGCACCTCCCTCCCCCTTACAGTGCAGCCAGCGGCGTAAAACTGATTCACCAGCCATGGCATTGGTTTCAGCATGACCAACGCTCCGATACTGGGTGCAGGTGCGCCTTAGAAGTACACACTCGGCGGCAATGGCGTGGCAAGCAGGCTCGGTAGAAACCTTCTCACCAAGACGCTGAAGACGCTGCTCAGCTGCGGTAGTTGTGGTTTTTTTCTGCTGTGCCGCTCGCGCCTGTTTTGCACAAGGCCACATCTCAAAGCGTCCATAAATATCCGGCATGGTACGGTACTGTGTATATATGTGCGTACAGTACGTATGTACATGTACATACACACATAACTACATACATCCGACCGAACTGTCCTGATACCCGCGCGGCTGTGCCTGGCTGCAGCTGCATTGCAGTCGACCAAAGGGATAATAATGATCACAGAGTTCCATCCTAGATAAGCACGCAGAGAGGCAAAAACTCCATGAGTTTGACGGTCCTGCGTCTGATAATATCGGACAATTGCAACCGCAATATCCAGAGTGGCTGCACCCAGAAGCCGCAGAAAGTCATGTAGGGAAGCGGTCGACGGGGGGCATCCCGTCTGTTAGTTATCTCAATCGAGAATTTAAACGACAAGGAGCGATTTTCGGATTATCTGGGGCTGCCGACGAAGAGGCATCAACCCGGTTCGGATGAAACAAACGAACAAACGGGTGTACGACTCAACTTCGATGATCAGGTCTAGCCAGAGGCACCGATGTCAGTGTTGCAATCGGCATCCTCCTTCGTACTGTGTCTATCACGAATCGAGCAGAGACACTTTCCACAATTCAGAGCCACCATCGTCTTGCCGATTCTTTTTGGAAGAAATGCTGAGCAACACCAGGCCTACTTGATATGCACATGCCGCCGTGTAACCCGTCATCGAGGGCCGAAAGTGATTGGGCGAACATCGTTTGGTCCAATGTCCGCTCCTTGGCACTGCAACGACAAGGGGCTAGCAGGGGGTCTTCGGTGGGTTGCATCTCGGTCCGGGGCTGGCCACGGCTCCTCCCACTCCACAGCTGCCAAACCCCCCAAGCCCTCAATCTTGCATCCTGAAGAGAGCCAACGACCGAGTTCCCCGTAGCAGTAGGATGCACAGTCGTGGTTCCTTCTTCCACTGGAGACGATCCTTCTCCCGGCTGACCGAACATCAAATACGGAGTACGGAAATGTTGCTCCAGATAACTAACTACACAGTAGTTCGTGGGCGCCCCTAACAAACCCCGGAGACCACGCAGATTGAATGACGGCAATCCTCCAATCACGGCGCACCTACAAGATTAAACATCAGCAAGGGCATGTCCGCATCGGGAAGACTAAAGCCAACTTGGCTGGCCCAAGACCCCAGGATGTCGCTCAACCTGTTCGCGGCTCTCTCCTGCTTCCAAATTTGAAGGTCATTGTCTGAGAACGGCTGCTGTCTCGAAGTCGGCGCCAATTGCCGTCTGCAATTGGAGTTACGAGGTGGCACTCCACCGGAGTCGCCATCTACAGACACTAACCTCCTGAGAGAGTTTTATGTCGGCAATTGACAAAGTGCGGTCATCATCATCAGCGAGAGGACACGACTCGCCGTCGTCCGGCGTCTCGCCAATGCTAGGGTCCTGTCTCATTCAGGAGGGAATTTTAACTATCGGCGGGTCAGTTACATGGTAGCCTGCTACGGAGTACCTTCTGATATTACCGTCGCACTGGCCATACGCCATGTACTGCTCCATCAACCAGCCACACCCCGGACATTTTGCGAAGGGCCGCACCCCCCGGACTCAGGCCCATGGTTCGCCAGCGCCAGATCTGCGTCTCCTCCACGACGCCTGTCTCCGCCCGTTCATCAGATCCGCACCCAAACCGCCACCTACCTTCTGCTTCCTCAACTCCGTTTCCCTTCTCCTCCGCCACCTCAACCTCCTCTCCTCACATTCGCCTCCCTCTCTCCACCGCCCGACTCGTCTGGGCCGTTCATGGTGTGTCAGTCGTCGAGGGGTTTCCTTTTCCAAATACCTGCATCGAGCCTATCGTTGATTGTTCCGGTTTGCATTCGCGATTCATGAGTCGGGCCCCCCTGAATATCTGAATCCTACATTAATCCGTATTTCGTCTCGTCCGATATCTCTCGTCTCGATTTCGTCCAGCCGCCCGTCTTTGATTATACTGTTCGGCAAAGTCTCTTCTTGTACATCTGGGCATTCCACCATCGCATTCTCTCTCTTTTTTTTTCGTCTCGCCGATAGAACCTCTGCCCCGGCTGCAGCTGTCTGGGCAGGATACAAATGCCGCCCTCTTAATCGCTAATCGCCTTACTACCTCTCGGTGCCAGAGTCTGGGACTCGCGGCGGGGCCATTGGCAGCTCCAAGCTTCCCCCAGGCCTAACAGCTCGACGCCCCTGTTGCTCACATGCTCCGAGCACCGCTGGCCGTCTACTCCTGAACTGACTGTCACCTCACCCTTCGAGTACCCCGAGGCCCGTTGTCGACCGTGTCTCCCCCCAAACCCAAACACCCTGCGCCAACTCTGGTGTGGGACCGGTGAAGCGTGAAGTGGTAGTCCAACATGTCGAGAGTAGCAGCTCTGCTTCTGCAGTTGACGCTATGGGCTGCTACCGCGCGAGCCTTCTTCCCCTTCGTCCCCGAAGGTCACTGCGCTCCAGATGAGGACTGCGCACATCTAGGACTGGGCGCAAGGAGGAACGATGACAGCCAAGGCCCGCCGTCCGGCGGCGTGACCGTCGAGCTTTACCATAGGCCCACTGGTGTACGTCTTAACTGCGGACTTTTCTCCAGCTAGCTCCGTGCTCCACGGATTTTTTTTTTTTTTTTTTTTTTTTTTTTTTTGGTGTATCTCCCGCGACGTCCGCTGACAATCTCGACAGTCCCATGATGCGCCCAAGTTCGACCCAATAGCCGAAGCCCTAGGCAGGGTAACTCGCAAATTTGGGAGACCGTCCCTGTTTCCCGTACCTAGGTCCAACGAAAAGAGGAAGAACAACTACTCGGTGTCGAAGCCGGCCGATCCGAAGACGCCCAACAGCGCGGGCATATATCAGTACGGCCCAGACTACTCGTACTTTATCAAGATCCTCGTGGGCTCCGCCCGGCAACCAATTTTCATGCTGCTCGACACGGGTGCTGCAAACACGTGGCTCATGGGCTCCGACTGCACGTCGGCTGCTTGCCAGCTACACGACACCTTCGATCCCAGCACCTCCAAGACATGGAAGGGAGGAAAGAACGGATTCGAGATCTTTTACGGGACGGGAGACGTCAGGGGCACCGTGGGCCAGGACACATTCGTCTTTGCGGGAATCACGCATGATCTCAGCTTCGGCCTGGCGAATCACACTTCGGATGATTTCAAGCACTTTGCCTTCGACGGCATTCTCGGTCTCGGCATGAGCAAGTCCGTGACGGGGACCTTCCTGCAGACGCTGAGGGAGCAAAACGTGCTGGACTCGCTCGTCGTCAGCATGTCGCTGAACCGAGACTCGGATGGGTCGAACGACGGCCAGGTCACCTTCGGCGGGATCGACGAGAGCCAGTTCACGGGCGAGCTCACGTACCACATCATCCCCCCCGAGCAGGAGAAGAAGGGCGAATGGGCCATCACGATGGACGGCGCGAGCCTCAACGGCAAACCGGCCGGCTTCGCGAACAAGCTGGCCTACATCGACACGGGCACGTCGTTCATCTTTGCGCCTTCGGACGACCTGGACGCGCTCTTCAAGGCCATCCCGGGGGTCACCACGTCCCAGGACGGGCCCTACACCGAGTACTGGGTCCCCTGCGACACGACGCTGCCGGTCACCCTGACCTTCTCGGGCGTGGACTACAACGTCTCGGCCCGGGACTGGGTCGTGCCGGGAGGCGGGGAGGACGGCAAGTGCCTCAGCAACCTCTACGGCTTCGAGATCAACGCGGGCACCTGGCTGGTCGGCGACACCTTCCTCAAGAACGTCTACAGCGTCTTCGACGCCGACGAGATGCGCATCGGCTTCGCCGCCAAACCCGCGCCGCCGCCCACCAGGCCGACGTCGTCCACCTCGGAAGCCTCCGCCAGCGCGTCCGTCACGCTCTTGCCGGGGGCCGCCGAGACGCCGAGCCCGGCGGCCGGAGCAGACGGCGAGTCGGCGCGCCCCTTCATGCCCGGCTCGTCCGGCGGCCGGGACGGTTCGCCGGAGAGCTCCCAGACGACGGGGTCGTCGGGCCCCGCGTCGTCGTCCAAGGCTACTCAGGTCAACTCGGGAAGCCGGCCGTCGAGCGGGTTTTACGTGCCTGCGCTGTGCCTTGCTGCCCTGCTTGCCGTGGCTGGGTGAGCTTCTCGTGTGTGTGAGTGTGAGTGTGTGTGTGGGTGTGTGTGGGTGTCGGGGCGGTCATCCACTACATCTCAGTCGGGAAGTCGGTGTGGTGTTTTTGGGGGGGGAGGATTGGCTACCTGGCCTCTCCTCCTTCGTTCTGTTTCAGACCGATTGAAAGAGGGACTAAATGAGTTGAAATTGTTTTAAAACCAAAGAGACTAACCATGCCTTTGGCGAGTCACGAGGAGCTTTTCTTGTTTTGGTTATATTATACTACGCATGTGGTATAGTCTCTGTATTCTGCTCTGCGCCTGGTGAGGAAGAGAGTGAGCGGCCGAGTCGGCCACATTGATACCCGGGAGAAAGACGTGGACAGATGGAGAGTCAGAGGGGGGAGGTTTTGACGGTGTGAGCGCGCAGAGACTTCGAATACGGAAAGTCGCTCGCTCGAGGTTCAAAAGGACTCGGGGATTTATTTGTAGTTTGAGTTATAATGCGATTCTACCGAATACCAAAATTCAAGGTTTCTCTTCGCATCCTTTTGGACATTCTATCGTGATCCGTGGAGTCTTTGATATCAAACACCGCGAGTATGATGCGGAAATCAGGTGGTTGGAGCAGCAGGTGAGTGCAATGTAGGCACCTACGAGAACTCCAGACGACCGCCTTTGAAGTCTTCCTCGGGTGCAATTGCGTGGTTGCCCGTTTCAGCCGCTGCTTCCCGCCCAAATGAGGCTGCACGACCCCCTGAATCGGGAATGCACCGCTCGACAGGGTTTTCTGATTGGCAGCCTGGCACTGGAATGGGGCGCCCTGTAACGCTGTTTCCACCTTCTACTTTACTGTGGTAGGGAGCCAAAGTTTCACCCCCTGCCCAGGTACCGACCAGGGCTCTCTCGGAAAAACCTCTTGTGCCTCTACCACCAGTTTTTCCTGCCTGCGCCTGCCTGTCAGGCCCCCTGTTGATACCCAGACAGGGGGTCAAACTTACCCATCATACGTAGTACATAACTACGGATAGTACGGATTACTTACTCGCAACATTAGCTGATCGACCTGAAAGCTGACGGACTACCTGCCTTACCTAAATCGCCAACCTACCTTTTCTTGAGGTGCATTACACTGTTACAATACAGCCAACTTCTCCCTCCACTGCCACGCAAAGATCGAGACCTCTCCGGACGAACAGCTCCCGCTCGTGGTCAACCTCCCGCCTGTAGCGAGTTTCTGGTCTTTGAATTGAGGCAGAGGAACTTTGCGACTGGCCTGCGACTCGCGCAAAATGCCCTGAGCGCAGCAGGATGGCCAGGGCCACATCGCATGGCGCTGCAGCAGCTGCCGGACCCGACTCGTCCAGCAACCATTTCGTGTCCTCCGCGGGCGGGCGCCGCCACAGCAACAATAGTAACAGCAATAACAACAGCGGCGACGACGAAGAGGCAACCAACCCGCTTCTGCCCGGCGGCGGCGGCGGCGAGCACACGGGCGACAACGGAGACGACGCCGACGACGGCCTTATAGTTCGCCCGGGCTCCCCCCACGATGAGGACGACACCAATGACCACGACAACCAGAATAACCACCACCACCACCACCACCACCACAACAACAACAACAACCGCAGTTTTCGGGCCCCTCGAACTCCCAACCGCGTCCGCTTCGACCTGCGCCCGACCATCGTCGACGACGGCCCCGGCCGCAACCATGCCGACCATGACGATGACAGCAACACCGACACCCGCTACAACCCCCGGGAGAGCTTCGACGTGGACAACGACGAGGCTGACGACGCCCTCGCCGGCCACCACGGCACCCACCACCAACAACGGGTGCCCCTGCTGACGGGCATCGAGGCGCCCTCGGTCACGGTTGCCGAGACGCTCTCGGCCGAGGAGGACGCCGAGTCGTGGGCGGCGGCGGAGCGGGCGCGGCCCAAGTCGTCGCTGCCCGCGGCCTTCATGAACATGGCCAACAGCATCATCGGCGCCGGCATCATCGGGCAGCCGTACGCCTTCAGGCAGGCCGGGCTGCTCTCGGGCGTCGTGCTGCTGGTGGTGCTCACGGCCGCGGTCGACTGGACCATCCGCCTCATCGTCGTCAACTCGAAGCTCAGCGGCGCCGGCAGCTTCCAGGGCACCGTCGAGCGCTGCTTCGGCCGCACCGGCCTCGTCGCCGTCAGCCTCGCCCAGTGGGCCTTCGCCTTTGGCGGCATGGTCGCCTTCGGCGTCATCGTCGGCGACTCCATCCCCAGCGTCCTGCGCGCCATCTGGCCCGGCCTGCGCGACATGCCCGTCCTCGGCCTGCTCGCCGACCGGAGGGCCGTCATCATCGTCTTCACCATGGCCGTGAGCTATCCGTTGGCCTTGTACCGCGACATTGCAAAGGTATTTATTTTTTTTTCCTCTCCCCCCCTTCCCTCTCTCCCTCCCTCCCTCCTCCTCCTCCTCCTCCTCTTCCTGCTGCTGCCGCCGCTGCTCTGCGCGGCCGTCGCCATGACCGCGAAATACGAGGCTAATGACTGGAGCGGGGGAACGGGCTGATTAGCTGGCCAAGGCGAGCACCCTCGCGCTGGTGAGCATGGCCGTGATTGTGATCACCGTAGTGGTGCAGGGCGCCATGGCGCCGGCCGAGGCGAGGGGGTCGCTGAAGGACTGGCGGCTGCTGGTCATCAACGACGGCATCTTCCAGGCGATCGGGGTGATATCATTCGGTATGTTTTGTTATTTTGCCTCTCTCAGTTCTTCTCCGTCGGCCTTTTTTTTTTTTTTTCCTGACTAAAGGACCACGCCACCAACGAATCCAGCCTTCGTCTGCCACCACAACTCCCTCCTGATCTACGGCTCCCTCGAGAAACCCACCATCGACCGCTTCGCCAAAGTCACCCACATCTCCACCGGCGTCTCCATGGTCGCCTGCCTGCTCATGGCCCTCTCCGGTTTCCTCACCTTCGGCGACAGGACGCAGGGCAACGTGCTCAACAACTTCCCCCCCGACAACACCATGGTCAACATTGCCCGCCTCTGCTTCGGCCTCAACATGCTCACCACCCTGCCGCTCGAGGCCTTTGTCTGCCGCGAGGTCATGCTCAACTACTACTTCCCGGGGGAGCCCTTCAACATGAACCTGCACCTCATCTTCACCTCGAGCCTGGTCTTCAGCGCCATGGTCTTGAGCCTGCTGACCTGCGACTTGGGCTCCGTCTTTGACCTCGTCGGCGGCACCAGCGCCGCCGCCATGGCCTACATCCTGCCGCCGTTATGCTACATCAAGCTCACCACGCGTTCGTGGAGGACTTATGTGGCCTGGGCGGTGGCCGCGTTTGGCTGCGTCGTCATGGTCATGAGCATGCTACAGGCGATAGCCAGGATGATCAGAGGTAGGCCGCTAACCTGCTCCCTCCAGACTCGAATTTATTTTTCATTTTATTCAAGTCTCGTCGTGCCGGCCAGTCGGCTAACCTCACTGTTGTTGTTACAGGAGAGGGAGACACTAGACAGTGCTACTGACGCCCATAGGCTACTAATAATATATGTATCAGTACGGAGTTGGCTCTGTATATTCCTTTTTGTATAGAATAGACGGCCGGAAGAGCGCTTTGGAGCCAGGTGCCGGCATGGTTTAGCCACGGAGCGTTGGCAGCTTCAACCACGCAACTGTATACCCTTCCATGCAATCTCGGCAGCATGGCGTTCTGGGTCCCGGGCACGAGACCTCGCATCTCCGATTCCCCCAACCCAAGTCACACAGCGCCTGATCTTTGTTGCCACCAAACAGAAACCCACCCGGCCGCCCCAGCGCCCAAATAGCGTGGTCACCTGCTTCCCTGACCAAGTCTTATCGCTCGAGTTGCGCCGCGGAACAAGCTCGAGATCCGGTCTGGCTTTGGTGGCTTAGGCAAACAAACCAAGAAGTTGTTGTTTAAAAAAAGGGCCTTCCCCCTTGGCGTGGGGAAACCCGCTTCGTTGTTTCCCCCCCCCCCCCCCCTTCCTGTCGCCACCCCGCATCCGAACCCACATAATCCGTTGCCTGATGATCCCCGTCCGCCATGCGTACACCGTCCGGGAGCGCGCGTCTTATGCTCTCCTCCCACAGCGCGGGGCGGGGATGGGGAAAGTGATTGGCTGATTTGTGTGTCCTCTTCCCTCTCCCCCCCTCCCTCCCCCCCCGGCCCCACGACTGGCCGTTCCTTGATTCGACTCCGCCTGTGGCTTTTAACGCAGTGAACGCAGGAGATAACCTTGCCTCGACGCGGCCTCGTATGTACTTAGGATAGGTGTTTTATGCCGGGCATGAGCGCCCCACACAACACTCGACAGTTTCTAACGTTGGGAGGAGGAACAAGCATAGGGGGAGTTCAAGAGGAGTTGCAGATATAGCGGGTGGCTTAGGGTGAGGAAGGGTGGGGGTGAGAGGGAAGGGGGGGAGGGAAGAAGGAAAGGGGTTTCGCAGGGTGGTTCGATCCGCCAAAGATAAAACAACGTGGTCCGCGTGACAAGGGGGACTTGAGGCAGTAATGAAGGACATTTGTTGAGCCTGCTTTGAGTCGAGACTGGTTTTGGTTCGGTTTTCGTGTGGGTGTGGCGGTTCTGCCCCTGCGGATGGTTCGTCGGATGGGGGGGTCCTTTCCCAGTATCCACCCGCCTTCTTCTACCGATTGCAGCATAACGGGTTAGGTTGCAGGACCGGAAATGGTTAGCATGAGCAAAGAGGAGAGAGACAAGTATGCGTGTGTATATGTGGATGTGTGGGCTATACGAGGGAAAGCGTCGAGAGGAGGAGGAGGTGGTGGCGGCGGCGGTGGTGGTGGTAGTCGTAGTAGTGGTATTGGTGATTTAAGACCCCGCTCCTCACCCACATTCGCTCTTGCTCGTGTTCAACTCTCGGACTTTTTGAATCCTCCCGTCCCTGCTCACTTTTTCTCGCCTACAGTAAGAATACGAAATCACAAAGAACCGAAGGCAAGGACACCCTCCTCGAGATCTGGCTTCCTGCCATCCTATTAACATCGCCACCAAGACAAGCCAACATGCATGGATCCAACTGTCCCAAGTGCGGAGCCGCCTCTGACGGCGCTTCCAAGTCGTGCGATTCCTGCGGCGCCGTAAGTCCTCTTGACTCCTTTGCCCCTCTTTTTTTTTATTATCATTCGACTCCAGACGCCTTCTCTGCGGTAGCTGGTCAAGCACTTGTCACGTACCTTGCATTGATACACATGCGTACATCTTGGGGGTCGTACACATTGTGATAACTAACCATGGGTTTATTATCCACAGACTTGCCCCAACTAAAGTACATACTGGCCGGTAACCCTCCCCGGCGCTCCTTACCCCGTCTCTAGCGATCGACTTAAAGCCGCTATGTGCCTTGAATCATAGCTGGCTGAATTTACAATGGGGGAGCGGGCATGGTTTAGCAGACCTCGACGTTCGGAAGCAAGCTAGAAACATTGGGGTCGGATATTACATATATACATATATAAAGGGGGTGGGGGCTCAAATGGCTGAATAAAGGCGATTATGAGTTCGTACTTCGTTCTGTACCGTCTGAAGCAAGGCATCCGTGACACCGTTCTCCAGCAACCTTCAGTTTGCCAGGGCGGGAACCCCACGCTACCGCTCGCACCTTACGGTATCTTCCCAACTGTTTGGCCAAGCGGGTTTGGCAGAGCGAGCCAGTCGGACACTGTGATGGTGTCCAGCAAAGTATGAGAATTGTAGATTAATCTTGCCCGTCAGCCGGAAAGCCAAACAGAGCCAAAACTCAACCACCAGCGAAGCACAAGGCACGAGGGCCAGGTCCGGCAGAGAAGATGACAAATAAATGGATAGCTAGCTAGAGTGAAAAACGAGAATCGGAAACCGCAGTACCGTCAAGTAATCTGAGACAAGAGAACAAAACACAAGATAGAAAGGGAAGAGGACGTGTGGATTATAGCATGCCACCCCACCAGCTGTTGTGTCGCCAAACCTTCCCCAACCCAGCCGAGACTGGGGTTTGCATGGGCAGTCACCCCAGATTAATCCACGATGCTCATGACTGCGTCCGCTCGTTCCCCGGCTCGTGACTGCCAAAATCGATTCTCATTTCCCGTCATTCGCCATGAATGTCCGCTTGTGATCCTCTGGGGCACGCGGATCCTTCCCGTTCGACGATATTATGGCCGGCTGAGATAAAAGTGAGGGATTCTGGTATCTCCCGTTCTAGAGGTGAAGAAACCCCTTGTGAGAAAAGGGGGGGGAGGGGGGGCCGCCGTCCTGTGTTGTAAAGAAGTTCGAAGTCGGGCAACAGCTGTTTGACAAAACAGGACGACTGCCATTCCGATTCGGTCAACGCTTAAGCGATAAGGCACTTGCTCTTCTTTTTCCCGGTCTTCTTGAGGAGAGCGGCCCGTGTCGCGGTCTCGAACACCTCACGGACACCCTCGTTGGTCTTGGCCGAGCACTCGAGGTACTTGGTGGCCTTGATGTTGTTGGCAACTGCTTGACCCTGCAGCCGTGTCGTGTCAGCAACTGCTTCCCACCATGCACGACGGCCGCGAAGGCCGCTTCTTGATACGAGCCGATCAAGATCGTTTCGTTGAGACTTACCTGCTCGGGAGTGACGGGCTGCTGGCTGGTCTTGCGGAGCTCCTCAATGGTCTTAGGGTCGTGGCGCAGGTCCTTCTTGCAGCCGACCAGAATCTTCGGAACATCAGGGCAGAAGTGGTGTACCTCAGAGCACCACTAATAACGAGGAGCAGCATTAGCAAATGCAAGAACGGCGTGCAGGGAGGTGCCCTCGGCGAGGGAAGGACCCATGCGTTGGGATGGACAAACCTTCTCGCCGACGTTGTCAAGAGAGTCGGGGGAGTCAACGGCGAAGCAGATCAAGATGACGTGGGAATCGGGGTACGACAGGGGCCGCAGACGGTCGTAGTCCTCCTGACCAGCCGTATCCCAAAGGGCCAGCTCGACGTGCTTTCCATCGACCTCGACATCGGCGACGTAGTTCTCGAAGACGGTAGGGACGTAGACCTGCACTCCACGTTAGCTTTCTCGGAAGGGAGAGCTTCGATGCGGATTAGATGCGGTGAGGAAGCAGGCTGAATAAGACAGGCGCCAGACGATTCAGATAACCGGGTGTTTCGAGGCGGTCTGCGACAGCGAGACAGCCCCAAACCACCGCGGTTGTCACCCAGACCGCGGGAAAGCAAGGGATGGAGAGAAACTCACCTCTGGGAAGGTACCCTTCGAGAAGACACTGGTATCAAAGCATATCAGCACTGGAGAGGAAACGGCGGGCAACCGTGCCGGCCGCCCTGGGCCGCCCACGGTTGGTCTGGGGGGCTAGGCGAGAGTACTCACATCAGCAAGCAGGTCTTGCCGCAGGCACCGTCGCCGACGATGACCAGCTTTCTGCGGAGCTCAGCAGTCATGGTTGCTGGTGGGCGAGAGTAGCGTGAGGGATGGATGGAGGCAGGAGAACGGGCGGGTTTGATGATGCTGCAGCAGGATGGGCTGCAGGCCTGGCGCAGGAACTGGGAAAAAGCCGAATGCGAAGATCAAAACACGACGGGCGGTCGCGGGTCGCAGATGAGTGAGGGAGTGCGGCAGGCGATGCCCTCTGTAACAGTAGCCACCGGTTCGTCGATGCAGCGAATGCAAGAAGAGATGGAAAGGGTTGAAAAGTGGAGGAAGTGCTCAAGGAGCGGTCGCTGCAATTGATGGCAAGAGAAAGGGCGACTGGGCCCGGTGCACTGGGGGAATGGCCGAGAAGAACGGGGGAGAGTGGGCTGCCGCCTGAAATGGGGCGCTCTGAGTGGTCAGAACTTTGCAGGCTCTCTCTGGGGGGGGCGTGCTCAAGTGCTGTTCGCTTGGCCTGAGCTGATACGTAGTGTGAGTGACAGCGGGCGTTAGTGAAGCGTGCCAGGTGTCCGCCTCTTTGTTTTTCTTGCCCAAACCTACGACGACGACAGACGAGCTAGTTATGGCGTACGCAAAACTAATTAAATGAGAAAGAGACGAACTTCGAGAATGCGCCCTGAATTGCTGTTAAAATGGACCCTTTGATTCATGCACTTCTGAGAGCTATGAGCTGGCTGCGAATCAAGCAGTCGTCATCAGATGGCTGCGTGGTCTGAACCGGGGACAGGCCAGTCAGTTTTCTGTTGATGCATGTCGATCGGGGCGCAGGAAGGCTGGCCGGGGCGAGCAAACTCGGCAGCGAAACTGGGTGGAAACCCCTGAAGTGTTGCGGAGCGCGTCAGGTCGACACTTGACCGGTGTACCTCCGTACAGAGTATTTGAACCATTCTCGCCAGTCCTGCCCGTGCCCTAGAAAGAGTAGAATTTGACTGTTTTTTATGACACGTGAATGGAATTCTGATGACCTTCAACTTCGAGATTTTGCACTGCCGCCTGCTTGCCGAGGCTCTGGATTGCTGGTTGTTCCATGCTTACGGAGTAGGTACGGGTGCAGCGAACATAATGTACATAATGGACAAGTAACTACGTACACAGATTCGTGCAGCTACCTCGTTGACCAGCATGCCAGGATCACTGGCTTCCGCGGAGGACGAACAGTACGGGGCAGGTACTCTGGTCGCAGACGGTACACTACTTCAGCTGTGCACTTCGATACATGGCTCGGTCAGCAGATGCACCGTTCGAGAAACAAGCTCGGAGTTCGGACGCGAACCGCACGACTCTGCAACATCCGCAGTCGTTGTTATTGGGGCAGACGGGCGGCACGGTGATTGATGGGGCTGCGGTGAGTGGCTCGGCCGCAAGTGGGCCACAAAGTCCTACTGGGAGACAGAGGCCATAGGACTTGCTTGACCGCCCTTGGGATGCAGGACACCAGAGCCGCAACTGCGCAATCCGAGAAAACAAAGAATGCGCCGTGGCAACCCGTCGTGGCGGGCCAGCCTCAAATCGAAGGCACACGATCGCGATCATTCGACGCAGGAGAGGGCTTCGACAACATGCGGGAATTGGGGTGGAGGTTTGAGTAGCCATCTAACTACATAGTACAGTGCACTTCTCTCGCAGTCGCTTTTTTTGCATAGGCCTACTCTTCTCGAGCTGCCCACACATAATCATGTATGGATTACTCTGTACAGTGCACTACCCGAAGTATGTAAGTACCTTATGTAGGGAGTATGTAGTAGTACAGTGCGTACCTCAGGTAACATTATCCGTAGTGATGGGCATATCCAAGTATGTCCGTTGCCACAAGTGAGCGCTGAGGCATTGATGCAAAGGCCTGCACGTGCGAGTTTGGCAGGCAGACGTGGGTCAAGCGGTGCCCGGCCGCTGCCAGCTGCCAGTCGCACAAAACGCAAAGCACTCCTGGTTCCCCTGGTCAAGGCGGTGAAGTGTGGATCCAACGGGTGCTCGGGACGCTGCAACTTTTCAAGATCGCGACCATCTTCGAGACAAACCATCCTGGAACCCCGCGGATTGCTCCCCCCCTTCCCCCCCCTTTCCCCGACAAGATACGGACGCGACGGCGCTCCCGAGTCGATCCCTCTCCGCTGGGTAACCCGATTGACCCAAGTGCGGCCTAATCCCGCCGCTCGCCAGCGCCATGGACAAGATTCTTCGCCGTGTGCGCATGGCCGAGCGCCAGGTTGCGCGGCGAACCGAGGCTATGCAACGCAAGTTGAACGGCTTGAAGAAGGATACGTACATGAGGGAACTTAAGGCTCTAAGACAAGAAGCCGGCCTTGAACTCAACCAGGCCATCAAGAACCGCCATCAGGATCTCGAGCTTGGGCCCCTCCGCCCGAACCGCGACGTGAGCGATTTGACATCCGATTTCCATAACTACTGGGGTAGTATCTCGCCCGATCGAGCCCTCCTCCAGCACGAAATTTCCGACGAGCAGAAAGCGGCCCGCTCCGCCTGGGCCGGTGGCCCAACGTATCTATGTCTCGCCGTGGGCGACAGGGTGGTCGTTACCGAGGGCGAATATAAGGGCCGAATAGCCAAGATTGTCAACATCAACAAGGCCTCCATGACTGTCGAGCTCGACGGCAACGTCGGCATTGTAAGCTTCGCCGTCCCGCGCCCGGGGCCGTCCCCCCCCTCCTCTTTTCCCCCGTTGCCCCATGCTCACACCTACGGGTAACAGACGAACGTCAAGGTTCCGTCCTTCCTGGTAAAACACGGGTCACCGCGCGTTCAGCAGATGAAACAGTTCTTCCCCATCTCCTCCGTCCGGCTTGTCCATCCGCTGCCAGATCCCGCGACCGGCACGGTCCGCGACGTCATCATCCGCGAGCTCAAGCCCATCCGGATAACGCACGATCGGCCGACGCGCAAGGTCTTCTTCTCGCGGCTGGTGCCCGGCCTGAACGTGCAGATCCCCTGGCCCAAGACGCCGCCCAAGGTCAAGGAGGAGTATCCGGGCGACACGCTGCGCCTCGACGTCGAGGAGCGCACCTTTGTGCCGACCCTGCTGCGCCCTCCCATGCCCGAGACCGTCATCGACGAGCTGCGCAACAAGTACTCCAAGTTCCGCACCCGCCACACGCCCGAGTACATTGCCAAGGTCGAGGCGCTCGAGGCCGAGAAGAAGGCCCGCCGCAAGGGCGCCCGGGCAGAGGAGATGCTGCTGCCGCTGCAAGAATACAACCGCAAGATGCGCGAGCTGCGCCGCCAGCGCGGCAAGCCCGAGCTCACGGAGGAGATGCTTGAGAAGATTGGCGAGGTCATCGCCAAGAACAAACTGCTCAGGTCACAGGGCGCCCTTCCCGCGCCGACGGCCCAGGCAGCAGAAGAGGTGGACAAGGTGCAGAAGGCGGTCGAGCAGCTGTCTCTCGGCGGAGATGCTCAGACGACAACGGGCGGGGAACAACCTACGGCCTGATGATGGCCCAAGACTCCTCTATCCGGGGGGCCCACTTGTTGGGATTTGATACTGGACTATGCCTTGCGGGAATGCAGAGTATTCTCCTGGGGAATGGGGTACACTGTAACATAGGGCCGTCAACAGCGGCAAATCATGCTCCCTATTCCGTGTAACGATAGTTGTGGCTATTAGAGCTTTTACTATACGGATCATACCTACCAGAGGTACTTGTCGCCTACGCGTGTATGGGTGATATCTTTTTTAGCCCCCGGCCAAGGCTTCCCCGAGAAACCGACCTACATGGGCAGTAACCGTTTCCTCTTCATCTCATTGGACTCGCAAGGGGACACAAGGTCAACCAGTAGCGAACCGAAGCCAGGCTTCTGCACGCATCAAGGTGCACTGTCACACGCAACCCTTTCCCTTCTGTGGCAGCACGACATTCCAAAGGGGGAAAATTATGAGAAACCAAAAATTATTCACCGAGGCGACGGACCTACATACTCACATAGTAAGACGCGTCAGGCAATGGGCACTTCTTGAACTGCGCACGAGTAGGGCACCTACACTTTACGAACGAGTGAACGTAATCGTATGTCATGGAACTCTCGACCTACCCTTTACTATTGGGCCGAGCCAAAAGTTCGGGCGAAGGGGGAAAGGGCGAGGCAGAGGCGAGGCGAGCCTGCGTGAAAGCCACCGAGCAAAATGCCGCTGGAATCTTCGGTCGTCTGCCTGCTTGCGTGACCCCCAGATAGGGCGGCTTCGTATTTGAGGGGAGTCAAGGTCTTGATTCGGCCCTTGTATGTCCTCGTCGTTCCATTCGTGTGGGACGGACGTGGCCCGTCTTCCCCTCACTGGTTCGTTTCGCCACGGACAAGGCAGAATGGTGACTTACATGTCCACTTTTTGTTTTTGCAATGCCCGCCCTATCCTCTCTTTTCGCCCCCAAAGCGGTGAACTTGGAGGGAGTGGTTCGTCTGTTCCGCCTCCGAGAATCACTGATGGTGCGGTTTTCTATGCTTCCGTGCTTTTTCCTTGGTCACAAACCATTGCCAGCGAGCATACAACGTATGAGCAACTGTTCGGCGGTGATTACCGACTGTGTCCAACTTATCACCAGAATTTCGAAATGGACTTAGAGCTCCTCCATCAACAACCGACTGGTGAAGAGCACGGCAACAATCTGATTCCTATCAGTCTGAAAACCATGTCACGAGCATCCTAAGCTAACCAGCCTGCGCTAGATGCGATCCAAACGGCCCTGTCCGTGCTCAGGCGCCCTCCTGCCAACTGAGATTCGGCAAGCTCAAGAGAAACTGAGTGATCCAAAATGCGACTGACCAAACCAACGTAGAGCCATTGTTTCAAGCCTTGTGTCTCTCCTTAACGTCCTGATAATTGCCAGGCATCGTTGTGTTTGCTGTCATCCAAGAACTCTGGATGTCATCAAGATATCGGGGCCTTCACCGACAAACCAAAGAGATTATATAGTTCGCAATCATCGAAACGAATCACCGCCCTCGACATTGCAAGAGAATTGGCCGGCTTCAGGTAAACCGGAGGAGAAAAGCTAGCATTGTCAAAATGGAAGTTCCAGTCGCCAGTTCCCTCGGGTTTTCTTCGTCAGTCAGCTTCATCGCTGTGCCGCACCGCTATCCGAGGCGGTATAGAGAGGGCGAGACAACAAAATAGGATCGGTGGAGAATCCAGAAAAGACACGGAATATTCGGCAACGCCATCGGAAACAACTCCAAGCAGTGGGTAAGAAAAGGTTCCGGTCTTCGATGATGATGACGGCCTCGACAAGACGGACAGTCTTTGTCTCGGTCAGGCTCGGCCGGGCCAGCATCGGGGGTCCGGAGTCCGGGTCTCGGGTCGGTGGGGCGACGGCTGGGCTCGAGCTCCCGGTAGAAAATCACCCGAGACGCGTTATCGCAAGCGCGTCATAATTCAAGGAGCACCAATCCACTCCTACAACGGAAATTGGCGATCGACCTGGCCGCGCAATGACGGGTTGGCGCATTCGTGCAATTACCAGATCAGGTGTTTTGTTCCAATGGTTTGTTCGTTTCCATCCCCCATTGTCTGCGGTCCGAAGCCTGTCTCTCTCTTCGTCTACGACGCTCTTCCTTGTCGAGATCGTGGAACTGCACCCTAGCCCTTTGGCCGAGTGGCTGACGCGATGATGGCGGCGATCTTGAATGGTCACCTGGCAAGCGGAACGCAGGCGGTAGCTCGCTGTAGGACATGGCCTGCCTGTACCTTGATTCACCCAGGAGACCATTCTGGTACAGGTGTCGGACGAGATGGAAGTCGGGCCGCATGGACTCGCTCGTGAGACGGTGGTCGCCGAGGATGTGCTCCCTTATATGCTGCATGCGTTCAACGAAATTGGCGAAGGCTTCGGCGGGGCGCCCGGCGACGAATGGGACATGATCGCAAAACCAGCACACGAGTTGCTTGGGGAACTTGTTTTTCAGATGGTCGACATGATGTTCAATCCACCCTGCCTCGTCATCGAGACGAAAGGTCGCAGCGCAGCCCAAGAGCTCGCCAAACTCGCACCAGAGGGTCTGGCCAGGGGTTACGGTGCTGAGAGCCTGAGTCTGGAATGGCGGAAGACCGACGACCGATGGCGGGAAGCGGGGGCTGTCATTGGGCGTGGTGATGCCTGTCGTCTCTCTCCCTCGGCTGGTATTGCTGGAGAGGGAGCGGGAAATGGTGGTGTACGTCTCTGACGTTACAGTCGAGGTGGTCATGCCTTCAGACAGGGTGTCGTCGTCCTGAGAACGATCGGAACTGCCTAGTACATCGGCGGCCGTCACTGTTGGGGCCCATCGGGGGTCATCGCCGTGGTGCAAGTGTGGCAGCTGTTCGGAACCAGGCGCTGAGTTTCTGTGCTGCTCGATGAAGTTATGAATTGCTTGGGCGCCGACGTTGCCGTGGGATGCCATGACGGTGGCACAGCGGACAGGCGGCCGGCTGATCAGGACGGATGCACCTGGTGCTGTTGGGAAGGCTGTGATTTTGAAGGTGGGGGTGAGCCGGGCTGATTGGGGTTCGAACTTGCTAATACCACTCAGAGCAGATTGCGCTCAGAAACTCGCCGAGAATGACAAGCACTGGCTCGACGATAGGTGCAGCCCGCCAAAGAAGATAAGGTTTTTGAAGGAGTGCGAGTCGCAATTCTGTGGCTTGCTTCAACACCTCCGCTGACTTTCCTATCGCTGGTTGACTGGCGTCAATCGCTCGCTGCCCAGGACGATACGCGGCCGGGTTGGGAACGTGGACAGCACACGCCAGAGTAGTGCCGAGGTTTGCGACAGATACTTGGGATCAGATGGGGGCTTTGAGGATTAGAGAATCCCAGTGGTGTTCTATGAGGCTCTTGTGCTGGGCGGGGTCGATATTAAAGTGCTCGCCTTGGGCCTGTACCACTGCCAGGTAAGTCTTTGTTTCCCATTTCTGGTCCCCAGGATTGCTCTTTCCGTCTTCCCGCGGGCCGGTGTATAAACCATATAGGCCCGCGCTATCTGTACGTCCCGTCCCGTCAGCACGCTAAGGTGCGTCACCTACACACTAGCAACCGGGCAGGCACTTTGATCCGGGGATGCGTTTCGAGGGTACCCGGCATTTGGGGTCTCGGTATGTAGCGGGAGTGGGGGCAAGCCTCCAATGCCAACCCCTCAGGTCCGACTCAACTGTATGCAAGCAAGTGCTACCGCGGAAAGAAGCACCCAGATTCTTACCCAAAATCTCATCGATACATACCGGCTTGCCTGTCCCACGGCGGCGCTTCACGCGCTTCGCGTTCGCTCAAATCGAGTACCACCGAGACCGGTTTGCTCTGCTCCTATCCTGCGAAGTCCTCATGAAAGAACGTTCCCCGCAGATGCGAGAAATCGAGTCAAGGTCCGACAGGCCGTGAGTGCACCCACTGCGCAGAGCCTATCAACTGGTGACACGCCTCGAGAGGTTCGCAATCACTATGTTGCTCCGAAGTCGTCCAGAGTTGAAACCGGGAAGTCTGAATGCACACCACCGTCTCCTCTCCGCACTCCCGCAGAACGCACGTGGGGTGTCTCGATGTGTGAGCAAGGTGCCAGTAGGGCACAATTTTCCAAGCACACAGCTCCCACAGCGGAAAGTGCTCGTGCCGGGCACCGATTCACCTCCCTTACGCAATCCAGAGGACACTAGTGTCCGCAACCAATGGCGCCGGTCACCGGATTCGTTGGCTTGGCAACATCTTTTGTTCCCCTGGTTGCTGGAGGCTGGTCAATTCCGTCATGCAGCACGAGAGCGAGTAGCCGCTAGGTGAAGCAAGCGTTGCGAGATTTGGTTCTCGTTCGAGTAGCCTAGGTCATTGACATGTTATGTCTACAGCTTCAGCAGAACAGGCTCAAGCAGAAGAACGCAGCCCATAGAACGAAAGTTTCGCCGCCGCATGCAGAATGCTCGCATCTTCTCACCCAAGGAGGATCTAGAGGGCAATGCAGTGATCGGTAGGGCAAAAGGCCGAGGCCGAGTCATGGCCGAGTCACGGCCGAGTGATGGGGGGAAATGGCTTTTTGAAGGTTGGCGAGGCTATCTGTAGGCTTATGCAAAGCAAAGACGCCGTGCCGAGTCCACGCGGACGCCGGTCTCGAGCTGTGCTTCGGGGGCTGCTTATGTCGGCTCGAGAGCAATGGTCACTCTCCAAACTGGAGGGTCGGGGCGCTCCCTCCTCAAATACGATCGATTGGCCATAGTACGATCCAAGCCCGAATCTCCTCCATCCCCTCCATCCATGCTCGGACGAACCGGTAGCACTGCGCATCGGCTATGGTTCGCGAATGCAGCTCTATAACGAGTGCATAGATTGGACCCAACGAAGAAGCTCTGTCAGGCCAATTATTTCCCGTCCTTTCTGCTCCGAGTCTCATCGGAACCTCCCCGCTTCCTCTTGGCGTAGCCGCCAGATTCTGTATCTTGCCGATAGACGGGCGGTCGGCGCTAGACGGTTGACTGCCGTATAGTTGAAGCGATTCAGTTCCCCGACGGCCCGTCTGCTATCTATCGATTGAAAAGATGGGATTGATAATGGGCCATAGAGACCGACGTGAACTTGGGATGACTGACCGGCAGTCTCATCGGAGCCCCTGGAGTGAGCCAGGAGCAGTCGATAAGTTCAAAATCTGGCCTGAAGCAACCCATTCCCGGGGCATATGCCTTCGGCTGACAGGGATCGAACCCGAATTTTAGCTTCTCCGAGTCCTAGTAACCTAGCATGAGCGATCCAGACCAAGGCGTCTCACTCTGGACTGCAGAGAACCTTTGCCTTGCAAATGACATTCCGGTACTGCAGATGCCCGCCGCTCTGATCACCCCGCTTGACAATTCCTGGAAATGTGACGCAACAGATCTCTCTGTCCATCAGGCTTTCTTCGTCTTCGCCCCCAATATCTTCCATGGTCTCGGGATCGAACATGATACGCTGGTGGGGAAGGATCTCGGGCATCTCGATCCTGAAGACCGCCTTCTGCACGGCCAGCAGCCGCGACAGCTCGATGGCGCTGTTGACCAGTGCCTGTAAGCCCTGATTTCTGGATTCTGTCGAATTCGTGCTTGTTATCGAGTCCAGAAGTTTGTTGACCCTGGACACGACCGCTTCGACAACCGCCGACGTTTCGGTCTGTAGTTTCTGCGTGGCATCTCTCTTGAGCATGGTCAGAGTGAAAGAGCGCCATTGATTGATGGATTCGGGCGACGAAACTGTGTGATGGTGAGCACCCTGTCTCCATTCCGGGCCCGCCGGGGGGGAAGGGGGGGGAATCGATCATACCTGAAGAGAGAAACGCCTCCACCTGCTTGATCTGCCCGGCCGCCTCGCCCGGGAGGCCAACAAAGTACGCGTCAAACACGAGTTCCACAAGCAACCGCGACACGATCGACTGAAGCAAATGGATTTTCGAGGCCGAGGCTAGCTCTTCGTACATGGGCACCAAACGCGACAGTTCCGATATGGAATCCTCATCCGCACTAGAGAGGTCTGCTGCCGTCAGTCGCCTTCCGCCCGCCCCTGACATCGGGGGACTGCAGCACTCACCGATCTTTGCCCGCCTAAAGTTTACCAGGACCCAGTTCTGCAACCCGTTTCCCAGCTTGGCCATACCCTCTCCGAACACCTCATCACTCGTCTGGGCCTCGACGTCCGCCCTGGTGCTGTGGCTAACCCATTCCTTGAGCCCCCTGACTTGGGCCCTGAGCTCGGCCACCTCGTCTTCCTTCTTGCCCAGCATGTCCCTTGCCCGTTCCCACGCCGCCCTGACCTCCCTCAGTTCGCCCTCTTTGGCCAACGTTGCCATCTCCATGCCCCTCACCGTGTCCCGGTCTCGGTCGTGCTCACTCTCCGCGTCGACGTCCCCGTCATCCTTCCCAGACCCAGCGTACTTGTCTTGACCTCTCCCACCGCCGTCTCGGCCCGACTTTTGCTGCTGCTGCCGCCGCCGCCGCTGCTGCTGTTGCTGCAAGCTCAGCACGCCCTCGAGCGTCTTTTCCAGCGCGGCGTATTTGCTCTGCCAAAAGGCGGCCGTCGCGCTCTCGGCGCCGCTGAGCTTATCCAACTCCCGGTGGAACTCGGACTCCATGAGGGCCAGCTCGCGCTCGAGCGACGCGATGCGCGCGTCCTTCTCCCGGAGGACCGTCTCCATGTCGCCCATTGAGGCTGCCGACGATGATGACGACGACGACGACTTCGACGACGGGGATGGGAAGGAAGACGAGGCGGCTGGCTGTTCGAGGGGTACAGGAAGCGCCGGTGAGGGGGGGCGGTTGTGGCTGGCGGAGTTCGGGGCCAGGCGGGGGCTGTCTTTCGGTTTGTGGCTGTTTTTGTCGTTGCGCGGGTGATCGGGTGTTGGGGAGGAGGTTCCGCTTAGAGCAGCTCGAGGGGGCGGGGCGATAACTGTGCTAGCTCCGGAAGTAGTGGTGAAATTGTTGCCAGTCTTGGTGCCGGCGCTGGTGTTCCTCGCGGCGGATGGTGAGGTGCGGGATGTTCGCGGAGGAGAGCGGGGGCCGCTGGCGCTGTTGCCTTTGGGCCCAGCGCCTGGAGGCGGACGGCGCTTCGTTGGCGATGACATCTCCTTTCGCGGAGGCATACTCGATACTGTAGTTATATAAACTACTGGAGTGCTGGCTTTGCTTGGATGTGTGTGTGTGTGTGTTCTACTTGTAATCTTCTGCCACCTAGCGGAAAGGTTCTCGGACGTGTCGGCCAAGGGAGTTGTGCGTGAGGGATTTGCAGATTTCAAACCGCATCTTTTGTTGATTCGACCGGTGGTGACGGTGATGCGAAATCAGACGTTGCTTACCAACCCGGATATACGTAAGGAATGCAGGCAACCTTTGGTGTTGCGGGTTGCCTGCTGGCTTAGGTGTGCACTTGCCGCCGGCTTGTCGCGGCCTGGCTCGCCTTGGTCGCCAGGCAGCTGGATGGAACTTCAGCCCCCCTCATCAGCCTTACCCAATTTCGTGGCCAGGGGGTCTTTTGTGTGTTCTCAGCCAGCGCTACTCCGTACGGAGTAACTAATACTTCGTCCATACACTAAGATCTGAACTGCGGGGGTGGCCCGAGCTCCCGCCGCTTAGTGGTTCTAAGAGGCGGCCCGAGGAACTAAAGTGGGTCCGGCCCATGCCCTGCCCGTCCCTGAGCGTCCCTGATGAAGATTGCCTCGTTCAGGGGAAGGGCAACATTGCGACTTAGCTATGGCGAAGGTGGTGTGCACGGTATTGTAGCCAACCGAGAGGCCAGACACCCGGATGTGCTGTCCCGGTTCATGGGACCGCACACTAGAAGTTCACCTCGGCCTCTACCTCGTATGCCTCGTCCTCTTCGCCGTCCACCATTATCTTCGTCGCCCCCATCCTACATATCGCCACCTTATCCAGCGGCATGTTCTCCAACCACACCTGATCCTCGTAGCGGTCAATGATACCTCTCGCGTCAAATACCAGCCGTTCCCACTTCTTTCCCCCTCTCCGGCCCCGGCCACCATTGCCCCTGCTGCCACCCCCTTCGCCTCGGTTCCCTTTGACATAGGTCGTATTCACCACAGTGGCATGCAAGAGAAGCGGCCGGCCCTCGTCCACCATGAGCTCCGCCTCCTTAAACACGTCCCTGACCTTCTCGCAGAAGGCCTGGAGCAACCCGAACTGGTCGACGGGCGGAGCGTAGAGCACCGCCGCCTTCTTCGCCGGTTGCATAGACGCCAGGCCTCTGAGCGTGATCCTCGGCCTTTCCCCCTCCCCCCCCTCTTCCTCCTCCCGCCGCTCCCGCTCCTCCTCCCGCTCATGCCCTTCCTTCTTCACCACCCCGGTGCCGGCCCTCCCCTGCGCCATCCCCTCCAGCCGCCGGACCGCATCCCCCTGCCTCCCGCGCACCACCTCCCTCCAGATGCTGCGCAGCCCGATGCCGGCGAGCACCTCCCTGGCCCGCTGCAGCCCTGCCGACCGAGGGCCTCCCTCCTCCGACCGGTGCGCCTCCCCTTCCGGACCGCTACCATCACCATCGCCTCCGCTACTACCGCCGCCGGAAACCGCGTCGGTGCGCCCCCTCGGCGGTGGCGGCGGCGTTGGGAAGCTCATGACGCCCAGCGTCAGGTGCACTGTCCCGACGGGACGGACCGCGTCGAAGGGCACATCGAACCCGCCCGCGGCAGGGGACGCGCAGACGTCGCTGCGAAAGGCCGAGAGGGAGGCGGCCAGTTGGGCGCGGGCGGCCGGGCTGGCGGCGAGGGGGATGCAGAGGAAGTGGGTGGGAACGGGTTTCTTGAGGGTGCCCGGGGTTGGTGGCATTTTTTTATTTTAATTTCTCTGTCTTGTGTGTCTTATCTTCTTTGTGTTTGTCGTTTGGTTCTCCTTCTCATCTCTTCTCTTGTTTGGAGGGAAAAAAAAGCCGGAGTTCTTTCTTTTTCCTCCGAAAGAAACTCTCGCGAAGTTCGATTGATTTCGTTAGAAGTGAACCATATCTGGGATGTCTGGTGAGTGCGGCGAGTTCGCTGGTGAATCCGTTAGCTTAACGCGGTAAATGACGAGTGTCGTCAGGTTGCTGGTCTAATGAGTGGTGACGGCAAGTAAGATACCTTAGTAAATATGCGGGCTGCTAGTTAAATCGCTTGCTGACCGTAGGGCTTGTGCCGTTCGTGACGAGGCAAGAACTGCCTGGTTGACAGACATTAGTAGAGTAGCTAGTCAGTTCCCTAGGTGCAGTGGTCCCCATCCGCCGGGTAGCCTGTGTTGGTCGCCCAGCCTGCATAACTTAAAGACTACAAAAAACCGATTTCGTGGCCCGTGCTCTTGCTCATGAGTGAGTGAGCTGATTGAACACGCTTCTCACTCGAACCGTTCAAGGCATCTCGCATCGAAAGCACTGTAAAATCATCAGGCAGAAGGTTCCGGGCCCCGCGGAAACTTCCATCAGAATTTTTTTTAGGGGCGGCCAGAGCCGGAATTCGAGACTATGTACTGCACCATGACAGACCCCAAACCGCCAAACAGGCCCAAGGTGATGCGCAAAAATGTTTTCTCTCCCCCAACAGATCGGTCGCCTCCGTGCAAACCCGCAGGCTGTGCGCAGAACTGCGTGATACCTCGGCCCCACCTTGCAACCCCCCAACGTCTCGCAGAGGAGGTTCACAGGCGGCGCCCTTCTGTCCGGTGGGATCTCTTCGCTCCCCGTCGAACCTGGTCCAACCGACCGGTTTCGCATTTACCCCGCCCTGTCCATCGAAGCAACCAACCTGCTCGCTGCTGCCCCGTCCGCCGATATTGCGCGCCCAGCCCCGTGCCAGCGGCAGGGAAGCCCACGGCCACTCTCGTCCCGCTTCCACCGACCGACGGCCTATCGGTCTGCCGAGGAGGGCTGTCGCAACCGTCGGGATCGAGGCGAACAGTGTGCTCGAGGGGAAGCTTCAGCTACTACTCCTTGCCCTCATCCGGCTTCTTGAAGAACTCGTCCATCTTTTTGCTCAAGGTCTCGGTGTCGACCCTGGCCTTCTTGAGAGCGTCGGCGATCTTTTCCAGGCAAACCTTCTCGTCGGATTCTTTTTCACCTTCCACGGTCAACTTGTGCCCGTATTGCTGGATGATCTGGCAGTTGTCCCTTATCTTGTTGAACCCGAGAGTAGCAGAGGAGCCCTTGAGGAAGTGGCCCAACTTAGACAGCTCGTCAAGGTTGCTCTCGTCCCTGTTTATGGATACCAGAACGCCGTCAGTCCAACCCTTGTTTGTTTGTTTTGCTCAGCGGCTGGTCGCGCGCGCGAAACGGTCCGTGAGGCTTCGGTGGGACGGAAGCGCGGAGGAAGCCAGCGTGTCAGGAATGGACGGTCCGATGAGCGAGTGAACACGCCCAGAAAGGGCAGCAGAAAGGGCAGCAGAGCCAGGCCGGCAAATAGGGTGATGTGCGACTTACAATGCAATCTGCATCTTCTCAAACGTCTCCGACGCCTGCTCGAAAAAGTTCATAACCAAGGGCGCGCTGAAGTCGCGATCATCCTCGTCCGCGTCCATCTCGAGGATCTGCGAGAAGATGGCTTTATCGACGTGATCTCCGAAGTCTAGCATCTCGTCGACTTCCTGGCTATCCTGTGAGCAGACGTCTCAAGTTAGCAACTAGCATAGCCTTGCGAGTTAACAGATACGGACCCTATCGTCGGTTGGGGTTGGAGGCATGCTTGCGGAGCGTCACACAATGGCGACTCTTAGGGCGGGATGGGGGAGCAGAACGAAGTGGGGTAGTAGTTGGCTGGTGAAGCAAGGAACCCAGCCGGACAGAGAAAGGCTAGGGACAGGAGAGGCAGTCCACAGCAGAGACAGCGGAGATTAATAAAAAAAAAAAAGGACAAGCAGTCGGCTGCCCTACGGCTGCAGGCTGCGCTTGTCCCAAGTCCCCGTGCTTTTCCCTCTCCGAGGATCAGGGGGGTCCTCTTGCAGGCGGGGATAGAAAGGTCGCGTGCTGCTTTAGAGCAGTGGGCACGAACAGGAGCTGACGGGTTTTCCCCCCGAGAGGTTGTGGCAAGGGGGATGGTGATGGTGGTGACTTGTGATGATGATGGAAGAGGGTAGTGTACACGAAAGCCCACGTAACCGATGAGGGAAGAAAGGACACCGCGGGGTAGATGGGCAATCTGGCTTACAAGAAAGATACCGCGTCTATCGATATGGAAAGCACAGACACAAGGAGGAGGGCACTGGCAAGGTTTCCAAACGGAGGCGGCAAAGCAGCGCTCCTCAGCATTCGGCGTCCGGGAGGGACCGTGGAGGGCAGGGAAGAGGCTTTCGGGAAGTCTTTGAGGCTGATTCGCGCGTCAACGGAAGAGGCTACCAAGCAGCGACCCAGACCGGAGCAAGAGTGTGGGGGGTTCCAACCTGTTGCTCGATTTGCTCCAAGAAGGGTGGGTGTCTGTGAATCGACAGACGTTTGACGCGTTGGCGTTGGATGACCGACACAGGCCCGATTCGGGGTCTTCGCGTGTACAGATCGTCAATGTTAGCAGCAAAAGTGATGATGGAGTGTGGGAAATTTCATGGCGGGGTGAGAGGGGAGGGGCACGCCAGCAGCCAGTCCTGCGCACGTTGGCACGCTGGCACGCTGGCACGCGGGCAAAGCGACAAGACTCACCAACAAGACGGCCACAAAAGGGATGAGCAAAAGTGGAGGGCTGAATGGCAGTGGGGAGTGCAGTGGACGATCAGGACCTTCACTCGGTAAGGGCCCTTGTTTGGTGGCGGAGAGTGTACAATGACGTACCGACAATGTGGAGAATAGCGAGTTAGATGCCCGAAGCCTGCGGCAATTTCGATTATTTCAAAATTGCGGTGCACGTCCCAAACCACAAGGGCCGCATCCTCTCTGCTGTCGCTTAACTAATAAGTTAAACGGGTGTTTTGAGCTTGGCTAGTTGCTTGTTTGAAACAAGCGCTTTGTACAGATTACAGCACATACCTTCGCAGCATTGGGCAACGCTGGGCTGGAGTGATGTTCAGGGTTCTCCTCCCGCTTGCAAGATTGCTTCTGAATGCCCATCTCGAAATTCGAGTCCCTGCTCCGGTGATAGCTCAACCGGATCTTCAGGCCGCTATCTCAGCATGCAGTGCCCTTAGTGTTTTGCAGCACTAGAAAACACTCTACTGGTACGGAGTACGGATTACTAGTGTTCCTTTCACAAGGTGTCCGCGGGCTCAGAGCAGCTACCACTACCGTTTTGGGCTATGACGTAAAGTGGTCTGATTTGGACCCCTAAAAATACAGCACACGTTTTCGTTGGATAAGAGGTCCGTTGAGTTTCTGGTCTCGTTCCTATCATCGTGCACAACCTGTCACTGTCAACAAAAATCCTCTGACACATTATCTAGCACGGCACTAAGCACTACCTCTAGGCCTCAAATGGCGACATAACGCACCAAAATCTCTATTTTTTGAGACCACCCCAAAGAGGCTATTAAAACGACGTGTGTAGCTGATTACATTGTCTGCTCGATTTCCCCCCCTTTGATGGTTAAGCACTTTGTAGTATGTCCCAAGAGTGTTCCGTATGGCACGCAGTACGGATAGGCTACGGCATCTCATACACCGTATCTTAGCATTGATGAACCGCTAACCAACGGGCACACGCCGGCTTCAAACGGCCCCGCAATTAACTAGAGCACAACCCCGCAGCATCACCTTTGACGTCTTGAGGGGTCTTACAGTTACTACCTAACGTTCATACAAATGTAATTTACGTTCGAATACATTATTACATTAGAGAATTACCCTACCTAGGCATATATTCCGTACAGCCATGGTGCCATACAAAAGACCACCCATTTCATCGGTCATATTTAAGTCTCAAGTGTAGTGTAAGGTAGGGTGGTGTAAGGCAGGCAATTGGTGCCTAACCCTTTGCGTCCACTATTGAACAAACTCCAATGGGCCGCTCCCTTGGTGGTGATCGACGCCTTGGACCGTAACAGTACAACCAGATGGTCCCGCGGTGGCATTCGGCTCCATGCGGTCCCTGTACGGACTGCCTCTCTCCCCAGCGTCTTGTCTCCCGAGCACCCATCCCAAAGTTGGTACTCGACTCTTGGCCTCAACCATCCTACAGACCAGGACTTGCTCTTTTTGAGGCTCCTTGCATTTGAATGCGGCCATCCAACGGCACCAAATGCGCGAGAGAAATGAGCAACCATCCACCCGCCGGCCGCCGGGTGCCGAGGAACGCTGGCAACTTCCCACGTTGTATACTATACAGTACACAGGTTCCTGGGTGCGATACGGTGTCGAATACGACCACTAAGTTATGGTCTGATGTTCCAAGGTGGACGTGGTGTAGAAACCAAAGGATGCAGGGAGGGGTGAATGTGTGCCTAGTGTACACATGCAGGGACCGGTTAGCTCCATTCCAGTTCATATATATCTAACCCAAAGCTCACGAGATCATCGATCTGACGTCGTGCATTCACAACCGGAACTTGCGGCTCGCTGCACCCAGCCAGGGCGACCAGACGAAGTCACGGAGGTGAAACCCGTGGCAAGGAGCACTTCTCGCGCCGCAAGTGGCCGCGTGTTTCTAGCACATTCCACAACTTCGGCCAGACCCGCCAATCTCCTGGATGCTAACCTTGGATGACCCGACACAACTAGTAGTGTACATACACTCCGCTACGGTGACACTACATACTGTAGTACGTGTAGATACATACATACATACATTAACGCTGAGAATCTCCAGACCGGTCGCAGCCTCTGGACGACTTAACTATACCGTTGGTGTTCTTAAGCACGAAAGCTAGGAGCGGGCTATATGGCCTTGGCACCCATACTAATGGTCTATTTTGTCATCTGGGCCAATCCGTTATCCATTCCCCCCCCCCCCCCCCCGGGAGGTTGAATTGAACTTCCTCGCTGGCATCCCTCCCCTCCCGCACGCGGCACAGATGGCTCAAGATGGCAAGACGAACATGCCGTTTTCGTCAAGGCGGATGCAACGAGCATGACCGGTGGCTTGGTCGCCAAGACGAACCCACCTGTGTGTGGATCCTCTTCACCCCGCCTCGCCCATGATTGTTCGATTTCCAATCTTTAGTGGGGCAGCATGAGTTCATCTGTTTCCCCGACGTCATTCCGCAAACTGTCGTCATTGGAGCAGCACACGGCTACCGGAACCGGGAGGTCGAAAACCGAAAACCGGGCCGCCCGCGGAGCGGACGCGTAATAGTTATTCGACAGCAGAAAAAATTCACTGCTGCATCAACCACCCCCCCTTTTTTTTTCCAAAGAGAATACTGCGTAAGATCTGGTCGTCGAGAGGGAAACGTCGAAGAGAAAGGGCCGGGTTCATCATCTTGCCAGCGTTGTGGGGGTCCTTTCAGGGGTTCTTTGGGACTGCAGAGGGTGGTGCCCCCAATGACCGGATATCGGCACGTTCGATAGCAGTACCGCCAGGAATACCACCAGCGACCTGTTAAGAGCGGGGCTTTGTGGTACGCTGCAGCTCGCCGACCTCGCGAAACGGAGTGCCGTTTGTTGCTGCTACACTACGGAGTCCTCCGTTGCTTTTCACCGCAGAACTAGACCCCTGAAACCCCTGGCAAGTCAAAAGAGATGCCGATAACTAGCTTTACCGCCGGGCCGGTGCCTGGGGCAAAGCCGGCGTCAATCGTCGGAGCCGGGCAACTCCCGATTGTGCGGTCCGCGCTCCCCATTCGAAACCACCATGCGAATAAATGCCCCATTCCCGAAATTATCCTCGACCGAACGTCGTCGCTAACGTGAAATTCGAGGAAAAGAAGACAGACCGCGTGCCGCCTTCATTCACCGAGATTGGCGTCGGGTGATTAGGTGCTATTCCAAAGCACAAACGGTGACCCTGAGCTAGTTAAGTATCCACTTGTACCCCGTACTCTGAGTACAATCCGTTCTCCGCAAACGGAGGGCCGCTGCTGCTTTGGTTTAGAATGCGTTCTCAATGAACCGACTCCTCCCCCCTCAACCCCCCCAACCCCAAACCAAGCCTGGTGTATCCGAGACAATTTCGCCTCCTGCGAAGATCTGTTAGTGGAACGCTTAGGACCCTCAGGAGCGCTAAAATACAAAGCGTTGCTCCCCAAGCCGGCCCTCTCTCACAGAGATTATTCCACCTCACTGAGGTCATCCAACACCAGCTGCGCAGAAAGCCCATATACGCACGCTACAGCGACGCGTTACGGACCCTCCGTCTCTTGTCGCCGTCGGTTCCTGAGACATTCAAACTAGCCAGTTCACGTACCGTGGGCCCCGCGACTCGCTCTTTTTTTTTTTTCTCGGGCTTCCGCCGCCGGCCCAAAAACCCTTCTTCTCTCACCACCTCCGCTTTCGACCGACGAACAGCACGCGACTCCGCAAAGCCCAGACCATGCCTCCAATGCCCTGCCGAGCATGCATGCGCGACCGACTTGCATGGTGAAGCTGCTCCAAAAACCTGTTTTCTCGACTCGAGCCGGCTGCCTCCAGTCAATCCTCCCCACCGCCCGGGCACCCAGGGGCTTTGAGCGCACCAGTCTAGGCCTTCTCGAGGCCGAAGCCTTCTGACCTGTTACCAGCTTTGCCTGTCGTACGTACTTGTCGTGATGGATGGGGCCGCGGAAGGCCTTGGATACGCCTGCATACAACGTTGTAGGGAGCGAACGTGTGGGGCTGGCCCGAGGTCTAGACGCGCCTGATACTTCTCGCTCTGTGCGAAAAAAGCGGGCTTGCAATGACAAGTTTATCGACTTGGGCGGTTTGCGAAGAGACGACAACCCGGTGGATTGCGTCTAGGATGACGGGTTTTGCTTCCGCCGCGAGACCGGACTGGACCGGACCGGTGGTGCCTAGCGCGTTCGCTCCGGCTGCTCTCGTCGGTTTGCCCCCTCAATTTCGAGGCTTTCGGCATGTCTAAGGTGGTGATGATGATGACCGTAGGCTGATAAAAAGCGTATTATTACTAGACGGGCGGCTTGTACGCCTTCCTGACGATGATAAGGCAGGTTCCAGAAATGCAACTTCAAAGCTCCCAACGCTGTCCACGGCTGTTAAAATGCCGGCCCCCGCACCCCAAACTGGGGTGGAAAATAGGTCGTCCGACAGACGGCTCCAGAGCCCGTCTCCTTCACTATTAAGCTGTAGTAGTATAGTAGAAACGCGTAGACCGGCTAGCTGCTCCCGGTCTCGGCCTTGTATCGAGTCCCGCAAAACCGTCCACCCCCCCGGCCCCTTTTTCTCTTAGCCCTGTTCTCTCACGCAAAGAGAGCTTTCGCAGCCACTTTCAGAAGCCACGAAGCATCGCCCAATATGCCCTGATCTTCCTTTGGAGGCGGGTCGTTAGTGCAATCTAACGGTATGATTGTGCATTCCTGGAGCCTCTTCAAACTCGCTGATCGCCTCTCCTGTCGATCCCGCTCCGCTTCTTTCCACGCGTCGTAGTCGTCCGCCTCATACTCTTCCACGGCCGGCTCGTCTTCAATGTGCGAGTCCTCGCGCCCGCTCATCTTGTCCACCAGCCAGCCCAGAATGCCCCTATCCTTCATGAGCTCCCGGACGTACTCCTCGGCCTCCGCCAGGGTCTCCTGCTCGTCCTGCCCGTCCACGACGCCATACTCGAGGGCCTCGTCCAACCCCACAAATGTCGGCATCGTCCCGTCCTCGTTGGTCGGCACCGTAACCCTAGAGAAGTAATCCTCCACCACTTTGGGGTCGTCCTCCGTCAGCGCCAGCATGTCAGCCCTCCTCATCTCCTCGGGCGTCATGGTCCGGTTGCCCATGCCGCCAAATAGGCTGGCCTGGCTCTGGCTGCGGCTCGCGAACCGGCTGTGGGCGGGCGACGTGAACGGCACCGAGGCTGCGCCGCGAGCACCGGCAGCCGCAAAGTCCCTGCTCCCGCGCCGACTGTTCCACGCGCTCCTGCTGCTGCTGCCGCCGTTGCCGCCAGCCACGGCCCCGCGCGCGCGGTAGCTCTCGGGCTCGACGGGCAGGCTGGTCGTGGAGCTGGCGCGCGTCACGAGCCAGCCCTGGCCCTTGGCGTCGCGCGCCTCGGACGCGATGAGCGCGCCGACGTGGAGGAGGAAGTCGGTATCGGGGAAGATGCCGCCGCCGCCCTTGTCGCTCCGCCGCTTGCGCGCCGCGGCGGGCGAGGCCGCGGCCGTCTTGGACGGGCGGTAGTGGTGCTTGTTCCCTGCGAGGGCGCCGAGCTCCGGGGTGTACGGTACCGAGGCGCCGCGCGCCGGGCGGCGGGGGCGGCTGGGCGGCGGAGAGTGCGAGAGGAGGCGCGGAGTGGTAGGGGCGGAGCGGCCGTAGAGGTACGAGGTGTGAGG
Source organism: Thermothelomyces heterothallicus (assembly GCF_042370625.1). NCBI lineage: Eukaryota > Fungi > Ascomycota > Sordariomycetes > Sordariales > Chaetomiaceae > Thermothelomyces > Thermothelomyces heterothallicus. The sequence continues at coordinate 573,825 of NW_027192565.1, read as the reverse complement.
GCGCGACAGGGAGGAGGCCGAATTGATGGCCTCGTAGTCTTCGTTGCGGAGTGGGAGGCGGGTGGTGAGCGGTGCGAGCGAGAGGCTGTCGAGGCCTGCTCCCGCACGGTTCTTGCGCCGCCACGACGGCCTGTGCTGCGTGTATGTTGCGTCCATTGGCGATGGTGGCCCTGGCCGAGGCCTAATGATTCAAAAAAAAAAAAAAAAAAACCTTGGTGTGTTGGGATGGAAAGTTCAGAATCAAGACGGGCTCCGGGCAGGGTCACGATGGACGGTTAAGTACCTGGGGTTTTAAATTAGTGTTAGGGCCAGCAGCCAGCGGTGCAGGTTCAGTTTTCAGTTTGATTGCCTCGCACTTGCAGCTTCTGGCTCTCGAATGCTGCAAGTTGCGCTCACCCTTGCAACAAACCTTCTTGTCTAGCTGCAACATCCAGTCTTGATTGGCTGGGTGCTCCACCGCCACCGAGGGGAAGGTTCTGGCCCACCGCTAGCTAACGATTGCTCAAGTTGTACGAAGTAGCTGCAACTTCCTGGAGCTTAACTGTTGTGGCCTGTTTTTGCCTGGTTTAATTAAGCCTCTGGCCGGTTGTATTCAGTACTTTTCAGCCACTAGTGTCACCGTGCGCCCCGAGACCGGTGAGATATGGGATTCTCAACAAGCCCATGTAGATGATGAACAAGCGCAAAGTCAACTGAACTTTACAGCAGCTCGCAGGTGTAATCCCGTACAAGTAGTTTTCACAAGAAGTTCGTTACCAGCTCCGCCCATGATTTTCTTTTTGAATCAAGTCAACCTCGCATCCTGTCTATAGCATTCAGATTTAGTTGCTCCTCGGCACGGGTGTTCTTTCTCTAAAGCAACCGTTGAAAAAAATTCCGAGAGACCTGAGATTGCTCAACCATTTTTCTCCTCTCTTTTTTTTTCGCCACTCTGCCTGTGCATTTTCTGCAGAAGACAACGCTGCCAGTGTGGGCTACCCGCATAAACCTCCCCACTACCAAACGGCCGACAAATCCCGAGACAAAGCTATTTTTCTTGGAGAATGACCTGACTGCTTACAGCGTGCCCGCCTGCTTTCTTGACTTTCAGAGACCCGATAAGGCATTCGACCAGCCAAGATGCGGAACCTGCGCAACATTGCGCACGGCGTCTTCCGGGCACCCGACCCATCCTCCACAACGCCCGCAGCCCGCATCTCTGCCTCGTGCTGGGATGTTGCTCGGGATGAGGTGATCATCGCATGCGGGCCGCAGCCCGGAGACTCCCGTATCGAGCTGCTTCGGATTGCCAAACATGCCCAGCATGTCTCGCCGGCACAGCTGTAAGATCCGCCCGCGCTCATTCTTTGTAACGGACACACAGAGGCTCAGACGTAGGCGTGCATCAGACAGTCGCACATCATTGCATCGTGGGATTCCCCGACCCCGAACGAGGATGGCGCCCCAGACGTCATCAGGGGCTTGCACTATTTCAGCGACACGCTGACGACATGCGTCATCATGGCCGGTGGTGACATTGTCACCGTCACCGAGGACGAGGAGGGAATCGCTGCACCCGGCGAGGCCCATGTCGAGATTGTAGGCACCCTCTCGCCGTCCATCGCCGCGGCACGTTGGTCGCCCGATGAGGAGTTGCTGGTGATTGCTACCGGCGATGCCAAGGTTGTGTTTATGAGCCGGAGCTTCGACGTCATCACAGAGATCCGGCTTTCTCCAGACGACCTGAAGCTCTCCAAGCACGTCTCGGTCGGATGGGGCAAGAAGGAGACCCAGTTCCAGGGGAGGGGTGCTAAAGCCAAGGCACTGCGAGACCCGACCATCCCTGAGAAGGTAGACGAGGGTGCGCTGAGCCCGAACGATGACGGCCGCTGCAGCATCAGCTGGCGGGGCGACGGTGCCTATGTCGCCGTGAATTTCCTCCAGGAAGGTGTTCGTCGTGTCATCCGTGTCTACAGCCGCGAAGGCGAGTTGGACAGCGTCAGCGAGCCCGTAGACGGCCTCGAGGGCAGCCTGAGCTGGCGGCCTGAAGGCAACTTGATAGCCGGCATCCAGCGTCTCCCCGACCGCGTGGACGTCGCCTTCTTCGAGAGAAATGGCCTGCGGCACGGCCAGTTTACCCTTAGGCGCCCGGAATCTGCCCCTGATGCCCTTGAGGACGTGGCTCTGGAATGGAACCCAGACTCGACAGTCCTTGCCGTCATTCTGAGAGATCGCATTCAGCTATGGACAATGGGGAATTACCACTGGTATCTAAAGCAGGAGATCATATGCGGCCAGCCGGCTGACGCCGTCACCCGGCACCAGCGGCCTGTCTTCTCATGGCACGCCGAGAAGCCACTTCTGCTCGCGGCAGCGACAGCGGGTAAGTCTGGGAACCACATCCTGCATTTCCCTCCGGTCGAGATCTCTCTAACATCTGTTCAAGACAAGCTTCTCGTGAATGAATATGCCCTCGTTGTCTCCAGAGGGCCGGCCAACTCCCCTTACGATCATGGGGCCGTGGCCGTCATCGACGGGCAAACCATCAAGTTCACGCCATTCCGAACCTGCAACCCCCCGCCTCCTATGGCCATGTGCGAGCTTGAGGTTGAGTCTCCCGCTGTTGATGTGGCGTTTGCGAGTGACTGCTCCGCAATGGCCATTTTGCACCACGTTGGTGTCAGCTTCTTTGCCCTTGAAGCCAAAGGTTCTCGCCTTGTTATCCCGAGACTCGTGGCCATGGCTTCATTCGGAAAGGTGGTTGCTCAGATGTACGACGAGTCCCTCCTCCAGATTGGCTTCTCTACGCCTACGGAGGTCCTGGTTTTGCAGGTGGCAGGCGACCTCGAGCTGTTGCGATATGATTTTGGCCCTGAGGGTGCAAAAGCGTGGAGCACGACCGACGCTAGCTCTGTCGCGACGATAACGTCGCCAAGCTCTGCCTCGATCAAAGGCGTGGTGGCCCAGCATTTGAATGGCAGGCTCAGCAACATCTCGGGCGAGGGGCATTCTGCTCTGCCCGTTCGGTTTCCCACCTTCCTGCCATGGGCCAGTTGCACGATACACGCCGGCGGATTCCTCGCCTTTGGCCTGTCGAGGAACGGACATCTCTACGCAAACTCGCGGCTGCTTGCAAAGAACTGCACTTCCTTCCTCGTTACTGACAGCCACCTCATCTTTACTACGAGCAACCATTTCGTCAAGTTTGTCCACCTGGCCCCTGAAGAAGGTAGGTGTAAGCCTGCGAACTCATTGATGAGCTACCCCCTAACTCGTGTGTAGACCTCGACGTCCCGGGAGATGACCCGGAAAAGGACGAGCGGTGCCGGAGCATTGAGCGAGGCGGCAGGCTTGTAACCGCCATCCCTACCAAAATGACCCTGGTGCTGCAGATGCCGCGGGGCAACCTTGAGACCATCTATCCCCGCGCCATGGTTTTGGCTGGCATCAGGAGGCTAGTTGAGCAGAAGGAGTACGGCACCGCCTTCGCAACATGCCGGACTCAACGCGTGGATATGAACATTCTGTTCGACCATCGCCCCGCCCAATTCCTGGAAAATGTTGGCTTGTTCCTCGAGCAGGTCAAGGATCCGGCCAATGTTGACCTGTTCTTGTCCTCACTGAAGTACGTTGAGCCCATGTGAATAACGTGTGTTGGCCACGCTGACCTTTCAGGGATGAGGATGTCACTCAGACGATGTACAGGGACACCAGAAGCAGCCCTGCTGCTCTGCAACCCTCAGACCCTCAGACCGCCCGTAAACCGGGGAAGACCAATACGATATGCGATGCTTTCCTGACACGTCTCCGAGCGCAGAAGAAGGCCAACCTGCAAAACATCATCACCGCACATGTCTGCAAGAACCCGCCCGCGCTCGACGATGGCCTCCTGGTGGTTGCGGAGCTCATGCAGGAGGACGAGACATTGGCAGAGCGCGCCGTGGAGCATATCTGCTTCCTGGCCGATGTTAACCAGCTCTACGACCATGCGCTGGGGTTGTACAATCTGGATCTTACGCTGCTGGTAGCTCAGCAATCCCAACGCGATCCGCGCGAGTACCTGCCATTTGTACAGGAACTGCACAAGATGCCGCCGTTGAAGAGGCAATTCACCATCGATGACAGGCTCGAGCATTGGGAGAAGGCGCTAGACCACCTCAAGGCACTCAACAACTTCGAAGACGTCAAGAAGTACGTTGTCAAGCACAAGCTCTACCAGTATGCGCTGGCCATCTACCGCCACGAGGAGCAGCACCACCGCGCCATCACGGATCTCTACGCCGCCCACCTCAAATCGACCTCTCGCTTCAAGGAAGCCGGTCTCGCGTACGAATCCCTGGGCAACTTCGCCGACGCAACCGACTGCTACCTCAAGGCGGGCGCGTCCTGCTGGCGCGAATGTCTCTATGCAGCCCAGCAGCAACAACCACCGCTTTCCCCAGCCCAACTCTCCGAGATCGCCACCTCCCTTGCCGACGCCCTGCGCGAGGCCAAGGACCATGCCGCTGTGGCCACAATCTACCTCGATTACCTCTCCTCTATCCCTACCGCCGTCCAGCACCTCTGCAAAGGTTACCTCTTCGCCGACGCGCTCCGCCTCGTCGCCCTCCACAACCGGCCGGACCTTCTACCTACGGCCGTCGACGGGGGCCTCGCCGACGCCTTTTCGAGCTCGACCGAGTTCCTCGCCGACTGCAAAGCGCAGCTCGGAGCCCAAGTCCCGCGCATCGCCGAACTCCGGCGCAAGGCCCGCGAGGACCCGCTCGCCTTCTACGAGGGCGAGAACCCGTTCAACGCCCGCAGCGGGCAGGCAGCCGAGATCCCCGACGACGTCTCCGTCGCCGCCTCGTCGCGGCTCAGCACCTCGGCCAGCCTCTTCACGAGGTACACGGGCAAGGCCGGCAGCGTCGGCACCGTCGGCAGCAACGTCTCGCGCGCGACGAGCAAGAACCGCAGGCGAGAGGAAAAGAAGCGCGCGCGCGGGCGCAAGGGCACCGTGTACGAGGAGGAGTACCTCGTCAACTCGGTGCGGCGGCTGGTCGAGCGCGTCGAGGCGACCAAGCCCGAGATCGAGCGGCTGGTCTTCGGCCTGGTCAGGCGGGGCATGGCGGAACGGGCACGGGCGGTGGAGGAACTCATGGGGCAGGTCCTGGATGGGTGTAAGAAGGCCGTGGAGGAAGTTTGGCCGCCCGCGGCCGTTGGCGAAGAGGGGGGGGTTCAGGAGGCAGAGGGCGAGGGAACCCGTGATCCGGCTGCGGAGGCGTATCGGCCCGGGGGTGCAGATGGGGTCTTGTTTGACAGCTTGGAAGCCTTGAGGGCGAAGCAGACGCCGCCTGTCGTAGGAGGGTTCGAGAGGTTGTCGTTGCTAGGGAAGGGAAGGACTGGATGAGGGGTCTGATCCGGGGTCGCATTCGTGTGTGGGTGGGTGGGCAAATAGGGGGAGGGGACATTGGAGAGGCCAGGTAAAAAAGTGGTGCTTAAAAGAAAAGGGTGGAAATATTAAAAGAAGAGGGAGTTGCACCCACTGTCAGTCAATGAGGAGTTACGGAGGATGTGTCAGGCGTGGGATAATCCAGTTGTTTTTGGGGGGATTTTTGGGGGGGGGGGGGGGGGAATCCATCCCCCCCCGGGAGAATCCATCCACCCCAAATCGCCAGAATTCCAGTAACTGAAGCTGGTCTACAATGGTCAACTACATACAGGAGATGCCCCATGTCGTCGTTACAGCATGACCGCCCGCTCATTGGGATACTACAACCCGAGAAAATTTGCCTCCAACAACGCCTGGCTCGCTATTCGACGACTTGGCTCAACCCAGCCTGGCTGCGCAAGGGCTCCTCGCCCCGCTCCATCAATGCTCATGAGAATGAATAATCTAGTGAAACTCCGCATCAACCCTCCCATATCTGACCCCATCTACCTTCAACTCGAACCCTAGCCCAGCGCTATCCACAATCATCTCGAGGGTGAAGTCGAGGTTGTCGAACTCGACGCCCCGGGTGGTCGTCAAGCGGGTGAAGAGGTTGCGCGGGACGGCGCTCAGGTCGGTGGTGAGCGTGCAGACGTGGATGAGGTCGCGCGTGTAAGCCTTGGGCGGGTCGTCGGCCTCGCAGGCGATCAGGTCGTCGGTGACGACGAGCGACTGGCCCGGGCGGAAGTTGCGGGTGTAGTGGAAGGCGATGGGTTGGTGGGGGGATATCGCTTGTCCCTGTGGGATTGTGAGTTTGTCTGTTTCCCCAGAAGGAAAAAGGGACGAACGAAGGAGAGCGGGCGTCCTAGAGGGAGTGATTTTTTTTGTTTTTTTTTTTTTTTAAAAAAAAAGAAGGTCTGCTCTTACCTTGGCAATATGCCACTGCATCCGGTCCGAAACCATCCAGCGCTCCCACAGCGGCGACCAGTACCGCTCCGAGACCGAGTGCTTGGTCTCGTCGTAGACGGTCGCGTACGACGTGCCGTAGTGCATGCGCGCCTTGCGGGAGATGACCATGTTGCCCTCGAGACCGCGCAGGACGGCACCCCGGACGACGGCCGTCCAGGCGTAGACGGGCTGCATCACCTCGACGGAGGGCCGCTCCGAGAGGTCGATGTTGGAGTTGGTGGGTAACTCGCTGTACGGGGGCGGGGCGGCGCTGGTGAAGTGGCTCTTGAGGCGGCGGTAGAGGTAGTCGCTCTGGCCGAAGCCGCCGACGAGGATGATGCCCGAGACGATGCCGCCCTTGGCACGGAGGGTGTCGACCTGGCCCTGGACAAGGTCGCAGACTTCCTTGACTACGGGCTCGAAAATGTCCTTGATCTGCTCCGCTGTCATGACGAGGAAGCCCGAGTCGAGGCCGGCCTCTTCGTCGTCAGGGAGGCCGGGGAATCTGGAGGATTAGTAACGGGGAATGGATGCATGGTTAAAACGGCCCTTTTTCTTTTTTCTGGTGCGGGTGGGAGGAATACTTACGGGACGTTCACTTCCTGGTGCTCGTCCTCGTTGAAGTTGCGCTTAACAAACTCCTCGAAGTAGCGCAGCCCCATCTGCCACGTTTTTGCCTTTTTCGTCTTCATCTCGTCGAACCGACTCTGGCCTATCCGGTTCTTCACGTGTTCCTCGAAACGATAGTTGAGAAAAGCGCTCCCGCAAAGGCCTCCCGTCCCGACCGCGGACTCCTCTACCCGGAGCGGTTTCAGGGAAACAATCTTGTACGCAATCAGGCTGTTCCGTCTGTCAGCATCTTCGTCCATAGTCCAGGCCCATTGGGGGAGTTCGGGAGGGAAAAAAAAAGAAAATCGTACTCGACGGTACCGCCGCCTCCATCACAGACGATGAAGTTGTCCCCGACTTTCAGGTGATTCGGCTGTATGGCTTTCAACGTGTAAACCGCTGCAGCCTCTGGCTCGCTGATCATCTGGATCTGCGACTGCGAGCCCATGCCGGCCCTTTCGGCCGCCTGGAGGGTAGTGTTCTTGGCCGCGTCGGACCACACAGCCGGACAGGTCAGAACAAAGTCGACCTTGGTGGACGCCATGAAAGACTCGCCATACCGCCGCTTGAGCGTGTCCATTGTGTGCTTGTAAATCTGGGTCAGGTAGTCGCTCACGGCGTCGACGACCGTCTTGTTGTACCGCTTGAGCTGAGCGGCCGTCTCCAGGGGGCTGACGTAAAAGGGCAGCTTCTGCGAGCGGTCGAGGAACAGCTTGATGCACCGCAGGCGCGACTCCTCGGGTTTGAACTGGAAGCCCCATTTCACCGTCGGCGCGGTGCCAGGCGGCGCTCCGGCCGGGAGGTCGTAGGAGATCTCGGTTGGGACCTTGTCCGAGGTGATGCCATTACCACCGGGCCATGTCTTGATGATTTCAATGTCGTCTGGTGTTCCGGTGTAGACAGCGGCAACTCTTAGATTTCGGCGTCAGCTTGTTTAGCCCCCTGAACGAGACAACGAGAACGGCTCGTGCGTGGAAGTGGAGCGACTCACCCGGAAAAGGTTGTGCCGAAGTCGACGCCGACAATGAGCCGATCGTTGATGGATGGCGGCTCCTGCGCCAGTTCCCTCAGCGGGCCATTGGGAGACTGGGGAGAGGGTCCTTGGTTGTTGTTCTTGAAGTGGTTCCTGCTATCGCGATTTCTCTGGCTCGAAGAGGGGTGCAAGGGCAGGGAGATGCTCATGTTGATGGCGGCCGATCCGTGCACTACAGATTCATGGCTTGAAGGCAGGATCAGGACTCTTTAGAACCAGACGAAGCAGAACCGCCCCAGACACCGGCGGCGTCGGAGACGGGCGGAATTGCAGCTGTTGTCGTCGAACGTCCCCTTGGCACGGCGAACACAGGCCTCGGGCATACACAACTACCGCCACCTGTAGTTTAAGAATCCCGCAAGGAGACAACAATGAAACAAAAAGAAATGATACCGATGGATGGCTTCAAAGTGTTCTCTCCTGTATAACAAACAAAACAGCCTCATGCACCGCCGAGGCGGCTGAGGCGCAAGGCGAAATATTTTCTCAAATATCTCAAGGAGGGGTGAGCAAGACCTCGATGGCGGGGCCTCCTTCAATTCGTTCGGTGAGCTTGACGCCCGAGGTGGGGTTGGGGAACTGCGCAGCAAGACCAAAACGCTCGGGAAAAAAAAATATTATAGGTGGCGGCGTATTGACACAGGGCCGCACCGGTGAGTAATAAGGCCTGAATCAGAATTCCGTGACGCAAGCTAACAAATGCGGCGAAACGGTTTTTGGTGGGCTGGCTGTTGACTTTCCTAATGTTGTTGCCTATGCTCCCGCGGCCTGGTTCAAGTTGATGGCGCGTATACGCTGGAATTCGGCCGAGGCGGGGTCCGTGCCGAGCGAAGCCGCGCTTTGGAGCCTCAGGGGTCAGCTCCGCGGTGCCCGAGTAGTGTGGGGCCCACCGGTGGTAACGTGATTTACGAGTTCAACTGCATTCTTCCAGTTGCTGTTTTCGGACAGGTTAGGAAAAGGCATGAAGGCGCGGCCCCGTTGGTATGAATGATTCGTAAAACTATCAACGTCTGTCTCTGTATGCTCCCTACCAAGTGCCGAAATATGGGCTATTGGGTAACGACATAAGCATATGATCCTCACTCATCCTCGTGCAGCATCCGGCGATGCGCAGGCGAGACCTTTGAAACCACAGCTGCACAGGCTGGGAGTCCCGTCCGACTTTGTTAAACGACGCAGAAAGGAGCAGGAAGGAAAAGAAAGGAAAAGGAAAGGAAAAAGAAAGGAACGACAAGTCTGATGAGAGAGAAATGGAGAGGAAGTCGTGGGTGACCTCCGAGGTTCGCCCGAATCAGTTTCCGTGAGCCACTCAAACGCGCCATCATTTGCATTAGGACTAAGTAGCTGGATGAAGAGATGGCCAAAAAAAAAAAAAAAAAAGGGAGGGGGGGGGTTGGCTTTTTCAGATTCCCCCACAAACCAACCAGGAAGAAATGGTCAAGATCAAGTGTCCAATTGAGACAAACACGTTCCGTTGGTCTGATTCGGTCTCTCTCTCCCCCCCCCCCCCTCTCCCTCTCCTTCTCTCTCTCGTCATCAATCAGATATGATGAGCCACCTGGCAGAACGCCGTCTCGTGTCTCGGATGGATGCTCCGCGCCCAAGCCAGTGAGACTAGCGCCGTGGCATTACATATCACTACTCGAAGCGTTGTTAGGGCTCGCGATGCTCAGATCTTTACCAAGTACCGGGGTGAATTCCTGCCGGAATAGGCAAGCCGATCTCGTGAAAGAGGACCCAAATGTGAGACATTGGTCGATCCTCAGCGAGCTGCGTTCCACGTGACTGGATCCGGAATGCTGGACACGGCGCGACTAATTACCCAGGACGGATGGATCACTGAATATTGATGCCTAAAATGAGAGCGAGTCGAGAATCCGACTTTACGGAGTACCTAAGCCGTGAAGAGAGCCATCTGTGCAGTAAGCTACAAGCAGGGTTGGGACAGTTGACCGCGGGTCCAGAGTGGTGGTGGACACTAAAGTAGTTACTCCTATAACTAATACACCTCGAGTATGAGTGGAAATCCCAACCAGCTGGCGTAACGATACCGCAGCACAGATAGCACATAAGGCCCCTGCTGAGTGCAAAAAATACATATGATGGCATCAGAGCAACGACGGTGATCAAAGAGCAAGAGACAATGCGGGAGACAAAGTCTGCCTCAATAGAGGGATGGAACAGGAGTTGCATATGTAATGGAGCTGGTACATATGTCAACTGACAAATGAAGGATAGCGAAATAGATCAACAGCGAACGATTCCTCTCCTTCAAGCAGCCCCCGCCCATCCATCCAAACCAACGAGAACAAAGTGTGATGTTTTGGAGAGGACATAAAGGAAAAATGGAAACACCAGAGATGTTGAGAGTAGCAGAAGTAACCTGAGTACAAGTCAAATAACAGGCGGCAACCATAGCAAACGTCCCATCCAGCCCTCTCTTCTTCCTTCCAATCTATATAAGGTGGGTATTGCAATGTATTTGCGACGACAGGACAGAGAAACAGAAGAATCGATGACAAGATTATTATAATCCGTACTTTTCAACAACGCAGGAGACAACAGCGTCTATCTCCGGGGTATTCGCGAGAGATTTCGAAGCAAAAAAAACGTTTGTTGCCACGACCGAAGAGCGTGGGAGTGGTGAGGAATGATGAGAGCGAGGAAGTTTCGAACGTCCGCCTTTGACGAACACCGCCGAAAGAGAACCGCAGACCGACAGAGTGGGCTCGAGAGAACGTGCGATGCAACCGATAGTGTATGATGATGCCACCCAAAAAAAACGAAGACGACAAGCCCCAACACCGCCCCATGAAACCCAGGCCCGGAACAAGACTTTTTTGTATGTATAATTGCGTGGGAAAAAAAAAAGGTGAGAGATGGGAATCACAGTTGAAGACCGCCGTCGTGCCGTGTTTTAGAAGCGATTCCCTGCCGCCCAGATAGAGGCGGACGCCGAAGCCGCCCAGTCGCCCTCGTCGTATGGGGGCGTTGGCCACTTATGCTCGGCCGCCTGCTTGTTGAAGTTTAAAGGTTGGGGGGTGATGGCCTCCTTTCCGTCACCAAAAAGCATCACGTTGCCGCTTGCAGAAGGCGAGGGCGTCGGGTACGGATTAGCAAGCCCCATGTTGGTCGTCGCCTGCTGCTGGGACTGGTCCTCCTTCTCGAGTCGTTTCATGACCCGGCGGGTGGAGGTCAGGACCTCATCAAGAAGCTCGTCCTCCTCATCCGGCGCATCATATTGGTTGACGCCCGGAACAGCTTGTGCCCGTCGTGTCCTGCTCGACACCGGACCAACTGGCCCCCGAATTGCAGAGGCTAAGTTGTCGACGGACCTAGGCTGATGGTGGGGCAGTGAGTGATGGCGCTTGAGCTGGCCGCTCTGGGACACTTGGTGAGCTGGCGGAGCAGGAGGGACTTCGGAGGCTTGCAGCTTCTGGTCCAGAGAATCATAGGTGTCCTTGGGGACGGGAGCAGGAGGCGGGCTGTCGATAACCATGGACGACCTGTTACTTCCCCACGGCCCGCAGCCGGCCTGGGCTTCGAGGTCTTCATAGCTCGGCGAGATTGGCGTCTGATGCCTTCCCGAGAACCTCCTCGCCCGCTTGCGTAGATGGGAGAAGAAGCTCTCCTTGTGACCGCTGCTGGTTGGCGAGGCAAGACCTGAATTGCCATTGAGTGCCCGTTCGGCCTGTTGCCTGTGAAGCTCGGTATAGTGGTTGCTTGTCGATTGCACCGACAACTGACGACCAATCTTCTTGGAGCCTTTCTCGTCGACCGGGACTCTGTTGGCTTGAGCAGTAACAGCGTCGGACAAAGGAGAGATCGGCCGGATTGTCGGGAGGATGGGCATTGGCGCGACGCTAGACGGCCCATTCGTCCACGTCGCTCTCTTCTGGGCGGCCGGCCTTGGTTTCTGCGCCGGCGACTCCGACGGGTCAATAGGCGAAGGGTGGGAAGCAGCGGCATCCTTGGCGGGGGGCTGGGGAGCCACAGAAATGGCCTCAACGCTCTCTGCACGCCCAATCAAGGATTTCCTAAACCACGAAGGCTTCGATGTACTCGGGGCCGGGGTAACGGGATCCTTCCCCTTGCTGACGTCGGATTGCTTTCGCCCGAGGATCTTAGAAGCCGACGACTTGGGACGCAGTGGGTCCACAGCGTCGGCGAAGTACTCATGGGCGATCGCTTGGCTAGAAGTCGGCCGGTTCTTGGGATCCCACATGAGACACCAAGTGACAAAGCGAGCGAGCGAGGGAGGCCACTGGGGACTCGGAAGAAACGTCTCCATCGAGTGAGGCGCCATCTTGGGAAAGGAGAACCCGAGCTTGCCGGCGAGGCGAGTCCCTTCCCTCCATTCTCCACCACCGACTGGTTGTCCAGCCTTGTTGGTCCAGACGGCAGGGCTTCCCATAATCTCGCAGACCCTCCACACCTGATCAACCTCGTTTCCACCGGGGAAGAGAGGCTTGAGCGTGGCCACCTCGACAGCCATGGCGCCGACAGCCCAGATATCGACCGGGGCTGAGTACTCACCGGCCCTCAAAAGTACCTCGGGGGCGCGGTACCATCTTGTAGAGACGTAAGTGGTGTAGGGAAGCTTGGAATGAGTCTCCCGCGCCAAGCCAAAGTCGGCAATCTTAACAGTGTATGTCGGCGGAGTGGAAGGAGGTGTTACCAGGGCGGAATAGCGCTTGAACGAGTTTGTGTAGTCGGAATGAGCTGACGTAGACACGAGGATGTTCTCGGGCTTGATGTCTCGGTGGAAGAAGTTGTGAGCATGGATGTGCTCCAGGCCTTGCATGATCTGGAAAAGGATGCTCTTGACGCTGCCGTTGTCGAGGCATTTGTGGTCCCTCGACTTCATTAGCTGGTAAAGGTTCCCTTCCATGTATTCCATGCAAATGTGAAGCTTCTTGCTGAAGGGATCGAGGAAGATATCAAGTGCCGGAACCAGGTGGGGATGGGGCGGCAATGTCCTCAGGAAGACGACTTCCCTCAGTTCCAGGCACGCTGCGAACGAGTCGAATGTCTTCTTCATCGTTTTGATGGCGATCTGGCGGTACAAGGTCAGCAAAGTCACATCAAGGGGCCAGCATGATAGCAACATACCACCGTGCCACGGCGAGCAACATTGGCGCCGGCGCTCCGCACCCGGGCGAGGACCACGCTGCCAAAGCTACCGTCGCCGATCTCCTTCAACACCTCGAACCTATCCTCGAGCGCCAGCCCATTGACGACCTGGGTGGACCCCCGACGGGTCAAGTCGTGCGCTACCGTCATGTTGATAGAGATATGAATGAGCCGATGTTTGGCCGAGTCGTCTTCCGAATCGAGTGCTGCAGCTAGCAGATAAACGACCCCAAACGCGCTGCGATGGGGCGAACTGCAAGCAAGCAAGCAAGCAAGCAACCGAAGAGGCTTAGCTAGCTCTTACGACAGAGCCTCTGGCTAATTACCGGTGCATCCAGGAGAGGTGATGGTGGTCGGTGCAGGGGAGGGATTTGTCTCGAGCGCAGATGCTTCTGTCGTTGATGGCGTTTGAAAGCGGCCGCACGAGTCGTTCGACAGTCGTTCGCGATCGGCGCAAGCGATCAAAAGCGTTTGCAAAAAAAAAAAAAATGGGGAAGGAGTGTAAAGTAGTTGGAAGGTCGAGTTTAAAGGAGTGGACGAGTGTTTATTGACTCAAGAGACAAGAAAAAGAGCGACATGAAATGATTTGCACAATAGGAAAAAGGAGGTCGGTGGTGGTGGCAGGGTTTTGGGGAGGAACGGAGAGAGGAACGAGGCCAGGATCCTCTTGCGTTGCGGACGAGTGGACCGACAGCCAGGGCCCCGTGTGCCCAGACGTGGGAAAACGGAGCTCTCGGAGGGGGTGCAACAAGAGGGGGCCCCAGTTAGCGCGAACCGAAGCAATGGGTGCCAGCAGAGATCGAAATTGGCTTCTCCAGGACAGCGGAAATGCCCAGTCAGACGGCCGTGATCGATGCGAGTCTGTAATGACCAGCAGGGGAGGAACGAGAGAGTCGGGTGTATCGGCGTCCAACAGTGCTCCTCGTGCTGTGTGCTGCGTGCTCCGTAGCTCGACTCGACGGGCTGTTCCCCCTCCCGGTCCAGCGCTGGATCGTGCGGGCGGGCGCTGACTACGCAGCTGGCGTGCGAAAAGTAAGGTAAGTAAGGTACACTATGCGCGCCGCAGGGTCAGTTGAGGCAGGCAGAAAATAAGACCGGCGCGAATCGAAGCACCAAGCGGGACGAGCAGAGTTCCAGAAATGCGAATGAGCTCCCTCAGGGGTCGCAAGGCGGGATGGCAGACGGTGTTTGCATCGGTAGGGATTCGGAACACTGGATGGGAGAGGAGCACCCGAGGTCGTGTTTGGTATGCGGGAAATGGACTCGTCTTTGCTCCGGTAGCATGAACCGCTGGAGCCAGGGTGGGCTTCGAGAAAAACGATGGAGAGGTCTAATCTCGCTAGAGATTCCGCGACGTGTTGCTCTTTTAGAGCTTAAATTGAGTCTGGCCGGGGGTGTTCTGGGAGAAGCAAAAGAAGCAAAATTCGATGCGACGAAAGACGACGGGGCTGCGCTTCTTTTTTTGCCCTTGGAAACCAACGTGTGCGATCCGTCGCGCGCTATAGTGTAGCGGTATGCATGAAGCAGTGTAGTGCGGTGTATAGCTAAGGTACAGTACCTAAAGACACAAGTTGGGACGGTGGTGGCACGGACAGCATCCAGCTTATTCCCCCAGTCCCCCAGTCGGGGCTAGGAAAGCAAATATCCCGCTTGCTTCTTATTTCCAGTGCGCACACTTCACTACCCGGTGGTTGGGGCTGACTAATTATAACTAGTCTAGGTACCGTCCCAAGTCGTTCGTACTACTACTCGGTACAGGGTTGGACGATTCATAACCTGGCCATTGTACACTAATCTGTGCACTCCTCACCGAGAAGCCACTCTAGACATAACTACACTAGGTACCTTACCTTCCAATGTCACATGTCGTTATTTGCCAGGCTTCGCGGATGCCCGGCTCCATATTTCCATCCTAATGAAGATTAACGTTGCACTGCACTCCAGTCATGACGGCCAAGGCCGCCTGATTTCCTCGCCTATATCCGGCTGGGTTGCCGCTGCCGTTGAAGTCGGCTGTTGTCAAGGGCCAAGGCAGGCCTCTCTCACAACGTTTGTCATTGGCCGCAGGAACAAATAAGCCCGCTTTTTGTTGTGGGGAAGCTGACAAAATGCGGAGTGAGCCAATCGATCATCTTGACGAGGGCCAACGCGCCGCCCCAAGAATGCGAGAAATTCTCTGATAGGACGATTGTGAAGAGGTTTTTCCAAGTCGGACATCTCCCTTTCCTTTGTTCTGCTTGCCCCCATTTCTTTTTCTTTTTTGAATGTGAATATTCTGTGTACCCAGATTGGTCTCAACATTTGACAAGGCTCAGTCGTAGCCTCTTTCGACAGCACCCCGCTGGTCCCACATTGTGGAAAACTGGCTTCGGCTTCGCAACGGTACATACGGTGTTGCGGACCGGAGATGCTAGGACGTTGGAAACGGCCGAGGAGAATGTGGAGAGAAAAGGGAAAAGGGAAATGGGATTCATTACACTCGACGGGAGTCCCAAGGGTGCGTTACCGTAGTGTGGCAGAACAGAAACAGACAATGGAGCGGCAAGCTCGTTAAAGCCGACTTGCTGTTTCAGAGATTGCGCTTGAAGAACCCTCATCACGTCCTGCGACGTGGGCCAAAAGGCGTCGCATCAGGACGACGGAGCAAGCGACGCGTGAGGACTGAAACGGCCTCGAAGCCCCGGTGCAGTGTTCCAATAATGCCTCGCGCTAACGTTGATTTTCCCAACTTGGGTCCTTGGACCCACCGGGAAGGGGTTCCTAGACGGGTCCCATCCCAAAAGAGTCCACTCGCCAAGCCCGCCGAGTCGCACAGAGACGGCGAACTTTCAAGAGGTTTGACGGAGGTTTGGAAATGAAGGTCGACAGTCTCGGCATCGCGAGCCACGCGAGTGCGGGGCCTAAGGATACACTATGCGAAGGTCCCGCCACAGGTGTGTGAAGTTTTTGATACACATCCCACGCCAGATTTCACATGAGGCTTCTCACGAAACAACCCTGGCTCTTCTCGAAGCGCCCCTCCACAACGATGGACACCATGATCAACCAGGATGAACCTGAACGGTGGGCAAGGGCGGTCCCGCTCTTCAATTGTCAAAGGTGCCTGAGGGGTGGGGCGACCGTGCAAGCTTCATCTGGTGCGCCTCTGGGAATAGACTCGACAGTAATCCGTACAGTGTAGATACTCGGGGCGTTACGGAGTAAAGTTATAACTATGCGAATTAGTGGTCAATCGTCGAACACTGAACTCGAGAGCGTTTTTGGTGCTCTGTTCTTCCTCGGCAGTCGGAAGACGGAACGTCACGC
The DNA here is from genome assembly GCF_042370625.1 of Thermothelomyces heterothallicus. Classification (NCBI taxonomy): domain Eukaryota; kingdom Fungi; phylum Ascomycota; class Sordariomycetes; order Sordariales; family Chaetomiaceae; genus Thermothelomyces; species Thermothelomyces heterothallicus. The sequence goes on along the minus strand of NW_027192565.1, from coordinate 557,407 downwards.
ACGATTTCGACAGTACAGCCTAAACTCCATCAATAACGGCGCCGTTGCGACGCTGCCGTTGGACGAGGCTTGCGAGAAGAGCTTTCCAAACATTAAACTGACCGCATGGAGTAACTATCCCGAATCTCGGCCAGCACCAGCCCATCAGCCTCAACGGCCCCGGCCGCCGCTAGCTGCATTGCCACATTGCCACAAGAACTCTGGCGACAGCAGCGTCAGCCCGGCACAACAGAAAGCCATGAGCTTCGCGAGCTTCGCGACCGAATGCAGAGCTCAAAGCTCGTTCTTTCGTCCCCCCCCCCCCCCTCCCCGGCCATCTTTCCACAGCAACCAGCAGAGCACAGTTCCAGCGGACTGGGAAATTGCAATTCGCCACCGAGGCTAGCTTTGTTGAGTAACACCCCGGGCGGCCGGTGGCAGGAATGTTCCCTGCCCGGCACCGCCGGCGGAAGTTCCCCGGCGACTTAAGAGCTAGTTAACGATCCCCATCCGTGAACTCGGGAGAGGGGTCGATGGAGCCTTTGGGCACGCGAGCCGCGAGCCCCTGGTCCCAATTTCCCCAAGAGGTCCCTGAGCAAGAATCGAGAATCTAGCCTCTCACGTGGTGCTTGCGTGTCGTTGCCCCTCACCGTAGCGCAAAAAGGTGCTCGAGGAGGTTTGCTCTTCATCTCGCGGGAGCTTCATACGAGCGGGGAGTGTCTTGTCTTCTTGTTTGCAGGCGCTCCTTTAACTAGCTGCCGCAGCGGCCCTATCGAGGTTGAAACGCAGTAGTTAAGTGATGCGGTCCGAATCTAGGCAATTCGGTGCATTAGAATTCGGGCCATCCGGCTGTTGGAGGGTTGGAAGGGCACTAAGCAGTAGGTGGGGCCGTCGAGGCACACTGTATTGCAGTACGGACGACACGGGCCAAATTGGCCGGTGTAGCCAGCTGTCTTCAGTTGGCGCATAGTCCAAGGGATTCATTGGTCTCACACCGGAAGCCCGGAACAGAACACCGGAGAAGGGGGGTAAAGTAATACGGATTACAATAATTACATCCATACTCCGTACATCGTTTGGAAAACAGCTGGCATCGATCAGATAACTAAGCATGATCCGGCGTCGTACTTGTAATCGATTGACGGACCTGCTGGGTAAGAAAGAACTGACGGCATCTCGAACTCGTTCGATGAAGATGTCACCCACTCTTCTTTTACAACAATAATAGTACCGAACTGGTCTCTTGATGCCGTCGAGGTGTGTCATCATTCCCTTATCAGTGGCCTGTATGTAATCCGTAATTAGTTTCGCCCCCAGTTATTTTCACGGATTTGCCAGCATCGGCTCCCACGGCTCTTCAACTCATCCTCGTCGCCGGTCTGATTAATTACGGTGTCATTTTGGGAAAGCTCACATGAGGTAACCCGTGTAGTACTGTGAGATATGATGGTTTCCTGGGTCTACATGATGCTGTGGAAACAATCCGAAACATCATTTTAGCCCGTCATTGGTTCCCGAACAGCATAGATTTGATAGACGTTCTAGAGTCCCTTGAATGTGTAAATTTAATTACATTCCTGGGTTATCTTCATCGGCCTTGCAAGATCGTGGTTTGCTCACTTTCAGCCGAACATATCCCCTTGGAAATTCGGGTTCTTCGGCAGCACCAACTCACAGCTGCCAACTTCACCCTCTTCTTTCCCTTCTTCTTCCTCTTTGTCTTTCTTGTTCCTTCATATTCCTTCTTCTTCCTTCCTTCTTTTTTTTATTTGGCCAGGAGGTATAATTACCCAGCCATGAGTAGATGAGGACGAGGCTGGTGCCTATGAAGGATGCATGTCAGGGGTGGCCAATATTGCCGAGTGTGTCTCTGACGAAGAGTACGAGTCTCTCCGATCCTGAATGGGCAAAGGACAGCAATCTGCCGGTAATCGGCATAGTTTTCGAGCCAAATTTACCCATGCCGCTCATCTCCAACTGGTTGATGAAAGCTATAGTAATATATCATCTAGGCGAGGTACACAAAGGCAAAGTTGAGCTTTGTTCAAGGACGAGAATTGCCGCCTCGGCACGCCAACGGCGGCGATTAGAGGTGAGGTCACTCGAGGGCGAGACATCCCAATTACGTGAGAACTTCACAAGGGCTTGGACTTGACTGAAAGGGATTCTGATCTTAAACGAGTACAAAATCGGTCAATTGGTCAGAGGATGGCTTCAGGTTGGGTACCCAATGCATTATGGTCATGGATCCGAGCTAGAAGTGCAATAATTATTTTCCAGCCGCTGCTATCTGTCCTGTCCTTCGATGACTTCACCCCTTTCCTTCGTTTCGTTTCTTCAAGAATCCTCTCACTATTTGAATACTGAATAGCCAGATCCAGACCCTTCATCCGCCGCAGTTTCTGCGCCATGACCGCTCCAATTGCTCCCTCATTGTTGGTCGTTTCACGACTTCTTCCCAATATCCAATCTCCGAATCGTCATCTTCATTTATCCACCCTGCCTCCTTCCGGTTGCGTATCAGCCTTTCCCTGAACCAACAGCGACGATGAACGGCGTCCGGGTGCGGAAGTCGACCACCACATTGCGCGGAGAGCAGTCCGTGTTTAACACGCCGCGGCTGTCGATCTCGTGCACGGCATCGACGGCGGCTTGTAATATGTCCTGCCAGTCCTCCACGTTCTGCGGGGCCCGGTGGTCGGTAAGTAGTTGGGACAAGGGGTATCCGCAGGTGAAATCCACAATGACGCCCTTGACTTCGAAGAACCGCGTCGTCTCTGGAGACTCCAGAAGATCTCGGGGCGTGTCAGAGAACGGCATTACGAGGCGCACGTGCGCGAACATTCGCGTTATCAACTTGCCCTGGAGATTTTTGAGCCGCTCGTACGCCTCCGTCTCGCACTTGACGCTTCGTTCGCAGTCTTCCCACACTCTGGCTTCAAATTTAGCATTACGTTCTGACTCGGAGAGTTCGTCGTCGGAGACGGACGTGGTTCGGACACGAGCAGAATTCTTGGCTTTCTCGGTGCCTTGCTCCTGTTCTTCTTCCCTCCGTTCAAGGCTTTCCTCTTCTTCCTCCCCGCCGCTGCCGTTGCCGCCACCGCCATCGCCGTCATCAGCATCCTCAATATCATTATCGTAGCTGTCTTCTTCTTTCCGATGGAGAAAGCGGCCCATCTTCCCCTGCCGTACACATGACAGGAAATCTGCCTCTCGGGCCGCTGTGTGAGGCACATGTTTCCAGTGGCGCATCCGAAGGTGCTCGTCAAATCGGCGGTCATAGAGCTTGAGAATAGCCTGGAAGTGGAACGGGGTACCCAACTCCGTCGTGCCGAACAAGACGACGTTCAGGAGCGGAGACATATTGACGCTGTGGATTATTAAGGTCATCGCCCTATCTGGCTGGCGCTCTTCCGAGAATGACCAGTTGTAGCAATCCTTGACAATCTGAAGCTTGAAAGACTTGGCTACCTCCTACGGCAGAGGCGTGGGCTTGTTCAGGTCGACCCTGCGTTGTTTTACTGGTAAACCGGTACTGTCCGTAAAAGTAGTCAAATGCACTCACGTGTTTTGGTCTCTCATTCTTACAACGATCCAAGTGATAGGGGAGACCAAATAAAGAGACAAAGGTTTACAATGATGCTAGTGATAATTATAGGAAACCAAACGAGGAGAATGTTTGTGGTAAAGGCTTGGTGTGCTCGTTCGAGCTCAGATAACTGCGCTCCCATATTAATTATATAGAAAATATGGTCACAAACTCTGCTGATGAGGGTGGTGGCTGCGGGCTGCCACGCCGTTTTTTATGTTTGACACAGAAACCTGGTCTCGAATTCAATTGGGCCGTAATTATACTGTGATGGCGATCCTGCGATTGACAGCTGAGTCACCGGCGAGTAATTACAAATTACATCGGGAACCAACTTCGTTCGATGTTTGTCAGAATACCCATACTGTCAGAAGCTATGGAGCTTCTAAGAGTATTAGCCACATACATGCCACAGTTGTATAAGGCTGTTCAACGCATTGGCCAGTCCCTTTGTCTATAAATACTACTCTTTTTGTCTCCTTTGTAGATAGTTCAACAAGGCACTCTTTTCCTTCTGTATAGCCACCTACTATAGACTGCTTTCAACGCTGCTACAGCTCGATGGCTGCAAATGGCTACAGCACGGACAGGCTGCAAGATACGACACCACAGCGGTATTCGCGCCGTGGGCGGCACTCCTGGACCAACAGTTAGGGTCTGTAGAAGTGGTGATAAGATGCGTTGATTCTTCCAAGTGCCAGAGGCACTTGGGGATGCTGTCTAAATACATGTCGATGACCCCTGGCTCATCATCCCTGTTGGTGGGTCAGTCCCACTGACAGCCATATGCTGTAACAAACGCTCCCGGAAGCTCATCACTGCGTTCGGCACATACTTAAGGTGCAATTGCTGGCGGGCAATTGCGGCGTCGCTTTTGCTTTCGACAATGTTGCCTGGCCTGACCCGAATTCTTTCTAATATCTAATTTCGTTTTCAAGTTGGAGCGTTGGATTCTTCGTGCTTAAGTAAATGTCGCTTAATAATCGGCTAGCGTCGGAGGAGGAACAGGCTATATAGGATGGAAACAGTCTTTCAAAGGACATCAATCTGACCTGGAACACTCTCGCTAGGTGACATATATCCGCAAGGGAGGAATATGATCATGCGGCGAGATGTTTTACGGTGTAATTAATCTGCCTATCGCATGTGGTCACGAATTCCGTACTGCCAATTGTTACAGTATTAATTATTACAACGCGAGAAATCGACACCCTTCCAAGCTCCAACACCCTTCTGCCGCCACATTGATAGCTGCTCCTTCTAATGTAGTCAGTTGGTGTCAATAATGTGTGTCTGAAAATCTGTATATTCCTTCTGCCCCACTCGATAAAGCCATCAATAACGAGGGTATTGAGGCCGCTATAAACCATGCCATCTGAACCGGCAAGCGAACTTTGCGCTTTGGCAGTTTCCGATTTTGACTGCAACTATCTGCCACTTGCCGAATTATTGTACGGATTATTGCTCAAATTAAGAAGGGGCAATTCCTGACCACCGCCGTAAATCCCAGTTGCACCTTCCAACCGACCTGCAATACCGCTTGGGGGCCTAAATTTTTCATGCGCTTACACATTCGAACCTCCCGTCCTTGTTGAATTTGGAGGGCTAAAGTAGCATCAACTGAGGTAGATCAATCTCTAGCGGGCGCTCCCAACATACACATCGCCCATAACCCCCTACGGTAAGGATCAAAACAAAGTCCTTCCTGTCTGCTCGCATTTCTGGGCTGAATTTTTCAGCTATATCCACAAAAGTGTTTCCTATGTTACTAACGCCAGCTACTAACGTAAGGGGACTAGAAGGATCACTTCCAGTCACCAAGAGATATCAGCCACACTAGGTTGAGTTGGCGCTTCTGGCACCTGCTAATAAATTCTCGACTGGTTCGCGGGCTGTTGTTGTTGACAGTTCCTTAATGGTTACAGTTCTTCCCAAGAGATCTTGCCTTCAGCATTCTTTCTTCCGTCCTTGGTTACATTTTCTTGCAGCAAACTTGAGAGTTTAGTAGTCCGTTCTGCTCTAGTCTTTCACCGGTGTTCCGCTGTCGTTAACCGCGCATCAGGACCAGAGCACCTTTGCGCCTCTTTCTTCCATCGGCCAGTGGCATATTGCCAACAACGATTGTGAAATTCTTTGGCAGCCTGCCAAAACTCAGGTAAAGTTTGGTTCTAAAAGCCTCGAGTTTCTGGCTGCCTTTCTTACCATCTATCTTCTGTTCTTCCTTGTCTCGCAGAAGACACGGAAAGAGGCTGAAATTTATCCTCGCTTCTACCTAGCGGGTCAGCTTTCAGCGATTCAACAAGACTAAGCCGCAACCATGACCGGACAACTTCGTTGCGAACACGGAGAATGGAAGCCTCGAGCCTCCTTCTCGAAGAACCAATTGAGCAAATATGACCGCAACGCCCAGAAGGGAAGCTCGACTCCATCCAGGACCGGCATTCGCTGCATGGAGCATTCTAGCAAGCCGGTCCTTGAAGAAAAGTGTCGGGGTCCTTGCGGCCGCTGGAGGGAGAAGCGGCTATTCAGCAAGAGCACGGTTCGCAAAGGCGTCTACGTGAGTTCCTCAAGGTTAAACTCGGAATGAGTTGCGTTTCTCACCCAATATGCAGTGGTGTGTCGACTGTGTCGATTGGCAGATTAGAACCGAAAATGGCGAGGCATTGCCCCCTCCCGGAGGCCAGTTGTCGGCGGAAGAGACGAACCCCGTTCCGACTCAGGCATCTCGCTGGATTGATGATGAGTTCTCCACGAGCGACTACACGACGTTCGGTGACGAGGAGGTAGGCAACTTTACTTCACAATTTTGCATTTACGACGTTTCTCTCTTACAACCAATCTCCAGCCCTCCTCTGCGTTTGACGCCGACTTTAATGCTGGAATCGACGACGACGGCTCTGATATGATGTCGGCGCGCCTTTCTTCAGAACAGCGTTCCTCGGCGATTCATGACACCAGCGAAACGGCCACAGTCTCTGGCAGCGACCGTTTGGGTGCACTGATTCCCCCGCGCCTCAGACACTCGCCGTCTAAGGCACCGCACTGGCTTATCCCCGACAACATGAATGAGACCCCCACCGGCTCAGTGCGTTATTCAACCGTAATGGGTGACCGCGTTTCGGTCGGAAACAGTTCCATGAGCACCTCGGTACATGAAGGCCAGGGCCAAACCATCCCGTACAATGCCTGGGGTCCGAATGGAGAGTATGCCCGCATGGTCAAGGTTCCCACGGTCGCTTCGGACACCACTCACCGCACCCGATCGATTTATCCCCCATCCCAGGTCACTAAGCAGAGCAAGAGTGACTGGGCAAAGGTGGTAAGTGATGCACTTCAGAGCGGGGCGTATCTAAGCTAGTACTAAACCCTCCAAAGCCCACTCGCAAGCACGCGCCCCAGCTGCCCAGTTACCTCAAAGGGGACATGCCGATGGTGGCTGACAATGACGACGACGGTCTCGACTTGGACTCAGATGAGGATATCATCAGGATCAACCGCTAACGGTTGATCCTTTATATCACGGCACATATCCCCCAACTAGATTGCTGATTGCAAGGCGCCTGGACCATATAATAAGCGAATACACGCAATAGCCACATGGGTTTGTTATTTCCGTTATTTTGCTCCCCCGTCACTTTTTATCTTTATTCGGCTTACATGTGTTCCCTTCCACGCGGCCGGATGCCGGGGCAGTGGAAGAGTGGCGGAATTGCCTTGATGCCGTATAACAAGGGCCTAGTTGACGTCGCGTAGTGGTGGAGGATAGATGGGGAAGGAACGGCACCGACTTCGACTTGATGACCTCGTCCGGAATGCCCGGAGACTGGAAGGTCAAATAGCGCGGAATGGTAAAAGACGCTGATTCTTATCTCATTGCTATGGTCTTGAGCTTCACACAGGCTGCCGCCAAGTGCTTCCATAGCCGGTCCGGTCACCCAATGTGGAACGGTTGGGCTTTTGCCCGGGCTTTGTTACGTCGTGATGAAATATTGGAGCTGTTGTAGCACAACCCAAGTATTAAGTAGCATGTACAGCCTCGCCCACCGAACTTTCCGTACTCCGAGCTTGGGACTACAGCACCAAAATATAAGCGAGCGACAAAGGGAGAGAATGTTTTTTTTTTGGGGGGGGGGGGGGTTACGCGCACAAGTTAGCTAGTGTAGTCGGGTATCTAGCTACTAGAGTCGATGTCAGACCTCCTCCTTCTCGGAGCGGCTCCTACGGGCGTAAGAGGCTTGTAAATCACGAAAGAACGAATCGGAAGGATTCGCGTTCACGAGGCGGGTAGGGTTCCGGATGCTAGTTCTGTAAGATGTCTGTCCGGGCTAGGCGTGGAAGCTAGCGGCCGATAATGGTTGGGAGGAAGCGAGTTTGGCTAGGAAGGTGGGCGAGAAGGCGCGGTGGGTGAGGCGTCGCTCTGCATATATCCTGTGTAGCGAGATGGTTACGTGCTTTTGCTGCCTTATCTTGCCTTGCCTTACCTAATACGTTTGGGAATTCGCGTACCATGTCGGATCCGGCAAGGAGGAGAGGTAACTGCCGGTAGGTGGTGATCATCGTGTATCGAGTCTGAGACGTCAGCGGCGGTGCTGATTGCACAGCTTCGGTGAGGCTGGGTCCGACCTTAACCTCGCATCCCCAGGGTATATTTGGCCTGAATCGGGCGACGCAGCTTGAGCTTCATGCCAAATAGCCGTTGGACCCAAGTGTGGTTTCAACCTTTGTCAACCGTCACTGTTAAACCCCTCAGAGGTGGCGGTGTATGCGCACGTTTGAGGGCTGCGGATCAGATCTCGTGTCCCTCGGGGAGTGTGGATCAAAAGGGGGGTGGGGGATGGAATGCACGTAATCCCGGGTGGGTAGGACGAGTAGAAATCTACCGTGGTCGCGTTTCATTATTCGGTTTACGGCTGGGCGATGCTTCGTTGACTGGGCGTTTTGGCCCGTGTTGGGCGCGTTTCGCCCGTTGCCCGGCTGCAGTGTTCATCCATAATGTGTTGCTTTTCCAAGCCCCGGAACAGAACAGGAGGGTGTGCCACTTCCACCCCGGTGACCCGGGACACCTTGCAGCAGTCGCTACTGATGGCGGTTTCGGATGCCCTCCCTCACTCTAGCTCGAATCCAAAAGAGACCCGTGAGCAGACGCTGGAATGTTTGCCGCGTACCGCATGGCGCCGTACCTCGGAATTTATGCGGCTGCGGTTCGATTCCATAGGTCGAGCGCTGTGTGAGACTCCGGAAACATGGAAAGGACATGGGCAGTGGGTGCGCGTGGAGGAGTCACTCTGTTATCCGCCTCTTTGTCTTGGGATGTCTTCACTCGAAGTGATCAGAGCCCGATCGGGAAACGCGAGGCGGACGCGCTGACGTTTGGCGTGGTGCACCTAGCTAGTGTCTCGTTGCCCGAGATGGGGTCGGGGCTGTCGGATGAAGAAAGCACGCGGACGAGGAGGAGGAAGGTACCCAGGTAGTATATCAGAGGTGGAATCGACAACTTGCAGCCCGGTGGTGGCTCTCTCTTCCTCTCCCCTTCCTTCCGTGCTCTGATTATGCCAGGTCGGCCCTACGCTCAAGAACGGACGAGGTTATTCGCACCTTCCGTGTTGGAACACACAAGATGGCTTCGCCAGCACTTGAACGGACCCCTTGGAAGGGCTCTTGTCCACCACCTCCTCCACCACCTCCTTCCGCTCCTTTCTCAGCGAACTTAGGAGCCTTCCGTAACCCACCATCTCCCTATCATACAACGGTCCAGGATATGGACAACAGCGATTGGACAAATGGAAGCTACTCTGAAAACGAGTCATGCAGTGACTCGGACGAAGGCAGGGAGTATGGAGTTGAAAAGCCTACGCCCAACGTCGGAAAACCAAGGGAATCTGTGACTACAAATGTGCAGCATCAGGAAGAGTCCGAGGTGTCCAAACCTCCCCAGACACCAGGGCAGGGACCGTCCCTGGATGTCCTTACTGAGATCAGGAAGATCATCAAGGAGGAGTGTACGGCGCCCCTGTCTTCTTGATATAGACTACAATTCTGACATCTTTCATAGTAGGGCAGATATCAAGTCCCTCATCGCCTGGGGCAAGCACCGGCAGAGACTCGACCCAGCAGTCCATTCGACAGGCAGTTCCGAACACGTCAGCTGCCAGACCTCAATTGACGACCCCTCCTGCACCCGCCCAACACAATTCTGCTCCTCGGTTGGGACCGGACGTGGCCGCGTGCGCTCGGCCACACCCCGGTGTGCAATGCACCAACCCTTCACCGACACAGGCGCCACATCCGGTTGGCCCTACGCAAGAGTCGCCAAAGGAGTTGAGTGCTATCGACCGCAAGTGGGGCATACTGTTTGACCAGAACGGCGTTCCAACTAAGAGGTGGGAGCAGGTTATCAGAGGGATCTGCAACTACCTGGTAAGCATTACCGGCAGCGGAACGAGAGCGGGACTCACGATAGTTGTAGGTGGCGGAGTACATGCCCCAAAACTCGCTCGTCGTGACTCCGGAGAAAATGGCGGCCTTCTACTCGCACCACAAGCTCGATGTGGAGGTCTTTCCCTTTGCAGGTTTGTTCGCCTATCCAAAATTGCTTGAAATGCCAGAATGCTGATAGTTGAGAAGAGATCTTCCGCAACCGCCGTGACGTGCCGCCAGTCAGGCTGGCAGAACTGTACCAGCAACTGGCATGTGAATACTACCTCGTACCTGCAGAGCCCAAGGCCCGGCCGACGGTACCAGGCCTGACACTCGCGGGCTGGACGCGGTGGATGACGATCGTTACGCGAGCCTATCCTGCCGAGGAGGCGCAACGATTGGACAAGGTCGTCGCCGCGCTCCCCATCAACGCCGACAGCTTGCTCGACGGCAAGCCAGAGAGACTTCCTAAGCAGATATCCCGCCACCTGCTACCGGAGCGGCCCAACCGAGAATCTCGTGTAGCGGTCAAGGATGCTCTCAGAGCCCATTTCGAAGCAATACAACAATTCCCGTCTAGGAAAACACCTTCCTCAGCCAACCCCCCAAACCCCAACAGCTACAGCGGACGACGCGCGTCCGTCTCCGGTCCCGTTAGTCCCCGCACTCGCTATCGCCCCTCCGATATACCCTCCCCGCCATGTTCCCAGACAGACGACGACAGCGACGAGCATCACCACTACCATCATCGCAGACGGACCGCCGACCGCGACAGCGACAGAGGTGACCGGGGTTATCGTGATGGAGCTGGCCACCTCCGCACATATGGAAGCAGTGGCGCGGCTCACCGTGACGCACCCCTCCCTTTCCATCCCTCTCTCGCAGCCACGGCTCTTTCATCCTCCTCATCACGTCCCCCGCTTAGCTCGAGGAGGCGAAGTAGTCCGCCGCTGCCAGCCGACCGTAACAGCAGTGACTACAGGCACCATACTCAGAGGAACTCTATTTCGGGGTTCAGTGACGGTAGTGGTGATGTCGTGGCCGGAGGAGGAAAAGGCGGCCCTGAGAGGAGTCACACATGGTCGAACCTGACGCGGCGGCGGCCGTCGTCGTCATCGTCGTCATCGTCGTCGTCCGACGAGCGGGAGAGGGATAGGGATAGGGGGGGAATGGGAACAAGGGGCGGTCGCGAAATCAGGGAAATGGACCGTGAACGGGGTCGAGTCAGAGAGACGGGGAGGGAGAGGGATCGCAAGAAAGCGGCCAGACTGCTGGTGAGAGAACGCGGGAGGGAGACGGAGAAAGAAAGAGGTAGGGAAAGGGATAGGGATAGGGAGAGGGTTAGGAGGGAAAGGAGGGAGAGGCGGTAGACGTCGGATGCTGGGTTTGCGGAGCACAGAGGAGGTAGTTCCGCGAGGAAGACCCCGGCAATGTGATGGGTGATGGAGAGCCATCGCGCAAGCTACGGTGGAAAAGCTCTCTTGGGCGGGTTGGGAAGAGGGAGGGGGGGGGAGTGATACTAGTCAGTAACCTGTCAAGACTTATGTAGTATGTCACGCCATACGTGGGGGCATTAAGCCCCCTTGTTGTCCTCGTCCGGGCGAGGCCAGCCCGATCCTCGGAACACTTTGGAAGCGGGTGGATATTCATGATTGTCTGGGTAACCTGGGATTAAGAATGAAAAAAAAAATCTTTCTGTCACGACTTCCCCAACGGTTCGGCCTGGGCCCATTCTCTTCATTCGGTCCTTCTCTGGCTTCAAAAGCTCGATGAGTGTACGAAATATTCGGTAGAGCGGCGAGCCAAATACCCCAGAACCCCGCTGAACCCCACCAAAAAATCATTCGTGACAGCTTGTGGGGATTACCAGTTGGATGCATTGGTGGTGACACGGCCTGTTTTCTGCCCCAAAGTTACCATTTACAGGTTTCTTGCCGACGGGTGTGTGCCATGAGCCTCGTGGATAAGACTGCAAGTTACCAAGCGGACGTGAACAGGTAGTAGGTTTACAGCACATACGCACCTACATCCATACCCCGTATCCGAGTCGTCTCCAAAGATGCTGCAGTGCTGCGGGGGAATGGGGAAAGAAAAATCAGGGGGGTTCTGGAGATAACACTACCCCACTATTCCCCACTCCCCGCACGGCAATCCGGCATTCGAATCTCGGACCAAAAGCTTGAAATTCCCGATGGCCTTGGCCAACCGCCAAGCGGCAGCGACCGACGTCATCCACAGCGTACACTACGCGGGCATGCGCGGGTCATCTGCCCGCACAAAAAAAAAAAACCGCGCCGATCGAATCCTCTCTCAGCTCTCCGAGCAAGTTGGATATCCACTCGTTGCCAGTGTGTGGTAGTATCGACTGCTTCCTGTGCCACAAGGACTGTGTATGGATTCGCCTGGCAATTGGTGAGTTTCCTGGAGACTGGGGGACTGGGGATTGCTGACTGCATTGCCAATGGGCAAAGATGCGACGTTCCTGGATCGCGCAGTCCAGTCACGACCGGTTATGACGTCGATAGTTGCCGTCTCGGGAAGAACTGCGACAGACGGGGGGCCCGCCTCCTCGGCATGAAGTCTCAAGTCGTTGGTGTGTATGCGTACACAATCCGGCACACGGTACTTGGGCGACGCGGCCGACCGGTCGGTTTGCAGTTGGGCGGCAAACAAACCCATCTCGCAGCCTTGCCGGGTTTCTCCAGACCGGATGGGTCCGAAAAGATTATCGGTGCGGAGCTGGGGGAGTGCACATGGGCTATTGGTATAACGTTATGCCTGTGTATGTATGTATGGGTGAAGGTGGAGGACCCTGCAGCAGCCCGAGACTTTTAAAACCCAGTGATTTCTTCCTCCTTCCATTCCCCATACTTCCCCATACTTCCCCATACTTCCCCATACTCCCCCCATACTCCCCCATACTCCCCCATATATATATACTTCTCCATCCTCGACCACACTCGGTCGGTACTGTGCTGTACGGTATACGTACAGACTCTCACACACGCACTCTGGCCTGCTCCCTCGGCGCGGCTCGGCTTCCTCCCCGACGTCTTCTGATTTCCTTTGTTTTTTTTTGTTTTTTTTTTGTGTAATTACTGCATGTGCAGTATCACTCCGGCACCCCCACCCACGCCGAGTTCTCCCCTCACCGAAGCCGCCAGGAGTCTAAACAGCGAGGTCGCCCAGACCTTTCGCCCACCATGACAGCAGCAGAGAAGAAGAACGACCGTTTCAGCTCATCCGCCTCGCAGACCGAGGTCGAGCTCAGCGATATGCCCCGCGCCGCCGGCCTCGAACACAAACAGGCGGCGGGCGGTGCCGCCAACGAGCGCCTGGAGGTCTCCAAGAAGCTGGCGAACCCCCTGGCCGGCCTGACCGCCGAGCAACTCGCGGCCATGGGCGAGGACTACGCCAGGTTGGCCGGCCTGACGAGCGAAGAAGACATGCGAGCCTTCCGCCTGGGCGCCATCATTGCCGGAGACCACGCCCCGTACGACCAGATTCCGGAGCTCACCGCCCGTGAGAGGGAGGTCCTCCAGAGAGAGACGACCCATAAGTGGTCCAACCCCAGCATGCTCTACTGGGTCGTCGCCAGTAAGTCGCCCTCTGCAGGCAAAACCCCTCCCCCCCCCCCCCCCCCCCCCCCCCCCCCCCCCTTTTTTTTTTTTTTTTTTTTTTTTTTTTTTTTTTTTTTTTTTTTTTTTGTTGTTGTTGTTGTTGTTGTTGTTGTTGTTGTTGTTGTTGTTGCTGCTGCTGCTGCTGCTGCTGCGACCACCACTCGGCTCACACGCGCTCTTCAGTCTGCTCCCTCTGTGCCGCCGTCCAGGGTATGGACGAGACGGTTGTCAATGGCGCCCAGATCTTCTACAAGCAGGCGTTCGGCATCGGCACCAACAGGGAGCGCGATACCTGGCTTGTAGGCCTCGTCAACGGCGCCCCCTACCTGTGCTGCGCCGTCATCGGCTGCTGGATCACCGACCCCATGAACAGGGCCTTTGGCCGCCGCGGCACCATCTTCATCTCGTGCCTCATCTCCGCCCTGGCTTGCTTCTGGCAGGCCTTCACAAACACCTGGTGGCACATGTTCATCGCCCGCTTCTTTCTCGGCTTCGGCATCGGCCCCAAGTCCGCGACCACGCCCGTCTTCGCCGCCGAATGCTCGCCCCCCAAGCTCCGTGGCGCTCTGGTCATGGTAAGGTCCCAAAATCTTTCCCCCCTCAAAACAAAAACACGCCAGGGTCCCCGGTAGGCTGACCGTCTCTCTCTTCCTCAGCAATGGCAAATGTGGACAGCCTTCGGCATCATGATCGGCTACGTCGCCGACCTGGCCTTTTACTTCGTCCCCGACAGCGGCATCGAGCTCGGCCTCAACTGGCGCCTCATGATGGGCTCCGCCTTGCTCCCCGCCGTCGTCGTCTGCCTGCTCGCCTTCAAGTGCCCGGAATCGCCGCGCTGGTACCTCAGCAAGAACCGCCACGGTGACGCCTTCGACTCGGTCTGCCAGCTGCGCTTCGAGAAGGTCCAGGCCGCCCGCGACCTCTTCTACACCTACACCCTGCTCCAGACCGAGAAGCAGGCAATGTCCATCGGCACCGGCAACCGCGTCAAGGAGCTCTTCACCATCCGCCGCAACCGCAACGCCATGGTGGCCAGCGAGATTGTCATGTTTATGCAGCAGTTCTGCGGTGGTACGTCCCATCTTGTCTCCCCCTCCCTTTTTGTATTCCAAAGAAAACAAAAAAAATGGGAAGTAAGAATACTCACTACATTAAACGAACAAATGAACAGTCAATGTTATTGCCTACTTCTCGTCCGAAATCTTTGTCCAGGCCGGCTACAGCAACGTCTCGGCCCTCGCCGCCTCGCTCGGCTTCGGCGTCATCAACTGGCTCTTCGCCATCCCGGCCTTCTACACCATCGACACCTTTGGCCGCCGCAACCTCCTCCTGACCACCTTCCCGCTCATGGCCTTCTTCATGTTCTTCACCGGCTACTCCTTCTGGATCCCCGAGAGCAGCACCGCCCACATCGCCTGCATCGCCCTGGGTATCTACCTCTTCGGCATGGTCTACTCCCCCGGCGAGGGCCCCGTCCCCTTCACCTACTCGGCCGAGGCCTACCCGCTCTACATCCGCCCCATCGGCATGTCGCTCGCCACCGCCACCACCTGGCTCTTCAACTTCATCCTGGCCCTCACCTGGCCCAGGATGCTGGTCGCCTTCACCCCGCAGGGCGGCTTCAGCTGGTACGCCGGCTGGAACATCGTCGGCTTCTTCCTCGTCCTCTTCTTCGTCCCCGAGACCAAGGAGAAGACCCTCGAGGAGCTCGACGGCGTCTTCGACGTGCCCCTCCGCCGCCGCGCCGCCTACGGCGCCCGCCAGGCCGTCTACTTCTGCCGCCGCTACCTCCTCCGCCAGTCGGCCGTCGACAAGCCCGCCCTGCCCGGCGAGGAATCCGTCCGTGATGTCGCCGATGCTACTGCCGGCTTCACCAAGGAGAAGGGCGCCTCCCTGCGGGAGAAGGTGACCGAACCCCCGGGTGTCGCCCAGGTCTGATCTGATTTTTTTTTCCATTTCGAGGCTTGCATTCGCATGCATGTATACACATGCATGTAAGGCCTAGATGGATCAACTCAGCCATGGGGTTCACCTTTTCTTCTTTCTTTTTTCTCTTCTTTTTTTTTCCAAAGTCTGCGTTCTTTGGGTTTGGTTTTTGCATGTATGCACTGTGAAATGAGTTAAATGGGAGAAGAAGAAAAAAAAAGATCTTGAGTGGATGGGTTGGACGACGTGATATATGTGCACATGAACGACTAGGCTCTTGAATGACCTGTATGGTTTGACATCGTGATACCAGGCGAAGGGCTGGGCCTTGCCCGATCGGCGGTTTTTGGTGCTTCAACAATATACATATTTTGGCTGTATCTACAGTTTCTTTCCTTTCCTTCCCTCCATTCCTTCTCGCCTTTAACAGCCCCCCAAGAAATAACTCCCTTCACCAGGTCCATACCAACCAATGATCAACCCTGATCTTCGCATGACATGAGCCTACCCGTGTTTCGTTAAGACATTCCGTAACTCCTCGTTGGCTCTGCCAGGCTGCATATGAAAAAGCCACGCAGTCATGCAATGACCATGCCAGTCGTAAACTGGGTATCATCCATCAAGCGAGAGTCGTCATGCAATCGCCATCCCTCTCCAGAAGAAAGAAAAATATGGATGCACAACGCCTCCCCCTTTCCAAACCACAAAACATAACCCCCCCCCCCACCTCTTTGCTTACATGCCAGAAGCCAGCCGCTCTCCAGACTGCGTCATATTCGTTCATTCGTTCCCGGTTTCTTATTACCTTACCCCCTTCCTGGGACTCTTCAGACCGCCCAGGCCAAGCAACGACGCCGACATGGAGAGGGCGCCGAGGCTGGTGAGGGTCGTGGTGGCCGTCATAATCATCTCGTTCTCGCGCTCCTCGAGCGAGCCGAGGAGGCAGCCGGCGCGGTGGAGGCGGGCGCGGCGCTCGCGGCGGCCCTTCTTGCGCTCCAGCATGCGGTCGCGCACCAGGACCCAGTCGGCCTTCCAGTTCTCGATGCAGCGCACCAGCTCCGGGTCGACCGTGTCGGGCCGCGCCACCTCGTAGCACATCGTCTCGACCGCCCGGATCTTGAGCCGCAGGTGCCGCAGCTCCGACTCGTTCGCCAGGATGTCGTCTTCCAGGTCGGAGACCTCCTTCTCGAGGTCCAGGATGCGCGCCGCGGCGGCCTCGGCGCGCTCGACGAGCAAGGCGTGAAGGTGCTGTGCCGGCTTGCTTGTTAGCGGAGCCCCAAGCGAGAAAAAAAAAAAAAAAAAAAAAAAAAAAAAAAAAAAAAAAAAAAAAAAAAAAAAAAAAAAAAAAGAGGGGGGGGGGAGGAAAGAAAAAGAATGAAGGAAGGACCGGGAGTCTTTGGAAGGTCGAGCGAGTTAAAAGTGAAAGAAAAGGCGCACTTACGTCGGACTCTTCCTTTCGGGCCTGAAGCCTCTTGACGACCTTGACCAACTCGCGGTTCAGCCTTTCTGCCTCGTGCGCCACCCGCTCGGCCATCTCAGCTTGGGCTTGGGCCGCCTGCTTGGCCGCCTCAAGGGCCTCGTTGGTGGCCGCCGCGAGCTCGGGCGGCGAGTATATCGGCGATATTGACAGTTCCGGGTAGTATTTGAAGGCGAAGCTGAGCCACGGGAGAGGGCTCGTCAGGTCACGGATGTCCTGGTCCCCGATCCGGAGCGGTGGTACCGGGAGCGTGGCAGATGGCGTGCTGCTAGCCTTGATGTTGTCGTCTCCAGAACCGGCCTGCGCCTGTTCCTTGGGCCCTTCGCCCTCCCCTTGCGTCTTCACCTCATCCTTTTGCCTGGGTGTTCCGGCGTCGGGGGTAACATCCCTTTCCTCCTTGGCTTTCGCTTCCTCCTTGACTTCCCCTCCCTCTTTGGCTTCCCCTTTCTCTTCGACTCTCGCATCCTCTCTGACTGCCGCATCCTCTCCGGCTTCCGCTTCTGCTCGGACCCCGGCTCTGGCCAGCGCCTCGATTTCCGCCGTGGCTTCGGCTTCGGCCGTCTCCTCCGCCAGCTCTAAGAGTTCCTCCATCTCGTCCACCTTGCCATTCAGGACGTCAAGGACGTCGTCCTCCATGCCGCCGCCCACTCTGACCGAGGAAAGCTTCTGTACTATATCGCATAGCCGCTCCATAAGCATGACTCTGCCCGGCGGAAGAGTGTCCTCTTCGGTCTCCTGGGTCCTCTCTCCCATGTCCTGATTCGCATCCCGAGCTTCACTCCATCTTCGTTGTTCGTGAAGCTTCGCATCGTCAACTCGGCCGTCCTCATTATCCACCTCTTTCCTGAGACCCGTGGTAACCGTCCCCCGGGCCTGCTGTCCATCCTCACGGCGAGCATTCTCATCGCAAGGGCGCTCGTTTCCGCGGCGATCTTCGTGTTTGCCTCGCGTGTCCGTTGTTTCGTGAGCAGACCCACGAAAGTTTCCATATTCTTTTTCCGTGGACCTTGCGTACTTCAAGGAGTCGGCGTAGTCGGTGTGGGGCCGGAGCTCCCGAAGACCCTTTCGTTCCTGGAAAGCGCCATACTCTTGGCCGTCCTTATACCCGTCGGAGCCCTCTCCAACACGGGTAGTATTCGACCCGTCGCCCTCATCATCCGCGTCGCTGTCTTTGTCGTGCACGTAGAACCGGACTCGGGGGCCTTCCCCCCTCAAAGTTGCGACGCTATCCCAGCTGTGCCTCTGGCTGCTGCTGGCCCCGTCCTGATCCTGATCATCCCCCTCCCCTTCCACGTCGGCCACCTCTTCGACCTCACCGCCCAGATCGCTCCACCCCTGACTTAACCCGGAATCGAAGCTGCGACTCGGGCTTGCTCCCTCCTCTCCTTTCCCCCTTTCACTTTCCCTTTCCTTCTCCCTTTTCCATGCTTCCTCCCCTTCCCGATCGCCCACTGCGGCGGGAGGTCGGGGCCGTAAGGGCGAGAATCCGGACCCAGATCCGGAGGCTGACTTCTGCCCCGTACCGCTGGCGCCGCGGCGATGCAGCAGCCCCGAAGCGGGAGAAGGAAGAGGGGACACGGGCAAGCCTGCACCCAAGCCGACACTGGTACCCATGCCCCGGCCGGTGAGGAGGCGCAGGCTGGCGCCACTGCGCTGGCTGAGGGCGCTGTCGGCGCGGCTGCTGCTGCGGCTGTGGCTGCGACTGTTACTACTGCTGCTGCTGCTGCTGCTGCTGCTGCTGCTGCTGCTGTTGTTGTTGCTGCTGCTGCTGCTGTTGTTGTTGTTGTTGTTGTTGTTGCTGTTGCTGCTATCGCTGCCGGGGTGCGTGGGGGAGGTGATGGCGGTGCGTGACGCACCGGCACCGGCACTGGTACCGGCACCGGCGCTCATGGCGGCTGCGGATGGGGATGATAATGACGAGCGGTTGAAGAGCAGACCGCCTGGTTTGCGGCGCGGGGAGGTGGGTGGTGGGGTGTGCAGGTTAGGGACGGGGATAGAGATCTGCGCTTGTGTGGTGGTGGTGGTGGTGGTGGTGCGAGGTTGATGGATTGGGCCCTTGAGAGGCGGGGTACGCTGTTTTTGGCGGGAATGATCGTAACTTTGAAATTGGGACTGATCCCCCCCAGATTGGTGGTAGTCATGGTGTTGTGATTGTGGGTGGTGGTGGTGGTGGTGCGAGGTTGATGGATTGGGCCCTTGAGAGGCGGGGTACGCTGTTTTTGGCGGGAATGATCGTAACTTTGAAATTGGGACTGATCCCCCCCAGATTGGTGGTAGTCATGGTGTTGTGATTGTGACTGTTGTTGTTTTTGTTGTTGCTGCTGCTGCTGCGGTTGTTGTTGTTGCTGCGGTTGTTGTGGTTGTTGCTGTTGTGGAGGCGAGGGCCGCAGTGGTGATGGACTTCGGCTAAGGCTCGCCTCTGGCCGCTGCGCTGCGAGCTGCAGGTGCTGTTGCAGCGGAAACGAATAGTCTTCTGGCGCAAAAGAGGAAAGTGAGGAGATGGAAGGCGAAAGGGTGATTTCCCAGTCATCGCCCGAACCGGGCGTGTCGTCGTCTAGATTGTTCATCTCCCGACGGGCGGGCAGTTGTGGTGAGGGGACCTCCTGGGTGAGAAGGTGAGGTGAGTGTGGTGAGTGTGGTGCGTGTGGTGTGTGTGGTGCGTGAGTTGCGGTGAATCCGAGAAAGGAAAGACTCTCAGGCAAAGCGATTAATCATGTTGCCTCAATGCCGCGACGTCGAATAACCTCAGAGTCCGCGCGCCAGAACGCTCTGCGATCTCGTACTCTTTCCATGAAATTGGGAAACTGGCAAATCGCATTACATGTATCGACCGCAGAGGATGAGAACGAACAACGAACAACTCCTTGCCCGCCTCATCCACCTCGTCTATGCAGCGACCCCACTTGGGTGTGTTGTCCAGGTGAACCGACAACGATTGTTGAACCAAAGCGTTGCTCCGGGGTATCATAGCCAATCAACTCTTTCCAAGTACCCACTCCTTCCGACATCTGAACAAGGGCCCCAGCCTTGCATCCTTTTGTTCCTTCCGCGCCCTGTCATTTTGCGCTTTCCATTCCCTGCCCGCGACATCCGAGTCCGTTTGCTTTTTGGTAGCCTCGCACGGAGTATTTCCTTTATCAGGGAGTTTCTCTGTACATGTACAGAGTACTCCGTACCGCTCATAGGAACTGATCCGCACTTAAAAAGAAGCGCATACTTACAAGTAATCCGTACACTAGTTATTAGTATACCGCAGGCAGTAATCGAGACCCACTTGCCTGTCTCGAGCACGTTGTGTACTAACTTACTACAGTAGTAGGCAGAGTGCTGATACGCATTACTCAGATTCACATTCAGTCTGTACCACTTGACAGCAACTCTAGACCCTCACACTCTCGACCCAGCACACCCAGCACGGCGACTCTCGATCATTTTTCTGCCTGAGCCTCACGCATTGGTTTTCGACTCTCCAGCTAAGATCCCGAGAAATTCTACAGCGATGGTGTTGTATGCGACTGGGTTCAACGCTTGGAACCAACTGCAGTTCGAGGCTCCGCGGGATGACGAGCCTGACGACATTTCATCGTTCACTTGTGTGTTGCACGGGAACGATGTCGGCGCCATCCGCCCTTTCCTCTCCTACACTCGAGGTAGGTCTGACACAGCGGCATCATCTTGGAACGAGAACCTCAGTGCCTGCTTTTCGATCAGCGAAGGGGATGATACTCCGTATAGTTATACATGGTCATGTTGCACAATCGCTTGAAGAGCTGACTCTCCCCGCGGATGTTCAGTGAAAACCGGCGATGGCATATGGCGAGAAGCCGGCCTGGTACCAAAAGCTCACGAGAGACTGCGCACGTCCGACGAACGTCTCTATGCAAGCTTCATTGAAGCGTCCAACGGTGCCGTAGTAGGTAGCGTGGTGTGCCCACTCTTGAACTCTACGATTAAGCCACTGACGTCGCCTGCGAGTCCACGACGGCGTCGAGACGCTCCATCAATACCCTTCCATGCGCAGCCTCTTGGCCAAGGATAAGCCGTCCCATGCCTTCTCCGGCTTCCATGACATGACGCAGCTGGTCACCTACGAAACCGGCTTCGCAGCCCTCACGTCGACAGGCCGAGTCTGGACTTGGGGTGACGAGCGGTACACAGCGTGCCTGGGGAGGGAGCCGTCCGACGACAGGTGAGTAGGATGCCTCAGCGCATAACCAAGGGTTTATCAACATTCCTTTTCCTTTTTTTTTTTTTTTTTTTAAAAAAAAAAACCTACCCGCGTGACCCATGTGGTTGGAAACTCACCCAACCCACCCCAACAGCCCGGCCGGCGCACCCGGTCCCGTCACGGACCTCGACGACCTCCCGACCGGCCCGGTGACCAAGCTCGCCGGCGGCGGCTACGTCCTCGCCGCCCTCACGGCGGGGGGCGACCTCTACTGCTGGGGCCACGCGGGGCGCTCCGCCTACCTGGACGGCCTCTCCGACGCGCCGACCCCCGTGGTGGTCGACGGCGACAAGGACGTCGTCGACGTCGCGGTCGGGGACGCCCACATGCTCGTTCTGACCGCCGACGGGGAGGTGTACGTGTTGGGCGACAACGCCAACGGGCAGCTCGGCCTGCCGGGCGTGTCCGCCGCCGAGACTTGGACCAGCGTCGACCTGACCTCCGTCCTCGCCGAGGGGGAAGCAGCGGCTGGCGTGGCAGCGGGGCCCAGGAGCTCGTTCTTGATTGCGCGGCGGCGACAGCAGCAGCAGCAGGAGCAGCAACGGCAGTAGCCCGGGGGGGAATGCCAGTAAATTGCCCCTGGCTCGGGGGGTGTTTTGTTCTCTCTATAGCCTTTCGTGCTCCTGTCGTCTAGTGTACAATGAAAGCTTGCTTGCAGAGAGAGAGAGAGAAAGAGAGAGAGAGAGCGAGAGAGAGCGAGAGAGGACCCCGGAACGCTCCGCCCGTCACCCGTCCCAATCGTCCGTCAGCCCAATCCGACCCGCACAACGCCATATCCGAAATCATAGATTCGTGAGGTAGTCCTCGATCTCCTGCGGCGTGAGCTTCCGGAAGCGCGGCCCGACCGCGCCCTCGACGCCCTCGACGCCGAGGAGGTGGTCTGCGGGGGGACCGACGATGCCTAGAGACGAGCGCGTCAGATTCCGAGACTGTTTTTTTTTTTTTTTTTCGGGGAATGTGCGACGGGCAGCCCAGGCGAATGAAACTTACCGATCTCGATTGTGTCCCCGTTCATCTCCCCCTCGATCGTCTCCTTGAGCGTCAACAGCGCGATGTGTATCGCATCCTCCAGCTCCAGCCCCTCCGTGTACCTCTTCTCCAGGAACGTCTTGGCCGTCGTGGCGCTCTTGCCGATCGCCGTCGCCTTCCACGGGAAGTAACTCCCGCTAGGATCGACCTGGTACAGCATCGGCCCGCCCTTGAGGATCCCGCCCGTCTTGCCCCCCAGCTTCTTGCCCTCGCCTCCCTCCTCGGCACCACCACCACTCGCTTGCTTCCGCTGCTGCTCCGCCTTCTCGAGCTCCTCCTCCGGCAGGATCCCCTCGTCCCAGCCGGCAATCAGCAGGCTCACGCCGTACGGCCGCACGCCGCCGGACTGGGTGGCCTCCTGCATGACGCGGGCGACGTCCTGGACCAGGATGCGCGTCGGCGGGTACTCGTTGTAGATGCGCTTGTAGCCCGTGTGCGACACCTTGCGCGCCCGGTCGACCAGCACGCGGTAGTCGGGCCCCATGCCGCTGTAGACCATGCCGATGTTGGGCGTCACCAGGCTAATCTTGGAGAGCGACGAGGCGTCGGCGAGCGGGGAGGACGATTTCTTCTCGGTCGCGAGGACGATGCCGTTTGTGGCTGTTTGCATCATTTGCCAAGACAAATGTTAGTATCCGGTCGGTACTGAGGCGCATGTCCGCCGGAGGAGAGTTGTGAGGAAAGCGAGAGAGGGGGTGGGGGGGGAGGGAGGTGAGAGAGAAGAGACGTTAAGAGGCTCCTGGATAGCGGGGTGTGCACGAACCCTTGATGCCTAGCGCTGTTACGCCTTGGTTCACGGCGTTGAGGGCATATTCTGCGCGGGAATCAGAAAAGTGTCCTTGGTAATACGACGAGTAGCAAGCTGGTGCAAGCTCCTTGACACGGGGTTGGGCGACCGACCGATTTGGACCAGCTTGCCGCTGTTGGCTTGTCAACGTCACCGTTTACACCGAAAGCCTGGCCTTGTTGGCGGCTTACCTGGGCGAAAATGTTGTGAGAGAGAAGGAATATCTGTCTGCCATGACGTCCGTCTAGAACCTCACAAGAGATATTGTTGTCGATTCGATTCGTGATGTGGTGTGGGTGTGTGCGAGCTTGTTCCTGGTCCGTGGTTGAATTTGATTTCCCAGGTCGATCTTGGAGCGTCGGCGGCGGGCTTGGTGTCGCAACTCCCAGGTTGGAGCTGCAGGCACAAGCGGAGTTGCGCGTCGATGGCCGGCCTGAGAGAGCTTGGACCAACAAGGCGATGGATAGCAAGAGAAGCTGCTACGCTGCTGATTCGCCCGCCTGCCGTCCCAGCATGGACCTCCCCGCCAGGCTGCCCCGCTGCTAGCCTAACCGCAATGGGGCCGCGACTGAAAATGTTGCCCGTGTTTCGATTTTCCCTTTTTTTTTTCTTTTTTTTCTTTCTCTGAGCGAAATCAGTCCGAGCAATGTG
The DNA here is from genome assembly GCF_042370625.1 of Thermothelomyces heterothallicus. NCBI lineage: Eukaryota > Fungi > Ascomycota > Sordariomycetes > Sordariales > Chaetomiaceae > Thermothelomyces > Thermothelomyces heterothallicus. The sequence goes on along the minus strand of NW_027192565.1, from coordinate 533,704 downwards.
CAGCTCTCAGACGAGACCGATGTGAGCTAGCGGCTGTTCACTTGTGCTAGCTAGCTTTGGGATGTGAGCCTTCAGTGGCATCCTCCTTGTGGGAATCCGATGCGCGACAGAGCCCACCGCCCACTGCCCAGACCAGCTGGCGCAGTCTGACACCTGTCATATTTCGATGGCCTTCCAGGTTCATAGCGCCCGAGTGCCCAACCTCGGCGTTTCGGGAAGCGTATCCTTCCACCTTGTCGTCGACACGAACCTCTCACCATCACCAACAGCTGTACAGCCTTACGAAAGATGGCTTCGGAAGCGTTCCGACCACAATGGGGCTGGCCATCTGGAGTGAATTCGCAGGCTAACCGCGAAGCGACGACTCCGGCAGTCGATGAACAAACGCGCCGCGCTGCCAGCTCGTCCAACCCCCCATCGTCCGGTCCCACGCCCACGCAGAGGCAGCGCCAGCGTCACTACAAGCCGCGAACCTGCCGCATCTGTCTCGAGGTTGTCTATCCCACGACGGACATTGACGACTCGCTCGCCGGCCGGGTCTTCTCATCCAAGGCACGCGTGCGCTATGTATCCGAGGACCCCGAGCTAGGCCGCCTCATGAGCCCGTGCAAATGCAAGGGCTCGCAGAAGTACGTCCACGAGGGGTGTCTGCGGGCCTGGAGGAACGCGGCGCCTCTATCGGACAGGAACTACTGGCGGTGCCCGACCTGCCAGTTCGAGTACCGCCTCGAGCGGCTGCGGTGGGGCCGATGGCTGTCCAGCAAGGTCCTCCGGGTCACCCTGACCGTGGCCATCTTGGTCTTCACCGTCTTCATCCTCGGATTCATTGCCGATCCCATCATTGGCTTCTGGGAAGATCCGTTCGGCAGCCTCGTCGGCGGCCTGCTGGACATTGACTTTGACTACGATGAGCCCGTCTTGCCGGACGAAGGGCCTGGGAGCTGGTCCCTCCACTTCTTGAAGGGGTTCCTCTCCCTCGGGCTTCTGGGCTTCCTCAAGACCATGTATTTCATGTCACCGTGGCACTGGTTCAACATACGGTTCGGCGGATACCGTCGACGGAGAGGTACCGGAAGGGACAGGCTAGAACAGATCAACTGGGGCCTTGTTCTGGTTGGCGTACTGACGTTCTTGGGGGTGAGTATGGCTCCCTTACGGTTTCCCGCAATACGCTAACGAGTGTCGTAGGCAACGTGGAAGTTTGTGAACCATCTCATGGCCAAGACTCTTGAGAAGGCTAGCGATCGTGTCGTTGATGTCCAGGAAGATGACCCGGACGATGATGAAGCGGACGATGTTCCAGGTGACGCCGCACCCGAGACAGCAACCAACGAGTCGAAAAAGGATAGGTAGAACGCTTGTCCGGTGTTATGTACTAATAGCAACCTCTTATAATTTCGCCTTGTCTCAGCTTCGCCGAGTGCTCCATCATCACCATCACTGCGCACTCTTAAGTTGTCACGGCTGCCCCTCCGTGTTGTGGCAACTAGTCTGTGTGCGGAGATCAAGCTTCGCTGCCGCCCTGAGAACGGGGCGTCTTGCCCTGCTCTCATCGGGGTTCGGCGCGAACGCGTGAATCAGTGCCTGCAATTGGGAGCTCTTTTGGGTCTCTCGAATCTGTCTCTGCTACCCTGGTGTTTCTTGCCAGCTGTATCTGGATGGGTTGCTTGAAGGCTGGGTTCATACATGCCTAATTCAAGTCAAAGGTTATAATTTGCCATCAATGTATTGATATTTAATATGCCGCTGCTTCTTGAGCCGCCAATAGAGATTGGTTTCCGAATACGTATCTTTAGCTAAGACTGTTTTGCTCAAAGCCACATGGCTATGGCCTAGATCAACTGGCCTGTTTATTTCTAACCATTTTTGCCTTGTTCTGGCGTATGTTCGCGATGAAGCTCGATTTCGGAGAGCAGCGGGTATTCAGGGTTAGGGGTATAGTTACAATCAGCGATAAGCTTATCGGCAACCAATTTCCATCATCCGCACTGCTCATCCAGGGCGATTCGACCGCGTTTGAGAGGAAGCCTCCCGTGATGATATCCCCTTCGCACGGCAAAGGCCATCTTTTATCTGCTGGGCGCTCGAGGTAGCCTGTCGACGAACCTGCCGAACAAACCTGTCCAATCTGCCGATGCCTTGAGCGAACCCTTGTGCAACCCGACCTTGAAATCTCTCCCAAGTCACCCCTGACAAACGTATCTGCCGGTCCACAGAGCCGTCCTATCAACCGATCGAGCGCACCCTTCTTTGACCGATCTTCCTCCCGAACCAAGATACTCCCGAAATTATCCATTCGCTCGAACGAAACCAGAGGAGTCATTATCCAACCTTTCGCTGTTCTCTGAAAGAGCGCTCTTCGATCAGCTCGCGAGCCTCTGCCCCCGTCACCACCGGTTTTCGACCGACGATCCACAAGCAGGTTGATCCCCGGCGCAATTGGACTCGCAACTTGGGCCTAGGGAATCGCTCCCCGGGCCTCCCATTGCCCGCGATGCATTTCGCTCTCCCCCCGCGAAAGACATCGCGGCCTCCACCATACCTCCCGCGCACATCCCGCTTGCCCGGCCTCCGGAAAACACGCGCGAAGCTCTTTGCGCTCGCAGGGCTCGTCTTCCTCACCTTTATCTACCTACTTACCCGGTCAGACAGTGGGTGGCATGCCGTGCCGTCACCCCGCGTACCCAAGGGCGACCCGCCCGTCGTGGTGGTGACGGTGCTAGATGCGAGCAGATACAACGGCGCGTATCTGGAAACGGTCAAGCAGAACAGGCTGCGGTATGCCGAGAAGCATGGTACGGCAATCAGCGGCAGCCGCGGGCTTTTGAAGGCGGATATGCTGATGGGGCAGCACAGGCTACAAGACTCTCCTTGCCAAGATCGGCGACTACGACCTGGGAGGCTCACCGTTCTCCTGGGCGCGCGTGGTCGCCATGCTGGACGCCCTAACCAAGTTTCCCGACGCTCGTTACGTCTGGTTCCTTGATGCCAGCGGTTTCATTATGAACCCAAACATCAAGATCGAGGACGACATCATGCAGCCGGCGAAGCTCGACGAGATGATGAAGAGGGATTTCCCCGTCGTCCCGCCGGACAGCATCATTAAGACGTTTAGCCACCTGAAGGGCCAGGACGTGGACCTGGTGCTCATGCAGGATACGGAGGGGTTGACGTCGAGCAGCGTGATCGTGCGCAACGGCGAGTGGGCGCGCTTCTTCCTCCAAACCTGGTTTGGTCCGCTGTATCGAAGCTACGCCTTCCAGAAGGCCGAGGCCCATGCTTTGGTACGCTCTTCGATTTTTTTTTTTACCCGGTTCTCTCTCTCTATTTCCTTTTTCGGGCACGTATGCTAATCAGCGCTTGCAGGAACACATTGTGCAGTGGCACCCCACTATCCTTTCTCGGCTGGCAATCGTCGACCAGCACGTCCTCAACTCCTACGTCAAGGGTAAACAGGAGGAGCTATACAGAGATGGCGATTTTGTCATCAGCTTTCCCGATTGTGCCGACTCCGGGCCAGAGGCATGCGAGTCCCAATCCCGGCCGTTTGTGCAGGCGTGGCAGAAGGCGTTTGCGAGCACATGAGAGGACGGGATTTCAGTGGGTAGTGGCTCGGAAGGGTGGCTTTCGCGCGCCTCTGACAGCGTGGACTAGCTCTCGACTGCAACTAGTCCGCGGCTTGGATCTTTTGTGATATTATGACCCCGGCGTTGGAGGGTTTGCGACACGGGACGGGTGGCTGGTTAGCCCTGGAAAACACAGGAGTAACAAGCATTGATTTGGAAGAGGGCATGACATAGGAGTTGCTGGGTAGTTTGATGCCGGTAATGTTAAGGCTTCTTGCTTCTACCGAGATGGTGAGGAGATAGTCCGTGTAATGGATTCATACGCTGCACGCAAAAGGAGCATATCCAGGCCTATCTTGGGCATTCGAAATCACCTTCGATACACTCCGTACTCAGACTTGGAATGCCGCTGACCAAACGCATCTCAAGCCAATGCGCTATCACGGGGGGCCGTAGTGTAGCAGACGTTGTCGGGCGCTCGTAATTGACAGTACTATGTACAGTTAGGGACAGGGTTTCTCCACGATTACAACGTTCGATGAGGTCACACCACGGAGAGACAACACCAAATTTGCACCTATGTCCGAATCACACTGCACAAGCGTAGGTAGCGCTGTTGTCGATAGAAGGTAGACCAGACTCGGCTATACGTTGTAAGTGTGCCAGAGTAGGCGGCCCGCCCGCTCTGCCAATGAAAAGCCAGGTGCGTTGGGGCGATAGGTCGCATGGCCAAAACGAGATCCCGGAATGCCTTTGGCATGTGAAGCCCGGATAGCGGCATGATTAGCGGGGCCATGGCATGGCAATGTGCGCCCAAACGGCAGCCGCGGAGAGCCGACAGGGTGTGGGGGCCCAGAACGCCCGCAACATGCAAAAAGGCCGGGGTGCGCTCCGCTCTAAGCCCTGATCCTTGATGGGAAAGAGCCGAGCTCCATTGACAATCGTCTTCCCGCAGCTCCCGAAACCGTCTTCCAGGTCCTGCGGAAGTTGTTGCGCGTGGCGGCCCTCGACCGTTTTCCGACCGCTCCTGGAGTCGCAAAAATGCCCGGAACGTCGCGCTTACCCGTCAGCCTGCGAGAGGGTTTCAATACCGTCCGGAGGAGATCTCGGGCGGGCTGGGACCCGTCGCTGATGCTCAATCTGGACCTGTCAGTAGCTGCCCGTTTTCCCTTGGCATTCTCAACGCTGCACTCTTCCCGTCCCGTCCCGTCCCTCCAAAAAAAAAAAAAAAAAAAAAAAAAAAAAAAAAAAAAAAAAAAAAAAAAAAACTAAACTCGCTGGGCCTTTTCGCTTCCGACAGGGCCAATTGGTCATAGAAGATGTAGTTATCACTAACTTGCCATCGATTCAGAATCCGCAACATCGTCTTCTTCCTCTTCCTCCTGCGATGGACCCGCCGCGCGCTGTGGAAGCTCAAGGGCCGCGGGCTGCTCGGCACGCTGGCTGAGCTGTACGCCGACGCGCGCCGCGTCTTGTACGGCTGGTTTCTGCGGATGCCGGGCGTGCGCACCCAGGTGCGCAAGCAAGTCGATGAGGCTCTCTCCAAGCTGCAGACCAAGATGGTGCCCGCCAACGGGACCCGCTACCTGACGCTGCCCAAGGAGGGCTGGGCCGAGGACGCCGTGCGCAAGGAGCTCGAGGCTCTCGCCACCATGGACCACACGCGCTGGGAGGACGGCTACGTCTCGGGCGCCGTGTACCATGGCGAGGACGACCTGCTGAAGCTCCAGACCGAGGCGTATGGGAAGTTTACCGTGGCGAACCCGATCCATCCAGATGTGTTCCCCGGCGTGAGGAAGATGGAGGCAGAGGTGGTCGCCATGGTCCTGAGCCTGTTCAATGCGCCCCCGGGTGCTGCAGGCGTGAGCACGAGCGGCGGAACCGAGAGTATTCTGATGGCTTGCCTCAGCGCGAGGCAGAAGGCCTACGTCGAGCGGGGTGTCACGGAGCCGGAAATGTAAGATATACACCCTCTTTTGGCCCCTTTTTCATTGCTAACCATCCCCAGGATCCTCCCCGAGACGGCCCACACGGCCTTCCGCAAAGCAGGCGAGTACTTCAAGATCAAGATCCACATCGTGGCCTGCCCTGCACCGAGCTACCAAGTCGACGTTAAGCGCGTCGCCCGCCTCATCAACAGCAACACCATCCTCCTCGTCGGCTCGGCTCCCAACTTCCCGCACGGCATCATCGACGACATCTCGGCGCTCTCCAAGCTCGCACTTAAGAAGCGCCTCCCGCTGCATGTCGACTGCTGCCTGGGCTCCTTCCTCGTCCCCTTCCTCGACAAGGCCGGCTTCGAGACTGTCCCCTTCGACTTCCGCCTCAAGGGCGTCACCTCTATCAGCTGCGACACTCACAAGTACGGCTTCGCGCCAAAGGGCAACAGCACCGTCCTCTACCGCACCCAAGCCCTGCGCGCCTACCAGTACTTTGTCGACCCATCGTGGTCCGGTGGCGTCTACGCCTCTCCGGGCATTGCCGGATCGCGGCCGGGCGCGCTCATCGCCGCCTGCTGGGCCAGTCTGGTGTCGGTCGGCGAGGCGGGCTACCTCGAGTCCTGCAAGCAGATTGTCGGCACCGCCAAGAAGCTGCTCAACCACATCAACACCTCTCCCGCCCTTTCCGCCGAGCTCGAGGTCCTCGGCAACCCGCTGGTCTCGGTCATCGCCTTCCGCTCGCGCAACCTCAACATCTACGACATCGCCGACGGTATGACGGCGCGCGGCTGGCACCTCAACGCCCTGCAGAACCCACCCGCCATCCACGTCGCCCTCACTCTGCCCATCGTCAAGGTCTGGGAGCGCCTGGCTGCCGACCTGGAGGCCGTCGTCGAAGCGGAGCGCGAGAAGGAGCGCGCGCGCCTCGTCGAAGGCAAGAAGGTCCAGAGCGGGGGCGGGGATACCGCGGCGCTGTACGGCGTCGCCGGGTCGTTGCCGAACAAAAGCGTCGTGGTGGACATGGCGAAGGGTTTCTTGGACCTGTTGTATAAGGCATAGTCTCTCTCTGCCGCTTCGGCGCCCGGTTTGGGCCGAGCGGAATATATGCATGCATGGATGGATGAGTGGATGAACCGACGAATTGATGGATGGCCTGAATGGATAGGTGACTATGCTTAACTATCTCTTGCATAACTCAGCCAAAGGGGGGAAAGGGAGGCTTATGTGGTGATTAGAATAACCTAAGCAAACAGCGCGTAGTGTCATTGACAGATAAAAAAATCAAGGTAATACATACACTGAAGCGTTGGCTTACATACATACATACTTGTTCAACAACACGGTGGTACCCCGTGTATGTATGTACAAGTAAAATGTCCCTCAATTACTTCCCTTCATCTTCTCATTCTAGCCTTCGCCTTCCCCCTAACTACAAAAGTTAACATCGTCATCCTGCAAATCCCATCACGGCGACGTCAAGTATCCTACTGTATTCCTACAACCGATGGGACGAGAAGTAGCGAAGCGACGACCGGTCTACCCCTCCAACACAAGGTTGAGTTCAGACGAGAGCCCTCCCACCCCTGTTCCCATCCTATTGAAAAGCGCCGTGTTCACATGCAGAATTTTTTTGGGGGGGGTCGTGCCGACATCAATCAATGTATGTCCATCCATAACCCCAGAATCAGCCGACCTACTAGAAGTTCAAACGGGTTGGGGAAAAAAAAATGGTTGGGCATGCGGTTCTTTGACCGAGAAAGGCTCTGCCAGCCAAGTCCGTCCGACCCAACCTCTTCATAACATCTCGCCAATCGTGTAAGCAGCAGCGGTAGCAGCGGTAAGCAGTAGCAGGAACTTTTGTCTCAAAGCTCACTATCACTGCCACGAGCGGGGTAATAATACTGCCGCTGCTGCTGCTGCTGCTGCTGCTGCTGGCGGTGGGCAGCCTCGCCCTCCGACGGCGACGATCCGAAAATGGCCTCGACGTCGCCGACCTGCCTGCGCTCGGGGATCTCGAGCGGGGCCGGGTTCTTGAGGCGCTTGCGCATCAGGTATCGCATTGGCAGCGTCAATCCTCGGGGCGATGCAGACGTACCAGTCCCCCTCATGACTGCGAATTCCTATTGCAGCGGCTCCGACGAGCTTGATAGGCGGTTCAGATGGAGGTAGACGTCCGTGCCGTAGCTGAGAGAGGGGTTGTAAAGTCAGCAAAGAGAAAACGAAACAGGAAACTGAGTTGGTGGGGAAGGGGGGAAGGGGGGGTGTGCGCGCATACCCTTCCATGCTGATGAGCTTCAAATCACCACCGAAATACCTCGCGTACAGGCGTGATATGGGGAGGCCGTAGCCGAACCCGGCCATGGGCGCCTTGAAATCGCTCTTGTCAAAGTCCGGGTCAAGGTTCGGCGTCCGGTCGACGGTGGTGTACATGTAGGTCCAGACCAGCGGGATGGCGCTCCGCGGGATGCCGCCGCCCTCGTCCGAGATCTTGATCGTGATGTCCTCCTTGCCCTCGGCCACGATCACCTTGGTGACGGGAAACTCTTGTTTATCTTGGCCGTGTGTCTCGACGACGGCGCGCAGCGAGTTCTTGAGCGTCTCGAAGAGCATGTGCGACAGGTGACCCGGCACATACATGAAGTTGAGGTTCGGATCGCACACGAGCTGGATCTTGGGCGCCTCAAACAAGCCGTAGTGGTCCTCGCAGACGAAGCGCGCGTTCTCGATGGCCTCCTGGGCCAGATCCCTGACGTACGTCTTGGTGCAGATGATGCCGACATAGGACGGGTCGCGGTGGTGGCTCTGGTCCGTCAGAGCAATGTGCTGGCCGATGAGCATACGTATTCCAATGCGAGACATGTAGAAGCGGTCCAGGAAGGACTGTATGTTGTTGTCGATCTGCATCCGTTGCCGTTTGCGTTTGTACTCGAGGATGCCCTGTGCCATGGTGGTGACGACGCTGTCGTGTCTCCGCTTGACACGGCGCAGCGTTTGAGCGAACTTCTGGTTGTACAGCTGCAGCTCGGGCGGCCAGTCGCCCGTGTCGTCCACCATTGCGAAATACCTCCTCGTCGCGGCGAACTTGTTCTTGCCGTTGCCGTTGCCGTTGCCGTTGAATGAGTGGTACTGTCCCTCTTCGATGCTCGGGTTCGGTGTTGCCTCACTCAGCCATGATGTGCCCTTTCCCGCGTTCCTCGAGGGCCTCATCAATCTCTCCCGCACGTCTTTGCTGAGCTCTGGTCTGGGTAGCGAGGTGATTTCCTGTACAGGAAAGCTTTGGTGAGTCATAATACAATCCCCGGCGGAGCGAAAGCGGCAGAGCATCGGGTGTCATACCTCGAACGACTGCGCATACCAATCGGCCACCTTCTTCACCGACGGCATCTCATTCAGGCCATCCGGAAGCGTCTCGAGCTCTTGGACGCGATGGGCGAGCCGGATGGGCAGCTCCTCGGCGAGGAACTGCGAGGCGCGGAACAGCGTCCCTTGCAGGCCAACGTCAGAATCAGAGCCTGGACGGCGTCAAAAGATGCAGAACGGAGCAAGGGGCCGGCTCACCAGCAGACGGCTTCTCGCCGAACTGGACCATCTGGCGCAGGCTCACGCCGGTCGCCGGGAAGCTGGCATAGTGCCGGATGGTCTCCATCAGGCGCTCGCTCTTTTTCCACGACATGTTGGCGGCTCAGGTTGCGCCAATGGTACACGGTGGATGATGCTCTGGTCGTGCGGCGTGCAGCATGGGAGCAGAAAGGGCGCGCTTTCGGTTGCGGTGTTGGAAGTGCCGGCTACAGCTGGGCGCGTCGGATCAGCGCCCGGGCGTAGTCGGGCGTGGAGTCGAGGACGGGCGTCCGGGTGTTGCGGCTAAGCCGAGGCAAGCGGAATGGAGATCTGAGCACCGTCCAATGACGCAAGCGGGGAGGACGGCACTGGCCAAGCGGCAGAGCACTGCAGTAGGTTATTCGGTAGATTTAAAACTGCTGCAATCCCGCAATGGCTCGCAAAACCCGGCATCTGCGTCAGCGTAGGAACAAGATGGGACCGGCCGTTCTCGAGTGTTGTGGACGAGGAAAAGAGGTCGCCCGGGCGGGGCAACGGAAGCTCAAGTTTAAACTTGGAACGTCGGCATTGCGGGTGCGTCAGATGCTAGCTCTCTGGGTTGGCTGCGGTGACTCGGCCCCCAGCTGTCCCTCGCTTCCTAGCGGCATGTAAGGTAGTTACCTGAAATACGTAACTACGGTTTACACTAACTACTCCGTACCGCACGCTACTTGTATGTACGGAGTAGAATAGAGTGCGTGCAGAGAAGATGGTCCGGGCGTCAATATACACTACTTGCGTTTATTGGTAGGAGGGGGGGTTGCACGCGAGACTCTGGAGCAACCATCACACTTGCACCAAGGCTGGGTTGGCACTTTTTTACACTCCGTACTCAGATATATCACATATAACACTAACATACCTTTTATAGCGTAATGTAGGTAGTTAAACCTATATACGGAAACTGATTGTATATAGAAGGATCGCCTTTGGTGGCGCTTGAATATGATGGAATACTCGTATTCCGTATAACTAGTTAGTATCACTACGGATTACATGCACGGAGGTACCTGAAATATGCCCCACAGCGGGGAAAGCAAGTTTTAGGTAACTGCGGATTACTCCGTAGTGTCATGCAAGACGGAAAAATTCGTACCGTGTGTAATCCGTGTACAACCGAGACCTTCCGGCCATTCACGCAAGATCTGCAGGCCGCTGGACATCGTTCGATACGATGCTTAAACGTTCGATGGAATCAGTAGTTTAAGTATTCATGTGCCTCTCAGAGGGGTTTCCAAAGCAAAATCAACGCGTTGAATCCCATCGTACCACGGATAGGAATACTGGGTATTGGTATGCATGAGGTAGAGTCCCGATGAAAAGTAGCTCGCTGGTAACAAACCAGGCTCTGCCCTTTTTGTATGTGCTGTACACTACAGTACGTGCACTATGTGAATGGTCCAATCCTTGCTGATTCGTTACTCAGCGGGGTGCCAAAGGTTTCACCGCTTTCGACCCTGAAGAGAAGAAGGGCGGGAAACAAGTGGAGGAAAAAGGGACAGGAGACATGTACAGGTAAGAAGCGATCAGAGCCAGCAAACCGGATCCTCGAGGAAAAAGTAGGGCAAGCGGCATCCTCTTACCAAGCTCCTCATCAAGGCTAAGTACTCCATGGTGTAAGTACTGACATAGGTTTGCGATTGAATCACGTAACAACTTCAGAGGAGAACGCTTCCCATAGCAGTTCTGCTACTTCCCCTAGCGCCAGTGTTGGGGCTTTCTATGGCCGACTAGCATCTCCAACCCATCCGTCTACCAATGCTCGAGCTGCGTCAAGTGCCAGGACCTCTTAGCTATTCCTTTGCTTGGCGAATTCTCCACAATCGCTTACCGCGTACACTAGTGAAAGCCCAGGAAAGAAGACACCGCAGAAGTGACTCAAGATGCGATATCTGCATTGTTAGGCGGGTTCTGCTCGTCAATGCTAACCCCACTTAATAACTCATCAAAGCAGAAGAAAGCAGTAACCCCGTCCCCCAGCTGTGGCTAGAAGGTCGTTTCGCTCTTTATAATCGGCCACTCGCCGAACACCATCATACCGAGACGCATCACACGCGGGACATGCAGGTGGGTGACAACGGGAATGCACCACAGCGTATAGCACATCTCCCACGCGTTCATCACATCTCCCCCGTTATACGATCCGCAGCCCGTCAGCGGGGGACTGCCAAGTTCTCGGCTGTCAACTCGCCACTCTCGGTGCGCGTGAAATGGGCGGTAGGTGATGGAAGAGAAGATGGCATGTGCGGTGCGGACTTGGTGGCCTCGATTGAGAAAGGCGAGAAGATATGCGCGTCACAGTGTTTCCACTTTGATTCATCAACTTGCCGTGGATGCCTGAGAGTCAGACTTACACAGAAGGCGACGATGGCAAGCGTCTGCCTCGACAGGAATCCAGGCACCTACCTAAACCTTGAGCCTGAGGCCTGCCATCACCCGCCCTCTCATGTGCGAGGCAACCGCATAGCGGTTGGTTGCGGGCCTCACTGTCGATTGCCGCCCAACCCAATCAAAAATCGGCCAACAGTGCTGCTTCGGTGACAATCACCAGACGATTTAAACAAGATGTAAACCGCAACAGGATCTCAAAGAAAATTTGGATTTATTCACTGCATAGGTTCAGCGACTATTGAAGCAAGCTTGGCCCCGCACGTCGTACTAGGTCTGGATCGCCCTCAAGCGCCGACACCGAATGGCAGCCGCGTCATGAATCCGCGGGCTGTAATGCTCCGGGGCTTGAACCCCGCGGGCGGATCCGCAGAGAATCCAGTCACGCATCTGCCTAGTGGCCTTGCAGACACGCGTCGCCGGATGACGATCATGGCGTCCGAAGACAGCAGCTGGAGCTCATCAGAGCGCGACGCTGACAGCAGCTACGACGATGACAATGACGACGACGACAATGACGACGACAAGTCTCTCATCCAGGACACTGATGAACTTGAAACCACCCCCGCCTCCAACGGCGACAATGCCTCACATACCACGGGCTTAGACTCCGTCCACAGTTCTCGCAGCAGCACACCCGACCAAGAACCCCCAAGGACAGTAACCATGACGGCGAGGGCCTACCAGCTCGAGATGCTCGAAGAGAGCCTCAAGAAAAACGTTATTGTTGCGGTATGCCATGCCATGCCATGCCATGCTCGTTTCGTCTTCCGACCTCGAGCATGAGAACAGTCGTGCTGACCGATCATGCCCAGATGGACACCGGGAGTGGGAAAACTCAAGTGTACGTAGGGCGACGCAGCGGTCAGAAAGAAACCTTGTTGACACCAAGCCCAGCGCCATCATGCGGATCCAGGCAGAGCTCGAACGGGGCGACAAGGTTACTTGAGTCCCCCCAAACTGCTGCCGGATTCGAAATGCTGACTGCTGCTTCCCCCTTCCCCCTAGATTGCATGGTTCCTGGCCCCAACAGTGTCCCTAGCTGAGCAGCAGTTTGAGACCATCCGAGCCCAGATTCCGGGAGTCCAGTCTAGACTGATACTCGGGTCCGACAATGTCGAAGCATGGTCGAGCAAGCCAGGCGTGTGGGATGCCGTCCTCTTCAACACCCGCATCATTGTCTCAACTTATCAGATTCTGTTCGACGCCGTGACCCATGCCCTCGTTCCCCTCGCTTCTCTCGGGATTATCGTTGTTGACGAAGGTATATGAAACCGCATCCCCAGTCCCCGGTTAGCCGCCGGCTGACCCACGCTAGCCCACCACTCGAAAGGCGACAACCCCGTCGCAAGGCTCATGAGGGAGCACTATGTACCCAACAAAGCCCGAGGACTCCCCGTTCCCCATATCTTGGGGTTGACGGCGAGCCCCCTGATGACGTCCAACTTGAACGATCTCGAAGTCCTCGAGAAGACCCTAGATGCCGTCTGCAAGACGCCGAGCAAGCACAGGGAAGAGCTTATGGCTCAAGTCAATCGCCCCGAGATGAAGATCATCTCGTACGGAGGCGCGGCGAGTCTCGATGATGCTGCTCAACCGACTCCGGCCATGTTGAGGCTCAGGAACACGTGCCTTGAGCTCGACATCCGCCAGGATCCGTTCGTCCGGCGTTTGTTGACCGACCATACAGCACGGGGCCGGGAGAAGCTGAAGAAGGTTCTCTTATCCAAGGAGACATACTCCCGGTCACAGATGGAGTCGTTCTGCAGAAGAGCCTGGGAGATGTGGAAGACCTTCGGGCCCTGGGCCGCAGACTACTATATCTACAGAGTAATCTCTTCCTTCCTTAGGGGCTCAGATAACCCTCCCAGCCAGGGGGGCGACAGTCTAGGCGACCAAGAATGGGCATACCTGGCGGAGGCCTTCCGCAAGCTGGACGCGCAGCCGCCTCCCGAGACACCGACCGAACTCTCGCCCAAGGTGCGCGCCCTGCTCGACGCTCTCGAGTCTCACGAGGGGAACCCGATCGGCATCATCTTCGTCAAAGAGCGGGCGAGCGTCGCGGTGCTGTCCCACATCCTCGCCGTACATCCCAAAACATCGCGCCGCTACCGAGTGGGCTCAATGGTCGGCACTTCGAGAGTGCCGGGGAGGAGGCAAGACATCCTGGATCTGAGCCAAAAGGACTACCTGCTCGCTCTCCAGGCGTTTCGAAAGGGCGCAATCAACCTTTTGGTTGCGACAAGCGTGCTCGAAGAAGGAATCGACGTGCCGGCGTGCAATCTCGTCATCTGCTTCGACAAGCCGGACAACCTCAAGTCTTTCATCCAACGCCGGGGGCGAGCACGCATGTCAGCATCCCACCTGTACCTCCTCGTCGAGGATGAATCGGACACCTCGTCTCGCCGGTGGCAGAACCTCGAGCGCGAGATGAAGCGCAAGTACGAAGACGACATGCGCGAGAACAAGCGGCTGGAGCAGATCGAGGACAGCGATGACCTGGACTACCCGATACTGAGGGACAGGGAGACGGGCGCCCAGATCACCATCCTCGATGCGAAGGCGCACCTTGAGCATTTCTGCGCCACCCTTTCGACGCGCAAGTACGTTGACTGGAGCCCCTTTTACGTCGTCCACGACCTGGAGGGCAACCCGGTCGACGCCCGTCAGCCCGGCCTGCGGAAGGCTACCGTCCATCTTCCGGTATCGCCGGCCCCCGGGTTGCGAACCTTTGAGAGCCTCCATGCCTGGAGCTCTGAGGCGAAAGCCTGCAAGGACGCCGCCTTTCAGGCATACGCCAAGCTGTACGAGGTCGGGCTGGTGAACCGCAACATGCTGCCCATCCGAGAGAGCGACCTGTTGAAGGATGCCGAGCCGCGCGTCGGTATCGTCACCGTCAGGGAGCAGTTCAACCCCTGGCCGCTCGTGGCTCAGGCGTGGCGGGACGGTGCCCCGATCTCTAGCAGGCGGGTGACGATTTCGAGCCACGACCGATCCATTTGCGCCGAACTTGAGCTCGCACTACCGGTGCCGGTTCCGTACATGGCCCAGTTTGATTTGTACTGGGACCACAAGTCGGCGTGGCTCGTCCGCATGAACCCGGATGCGGGCACGCCAACGGCGGGAGCGATGAGCGAGACTGACCACACGCCTGCTCTTCTCACCATGGCCTTTGGACACCGGTGGCGGATTCAGCAGCAGAAGCAATTCCCCGTCCGCTTCACCTGCCTGGACCGTGACATACGCCTCGACGACATGAGCGCAACAGAGATCAGCCCCGAGATCATGGCCAAGGTCGCCCCAACCCATCTCGTCCGAGACATCGCGAACCAACATCACCCCTATTTCTATCTTGACTGGCTCCCGTCAAAACCTGCGGCCGATCTAGTCGGAAAGCCCTACCAGGGTTTCGACGATGCTCCCCAAGAAGCCGCCTACGTTGCTGTCAGAAGCTGGCCCAAGAAGGTGGGCGCCTTCCGCCCGCCGCGCCCAAATTCGGCACCAACCCCGTGCACAAAACCGTACCCGAGGGTCCTGCCTGCGGACCAGGTCCGGGCCGACAGCATCCCGGCGGTCTATGCGCACATTGCCATGTTCATTCCGGCCATCACCCGCGCACTCGAAGTCCATCTCGTGGCCAAGGACCTGCTGGACACTCGACTCGAGCCGACAGGCATCACCGACTTGTCCCTCGTGGTTGCGGCGATCAGCGCGAGCGCAGCCAGGGGACCGACGGACTACGAGCGGATAGAGTTTCTTGGCGATGCGATCCTCAAGTTCTGTACAACAGTCAACTGCTCCGCCAATTGTGAGTTTGTCTCCTTCCCGAACCGAAAATAACACTGAGCTAATAAGCAATCGACGTGCGACAACCAGATCCCTTATACCCAGAAGGTTTGTTGTCGCCGTTGAAGGACAAGATCGTGTCCAACTCGAGACTCTTCCACGCTGCGGTCGACTTCGGTCTGGACCGCTACATCATTCACAAGACCTTCACCGTGCACAAATGGCGGCCTGCCTACGTCGAGGACCTCCTAGAGAACCCGCCGTCCGAAACAGAAACCAGAAGACTCTCCACCAAGACGCTCGCCGACGTGGTCGAGGCCCTCATCGGCACCTCGTACATTAGCGGTGGGACCCCCAAGGCGCTCGCATGTATATCCCTGTTCCTCCCAGAGTTCGAGTGGCACAGCATCGAGCACTGCCGCGAGGTGCTCTACAACCAGGCACCGGACGACGAGCCACTTCCCGCCACCATGCGCTCGCTGGAGTCCCTGTTGGGTTACACCTTCACCAAGAGGTCGCTCCTCGTCGAGGCCATGACCCACACGTCCTGCAACGGCCCGAACATTCACGCCTCGCTGGACCGCCTCGAGTTCCTAGGGGATGCCATCCTGGACTACGTCGTCGTCAAGGCTCTCTTCGACATATCCACCCCCACCCCGCTCGAAAACTCGACCCTCCACCTTCTCCGGACCACGCTGGTCAACGCCGACATCCTCGCCTTCCTCGCCTTGGAGTGGGCCATCACCCAAGACGGATTCGACGTCGTTACCACCACCACCACCTCTACTACTACTACTACTACTACTACTACTACTACTACTACTACTACTACTACTACTACTACTACTACTACTACTACTACTACTACTACTACTACT
>NW_027192565.1:486391-517539 GCF_042370625.1 Thermothelomyces heterothallicus | reverse complement strand
ACTACTACTACTACTACTACTACTACTACTACTACTACTACTACTACTACTACTACTACTACTACTACTACTACTACTACTACTACTACTACTACCACTACTACTCTTCCCTCCTCTTCGTCTGGGCGGGAGGACGCGGGTGCTAATACAAGCGTGATCGTGACCGCTCGCCAAACCCGGCTCCCGCTACCGTCCTTCCTCCGGCATGCTTCCCCAGACCTGGGTCTGGCGCAGCGCGCCACGGCGCTCCGGCACGCGGCCATGCGGGAGCAGATCCTGCAGGCCCTCTGGAGGGGGCCGCGCTACCCGTGGTCGCTGCTGAGCCGGCTGCAGGCGCAAAAGTTCCACGCGGACGTGGTCGAGAGCCTGCTGGGCGCCGTGTGGGTGGACTCGGGCGACATGACGCAGTGCGAGGCGGTGGCGGAGCGGATCGGGATCCTGCCGCTGATGCGGCGCCTGGTGGCCGACCGCGTGTGGCTGCTGCACCCCAAGGAGGAGCTCGGCATGCTGGCGGGCAGCCGACCCGTCCAGTACCTGGTGCAGCAGGTCTCCGAGGGGGAGGAGGCGGAGAGGCTGTTCCGGTGCGAGGTCACCGTCGACGGGGAGGTCGTCGGCAGGGCGGAGGGCGCGTTCAGCCAGGAGGAGGCGAGGACGAGGGCTGCGGAGGAAGCGTGTGCGAGGCTGAAGGAGGGAAAGGAAGACTGATTGGTAGTACCATTAGTTTGAACAACAAAGGAGAGGGTTGGGGGGGGGGGGGGGGTGGGCTCTGTCAGAGTGCTGGGGTCAGCCCTGGGAAGAGGATCCTGGTATCTAGCTCGCTTAGATGGATCACTCGTAGAAAAAAGAAGAAAAAGAAGAGAGTGGGAAAAATTGAATTTCGTACTGGATCTTCTATCGCTCTCCAATGTGCTTCGTAAACACTGCGTTCAACGTCGTCTCCTTATAGTAGGAGTAGAGGCTGGTGCCATATAATAAAGGGGGGTTGTCTCAGGGTTAGGGTTGTATGTGTTGAGCAACACCTGACGAAGCCATGGAGGTTGCAATGAGCTCATGGGGGCCGGGGGGTACCGTCGATCGCAGTGCCCACAGCGCTGGCGCCCTCCAGAGTTTCCCCCCTTCACTGAAGGCCAGAGAGAAGCGTCGGCCAACGACACCGGACCCGGAACCGCGTCTTTCGCGACTTTTTGCATCATGCACCGCTCTTTTTCGCAAGATGCTGCTTATCAGAAATGCTGAATCGAGCGGCCTGACCATTTCCGCGCACCAATTCCTCTCTCTTCTCGAGGGACCATAATATTAACCGAACTCCGCGCCCATTGAACGTCGCCCTCGGTCAGTCGGTCTTCATTTCCAATTCGACCCTTCTTCGTCTCTCCCTCGCTCCCTCCCCCCCGTCCCTTCTTTCCTCCCCGAACGATGCAGCCCGGCGGTTCTACGAGCGGAAACAGCAACATCCGCGTCTTTGTGCGCTGGCACGAGCAGGTCATCTTCGCCGGCGAGGAGCTCAAGTGCACCATCACCTTCAAGAATGTCGCCCGCCCCGCCGGCAGCGCCTCGTCGTCGTCCTCCTCCTCCTCCCCCTCCCTCTCCTCCTCCTCGGCCCTGTCCATGCCCACGACGGCGACGCTGAGGCCGGGCCCGCCCCAGTCGTCCCAGTTCCCGCCGAGCCCGTCGAGACTCCCAAACGCCGCGGCCGATCATCACCGCGGCGGCGCCCGACAGCCGTCGCCCCTGCAGCCCGGTCGCGGGAAGCCCGGTCCGGGCCTTGCACCCCCCCGGCCGAGCGCCCGCGGCCACCGGTCGGCGCTGTCGTTGTCCGTGCCGTCGACCGCGTCGAGAGCGCGGACCGGGTCCGTGTCGTGGTCACCCCTGCCCTCGGGCGTCGTGCGGGGGGAGCAGCAAACCGGCGGCAGCAGCGCGGCGGGCAGGGAAAGTGGAGGTGCGGGTGGTGGTGGTGGTGGTGGTGGTGCGAATGGGCGCGGCCACGGGCACAAGAGATCGGTGTCGATCGTGTCGATTGGGTCTTTGAGCACCGTCGACGATGGCCAGGGCAGTAGTACCGCGTCGGCCAAGCCGCAGCGGGCTAGGGGACACGCGAGGGCTTCGAGCTTGCAGATATTGCCCAGGGTCGGGCCGCTGAATGGACCGCTTTCTGGTGAGTTTATTTTTATTTTTATTCTTTTTCTGGAGGGAAAGAAAAAGAATAGAAAAGAAAATACAGTCTTCGAAAGGGAAGTGAAGATTGAGGAGTGGATGGATGCTGACGATTGGTAGCTACACATCCCAGGATACCGGCTTCCCAGTCATCACCCCTTTTTCATGCTTCATACCCGCCCGACAGGAGCATCAACGGCCGTCGGCCAGGCACCGTCACTGCGCCCCAGACCCCCCGGGTCGACTTCCCCCGCCATTCTCCCGCGACAACACCAAGCGCACTCGCCGACTTTAGGTTCCCCATGTCGCCTTCGCCCGCGACGGCCGGTGCCGTAGATGGGGCAGGCGACGAGGACCCGACTAGCCCAACATCGGGCGGATTGCCATCCAGAAGGCGGGATCCCGTCCCGACAATAAACGAGCAGACCGTGGCCTCGGCCGCGCGGGTGCTGTCGACCATGAGCATAGCCGGGACGCCAAGGAGCAGCGGTGAGTTCTACTCGCTGAGCAACAACTCGTCCGAGACGCTCGCCTCGGAGTACGTGACGCAACAGCCCCTGCGGTCGCAACAGACCCGGTCGCCGCACAGCAGGATGGGGTCGAGCCTGGCGCCCGGTCCGTCGCGGCTGCCCGAGTCGCTCATGATGGGATACGCGCAGGTCCAGGGGTCCTTTACCCTGGACGGGTCGCTCATCAACCTCGGCCCGTTCGAGGCGGTCAAGCGGAAGGCGGTTGTCGGCGGCCAGGGCGGCGGTGTCGTCGGCTTGGAGACGCCGAAGCGAGACAGCGGCCTGCTGCGCGGGTTCGGTTGGGGCAACATCACGAGCTCCATCGGCGAGCTCCTGGGTGGCGGCGAGCTCAGCACCATCAAGGAGATGCGCGGGATCGCCAACTCGAAGGCGATCCCCCTGCTGTCTACGCCACAGTCCATCTTATTCGTCGACCTGCAGCTCGGGCCGGGCGAGAGCAGGTCTTATGAGTACTCGTTCAAGCTGCCCAGGGGCCTACCGCCCACCCATCGCGGGAAAGCTATGAAGATATCGTACAGTCTCATCATCGGCACGCAGCGGCCGGGCGGCGCCAAGGAGAAGCGCATCAAGTCCGTCGACGTCCCCTTCCGAGTGCTGGGGAGCGTCAACAGCCACGGCGAGATATTGGGCCACGACCTGATGTCGCCGTACATCCTCCTGCGGGACCAAGCCCGCGTGCAGGCCGTCAATTACGACAACAACAACAATAATAATAATAATAATAATAGCTCTGACAAGACAAGGACGGCGAAAAACGACCCTGGTTCCTCGTCAGCTACCTCCTCGATGTCCTCTTTCTTCAGCTACGTAGACGAGCTGCTCGCCCGCCCGTCACACGACGCGAGCCACGGCGCCCTCCTGAGCCCCAACGCGCTAACCGCCCGGTCGCCGACGTCGTCCCGGCGGGCGTCGGTGCTGTCGGTCTCGGACCACGGCTTCCTCGGGCCGCCGACGGCCAAGGAGGCGATCGACCTGGCCATCCTGCGGTCCAACCTGGCCGGGGCGGGCGACGGGTACCATGCGGCACAGTCGCCGAACCGGTTCGAGATCGCGCGCAACGGGCGGCGGGTCGGGGTGGTGATGCTGGCGCGGCCGGCGTACCGGCTGGGCGAGACGGTGACGTGCGTGGTCGACTTTGGCGGGGCCGAGGTGCCGTGCTACGCGGTGCACGCGGCGCTCGAGACGGCCGAGCGGGTCGTCGACGGCGGCCTGGCGCTGCGGTCCGAGGCCAGCGTGGCCCGCGTGACGCGCAAGGTCTGGGCCAGCGCCAGCGAGGCCACCCTCTTCGCCCGCCGCTGGGTCTTCCACGCCGCCGTCCCCGCCCACGCCACGCCCGAGTTCATCACGAGCGGCGTCGCGCTCGACTGGAAGGTCCGCCTCGAGTTTGTCGTGCCCGTCCAGGCGCCGCAGCATCAGCATCAGCATCAGCATCAGCATCAGCATCAGCATCAGCCCCGGTCCCAGCCCCGGCCGCAGGGACAGGACGGGGATGGTGGAGAGGAGGATGAAGACGACGGGGACGGAACCGGAGAGGGAGGGGGGGAGAAGAGGACGAAGTGGGGCCAGCAGCCGCACCCGCTGCTGGAGGAGATATCGAGGGACGATCGGGGCGGGCTGATCCTCGTCGGCGTGGAGAACCTGGTGTGCGAGAGCTTTGAGGTGGCGGTGCCGCTGCGGGTATACGGCGCCACGTGCAACGGTCTGGAGAAGCTAGAGCGCGACGACGCGATGGAGGAGGGCTTTCCCGTGTAGAGTTCCCTTTTTTTAAAAAAAAGAAAAAAAAAATTCGGTTTTATTTCCCGGGTCAGCCACGCGCTATGCAGCGCTAATATATTCGATGAGAGGGGGGTCAGACTCGGGCATGCATTATCTTGGCTTAGATGCCAGGAGCAAGAGGAGGAGACTGCCGCTGGCAAGTGGGAGAGGAAGAAAAAGAAAAAAAAAAAAAAAAAAGGAAGGTGGGGGGAGGGGGTTGGGATAGAGGGATTACGGTGTGGTTGTCCTCCTAGAGCTACTCGTTCCTAAAAGTTCCAGGAACCTACGGAGGCGTGCGTGCGTACGTTACGTTCTGAGACACTATGTCACGTTGTAGTTATGTACGTACGAAATTAGATGGGCGATCGTTTGTACATACATGTGCGGAGTACATACATACGTATATATACAGCCACGGCCGTGTGGCCAAAGCAGCGCCACGGCCGTTCAAACTAATGAATTATACCAGCCGTCCTTTCCGGATTGCTTGATCTCATGGTCCCTTCTTGACATCAGTCTCGTTCATCTTGACCCACTCCTTGAGATCCGGATCCCATCGATGGCTGTTACATTGGTGTTGACATTTTTTTTTGAGGTTCGTCAAGTCAGTCCGCAGTACTGGCCATGAGAGGGAGAGAAAAAAAGAAAGAAATAAATAAATAAATAAATAGAGAAACGGGCAACAACAAAGAAATTACCACCAGAAAGAGAAAGGAAGAGAAGAAAAAAAGAAAAAATAATAATAATAAAAAAAGGGGGGGGCTTACCGTTCCCACTCGGTGAGGACCAGGCTCTCGGGCCCGTACTCGGCGACCAGGACGGGCTCGTAGGCCCAGGGGACGAGGGCCGGCACGCCCTCGAAGGCGGTCTCGCGCAGGGGGAAGAGGTCGCCGGGGCGGTAGAAGTGCGCGTTCTTGCAGCTCAGCAGGCCCGGCGCTCCCGACGGGGCCCGCGGGTCCGTGATGTCGCCGCCGGAGGAGGAGGAGCAGCAGCAGCAGCAGGAGGAGGATGAGGAGGAGGAGGAGGAGGAGGAGGAGGAGGAGGAGGGAAAGGTGGCGGAGGGGGGAAAGGGGAAGGGGACCGAGGTCCAGTCGCGCTCCATGACGGCCGTCACGTCGACGTACATGCCCGTGTCGACGTCCACCCAGCGGGCGTCGATCACGTTGGCGCCGGTGCCCCGGCCCGGCGAGGATGTCGCGAAGGGGTTGACGTCGAGCAGGTACCGGCGCGTCCGGTTGGTCCGGTTGGTCCGGTCGATGTCTGGCCTTGGTCCTTCTTCTTGTTGTTGTTGTTGTTGTTGTTGCTGCTGCTGCTGCTGCTGCTGCTCTGCCCCGTCTGTGCCTTGCTGGTCGGGATGGTTCTCCTCATCGTCGTCGTCGTCGTCGTCAACGTACTCGTGCAGGCTGCCGTTGTAGCGCTCGGCGAGCAGGGCCAGGGTCGCGCCCGTCACCTGGGCGTCCACGTCCAAGTCCCACGGCAGGATGCGCCCGCTCCACCACCAGCCCAGGAGGGTGCCGTGCGCGAGCCAGGTCTCGAGGCGCAGGCGCGCAAAGGTCCGCAGGTAGGAGCGCGTCAGGCTCCGCATGACCGCGCGGTCTGGAGCGGCAGAGGGAGGCCCATGTCGTGTCAGCTTTCTTTCTTTCTCTTCCGGCTCTCTTCTCTTCTTTTTTGCATCTCCCCTTCTTTTCGTTTTCTTCTCTCTCTCTTTTTTTTTTTTCATTATGTAGTCTTCTATCGAGAAAGAAAACAATGCAAAGGGGGGAAGGAGGAAGGCGGGGAAGGGGTTAGGCATACGTTCGTTATAGGGGACGATGCCACGGTAGAAGCGGGCGTCATAGTCTAGGTGAGCAGCAACTTCAGTCTAAGGCGATCTCAAAACGGGCGAGCAGCACGAGGTGTTGTATACGGGGTGTATAAGGGATGGCGGCCCTCTCCTGCTTGCGGAACCTAAACACGCACACCGCACACATGCACGCACGTATGCACGCGGGGCGGGCAGCGAGGGAGAGAGAAGGAAGGGGAAGAACCAAGTGGTGGCGGTACGGTGGTGGGACATACGGCTAAGTTCGGCGTCGGTGCCGGCCTCTTCAAAGTACTTATACTCTTCTGTTTGTCCTTGCGGCGGAGGCGGCGACTTGTCTCGATCGGCCGAGGGCGGGCTGTGGGTGAATGAGAGGGGGCGGCCGCCCCTTCTGGCAATGGCGGCGGTGCTGATCAGGGCAGAGAAGATGAGGAGTGCCGTGAGGAAGAGGAGGAGGAACTT
The DNA here is from genome assembly GCF_042370625.1 of Thermothelomyces heterothallicus. Lineage (NCBI taxonomy): Eukaryota > Fungi > Ascomycota > Sordariomycetes > Sordariales > Chaetomiaceae > Thermothelomyces > Thermothelomyces heterothallicus. Next base: position 510,837 of record NW_027192565.1, on the reverse strand, counting down.
CTTGCTCAAGGAGAGTGCTAGCAACGACCTCATGTCTGCCTCGGGAGGGAGAAAGTCGGGAGGGAGAAAAGGGGGGGGGGATGGAGCTCTGGAACGACCAAACGACCGAACGACCGAACGACCGAGGACCAACTCGAAGGCTCGGGGCAACGCACATTGGAGAGCAACATACGGATTACAGCGGATAAGGTAGAGCTAGCTACCTTGGTCAAAGCAAGCGGGCACGGGCCGAATATTCAGCAATGCGTAGTGCGTAGTGCGTCAGAATGGCGGCCCCGAGATGGGTGCATATCAAGGACCTTACCTTATTAATGGGCCAAGGTACATGTAATAGTATGTAAAGGTGAGTAAGGGAGCATAGGTACTTCACGTAATATGTGCTGTACATGCCTTGAGGTACAGCTTATATACGTAACAGGACTCTGTTACGAGCCCGTCATCTGATCGATGACGACTTCGCGGGCGAACGAGTGGAACTACTTTGGCTTGGTAGGTTAGACTGATCCATGTCCGTCTGCGTGCAGAGAGCAAAGAGAGAAAGGAGAGAAGCACGATGATGACCGAGGGAACAATAGGAGGATGAGCCTCCTTGCTCTCAGCATTGTTCGTGGCACGCACGCATTCTCAGCTGATGAGGGCCTTCGCTTTTTATTCTCGATTTTCTTTTCTTTTCTTTTTCTTTTTCTTTTTTTTTTTTTCCCCTCTTTCACCGATTTCTAGAGCTTATGGCTTGTTTCCTGTCCAAGTACGTACAGAGTGTTCCAGCCCCGTATAGGAGCCGTGGTATGGTTCAAGTTGTGAGTACCAATTGGGCAAAAGAAGGCACTGTGTGAACCGTATCTCTCTGGTTCATCCGTATCTCTCTGATTTGCATGCGCTATTAGGTTGCAGTACTATATATATACTACTAGTACCGAGCTGTTTTCTCAGCTTGCCAAGTAGGGCAATCCCTGCGTGGGCACGGCGACCAACTTGCTGATTCTACGTCATGTTTACCCACGCCCTTGTTTTCTTCCGGTCCTCTGCTCAGATGTTGGCCCGGATTCTTGCCGTAGCCCCCATCCGTTCGGTGGGCTATAACCCACACATTGACTAAGCCCGGAGAATTCGCTGGACGTCCATCCTCTCTGTTTTCCCGGGCCATCCGGTATCAGGGAACAATGGCACGATACAATGCCTGGCCCTGGGATAGGCATGCGGAGGTGGTCGGGTATATTGACATCACACGGGACCTAGCCTCCATGGAAACCTCACCACATCCTGCCCGGATAAGATGCCTTAACGCACGCGCACCCACACCACGGCTTTAATCCGTCACCCTGCCCTTCAGCATCGGGAACGGGCTGACCTTCGTCCCGTCCCGCAACCACCGGTCCAGGGTCAGACTCGGCTGGCTATTCCCGTCCGAGCCGGTGGTTCTCCTCTTCCCCGATTTCTCATCCTCCTTCTCCTCCTTCTCCTCCTTCTCTTGCTGCTGCTGTTGCGTAGTTTTGGGTCGGGTGCTTCCAAGGTTGAATTTGAATCCCGAGTTGGGGGAGACGGTAAACTTTCCGCCCTTCGCTTCTGAAGCTGACGATGGCGATGATGCTCCTGTTGCTCCCCTAGGCGGGGGTGGTTTTCCGAGCCGGAATGTCGTTGATGGTGCTGTTGCTCCCGCCGCCGCCTCGCGGGATGCGCGGGAGGGTCGCGGACCGTAGTAGCTGACCGCGTAGCCCACCCTGGCGGCGGCTGCCGGGGAGATGCGCTTTCTAGATATTCCTCCCCCAGTATCAGTAGTCATGGCTGCCGGCGGCTGTTGGACGCCGGTAGGGAACCGGAACCCGTCGGCGTCGGCACTGTAGGTGCTGCTGCTGCTGCTCCTGCTCCTGCTCCTGCTCCTGCTGCTGCTCCTGCCGTCGTCACTTGCCGCGTAGCCCCTCTTGGCCGAGGAGACCGAGTAGGCCTTGTTGGAGGTGCCCGTCGGTTGTGGGTGGCCGACATTGCCGACGTTGCCCTCGCCGCTTCCCATCCCGCGGTCGCGTTGGCGGCGCTTTGTGCGCCGGCGGCGGAGGACGATCACGAAGATGACGCCCGTGAGCAGCGACGAGCCGATGATGCCGCCCACCACCGCCAAGGCCGTCTGTGTGACCGAGAGCGCGGCGCCCTGGGCCCGCTGGATCTGCGAGTTGGCCTCATCCTGATGGACATTGGTTAGCTCGTGACGTCGTCGGCGGTGTTTCTGAGATGGAGACGTTACCCTCAGCGCCGTGGCGTCCTCCTGCGCCTTCTGTGCCACGCTCGCCGCAGACCTCGACGCGTCCGCCGCACTCTGGCTGGCCAGCTGGAGGGCGCTCGAGAAGCTGGCGCCCATGGAGCTCGCGAAGCTGGCCATGCTCGCCGAGATGGCGCTGCTGGCGCTCTGCGATATCGACCTGATCGCCTCGTCCGCCCGGCGCGACGCCTCCGCCGAGGCCTGCGACATGGACCGCGAGGCAGACTCGGCGGCCCCCTGCTGCAGGCGGGCGCTCGCCAGCTCTTGCTCCGTCTGGCTGAGCCGCTGCGTGGCTTGCTGGAGCGCCTGGCTGAGCTGCTGACTGGACTGGCTCACCTGTTGGCTCGCCTGGCTGACCGAGCGGAACTGATCGCTGATCCGCTGCAGCTGCTGGCTCAGCGCCTGGATCTGTCCCTGGTCCTGCCGGCCCAGGAGCGACGGGGGCGGAGTGATCATGGCCTGGCACCCGTCGCGGACAACGTGAGCCGGCTCGGCGGCCGGCAGCGACCTTGGATGCCGCCCGTCCCGATCCTCCTCCACCTCGCCGACCACCCGTGCCCATACCGGCTCGGGCGCTCCCGCTCCTCCGACGCCATCCCGCCCCTGCACAATAACCGGTCCCGGCCCGTCTGCCACCACATTAGCGACCCAAGCACAGCTCGAGCATAACAGGAAGAGAAGCGGAAGCCGCAAGAATATGAGCGGCCTCTTGGCCATGGCAAGAGACCACTCTGCAGACAGTCCGAACAAGGAAAAGTACAAAATAGCAAAATTAAACAAAACGTATATTACCGCCGGCGGCAAAATTGAAGCAGAGTAGCAGCAGCGACGGCGGACCTGGCGATCATCCTTTCAGCCAGAAGGAGGACAGCGCGGGTATGCGGGGGTGAATTAGCCAAAAAGACGGCAGAAGAGGGAGGAGAGGGAGGGGAGAAAAAAAAAGAAAAAAAGAAAAAAAAGAACGGAAACAAAACAGAGGAGAGCAGAGGATAGGATTAAAGACAAGTGATCGCATGAACACACACACACACACACACACACCCCACGCCCACACAAACACAATCTTACCGAGGCGGCCCCCGTCCCAGGAGGATGCCGCAGCAGCCCGCGCGGTCGGGAGCCAAGCTTAGTTACAGGCCTGACCGCCATCGCTCGCTTGGAGCTCGGAAAACGAGATAGGATGGCAAGCAACCCGAGAGAGCAGCATTTAGCTGCAGCTGATCAGCAGCAACTAGCGGCAGATCATGGGAGCGACAGCATCACTCGCTCAGATCCCGGCCAGCAAGAGACTCACACACACTCTCTCTCCCTGGCGCGCGATGGCCCCCCTGCGGCCAGACATCATCTAGTGTATGTATGTACGGTACACAGTATGCACATACATACAAAACGACGGCGGCTGTCTTTGCTTGCCGAGCCTCCAGCGTGTGTGTATGTGTAATCCGTATGTGTTGTGTCGTCGCCCTGGCGGGTCCCGAGCATGATGGAAGACAGCAGGGAGTACCAGTTCCCACGATGCCCCGGAAGCCTGTGTAGATCGCACCGGAGCAAGACGGCGCCGGAGCGCACAGACACATCCCTAACTCGTCCGAATCAAAGGGGGCGGGGGAAAGGGGGCCAAAAATCTGAGACGGATGCGCGCGGGGCGTGGGGGGTTGCTTATGCTTGTCTGATGCTTAAAACGGCGAAAATTCATGCCATGTGCTGCGTCCTGCCAATCTACCCGCGAGCCAGCCAGCCAAACGAGGACTTTTTAGGTCGAGACGCTGGACGTTGGCGAGGGCGTCTCAGACCTGTGCTAGTTCCCGGAGTCGAAGACCTCTTGGCGAGATGGCGCCGGCGCCTGCCGGCAACGACGACAGTACACTACAACGTAGCCTTCCAGGGTTTTTTTTTTTTTTTTTTTTTTTTTTTTTTTTTTTTTTTAGGTTGTCAGCGTCCCGGAAAAGCCATCATGAGTGGTTCAGTCTTGGGACCGCTGTTCGGTCTGGCCATGAACCGGCAGCAACTCCCTCCGTCACCAATCGCGGGCACCAGCCCCTGAGACAAACAAGTGGCCGTTCCCATTTGTACGAGAGGCTATTTCTATATACACTCCCAAGACGACCAAGTAGAATAAGCATTCGAGCCATATCAGACCCTTTCATATCCAGCAGAAGAAGATCCAGCCATCACCTCCGAACGCCAGGCATGCATTCTCCGTCTCTTTTTTTGTTTTGCTGTCCTCACACTTGGAATCCCGCCCCCACCCCCCCCTTTATCACCATTTCTGGTCGGGTTAGATCCACGGCCACCCAGCTTCTCGTGATTACAGCCCTGTAGCCACCGGTCCCCATCCATCCATTGTCATTCATCACGCATTTCACACCGTATCAGACAAACCAAACATCACAGCACGAACGACCATACACGGAGACTTCAGATGGCACAAAGAAAGAGAAAAATGAAACCAACTTCCCATACTTGGTTTCGGCATCTTGGATTTTCTTTCCCCTCTCCGCGCTGGCCAACCGCCAACCCCTTTCTTCTTTTTTCCTTTTCTTTTTTAAACAGGCAGCTTGAACTTCTCCCCCTTCATGACCTTGGTATAATAGATCCAAAAGAAGTCGCTATACAGCACCGTCTGCAGCACGCCGGCGACGACGGCGATGGTGTCGATCTTGTGCGTCGGCTCCGTCACGTAGCGGTAGATCCAGTTGGGGATGTAGAGCGCGCGGTAGATGCCGAGGGCGAACAGGTAGTGCGCCGTGATGGCCTCGGCCTCGCCCGTGCGCTGCAGCATGAAGAGCTGCGGCAGGATGGCCACGCTCTCGAGCCAGATGGAGAAGGCCCAGAAGACCTCGAGCACCGTGTACCGCACGGGGAAGAGGATCGCCAGCACGGCGGCGAAGCCCAGCAGGTACTGCACCCGGAACGTGTCCAGGTTCGGGTCGTTGGTCGGCCGGTACGCGCGCGCCATCAGGTAGATGATGTAGAACTGCGACGAGATGAAGAGGACCTTGAAGATGAAGTTGTACGGCGAGCTCGTCCATGGGAGGTCTGGGTTCCGCCGTTTTTTGCTCGTGGTCAGCTAACTGCTCCCTACTGGGGCCGACGAAAAGATCATTGATGCATACCGAGGTAGCGTGTCACGTAGACGATCAGGTATAGGACTTGCGACTTGAAGGAAATGCCCGAGCAGCTCTGCTTGCTTGGTTAGAATCCCGAGAGACAAAAAAAACGAGGGGAACCCTTTGGGAACAGCGGCAAGCGCACCTTGAGCTGGACAATCTTGTGCAAAAGAATAAAGATGGATGCCAGGTGGGAGAGATCCCCTATCGCGGCCGCATGTCAGCCTCTGTTTCGAGTCTTTGGTTGCTCTCTGTTCTTTTTCTTTTCGTGATCTTGGGGGGTCCATACCGGCGACGCGAAAGAGGTTGAGCGTCATCTCTGAGGCTTTCCGAGCTTCGAGTCTTAGTTCGGATCGCCCAGGTCGCACGAATTCGATAGCTTGGGAGATAACTAGCAGGGGTCGAGCTGCTACAACGCGGCAGCTGTCCGGTCGGATCTCGAGCAGGCCAGCGTGGAAGACAGATGGCAATTGCTGAGGTCGGCCGGGCGCAATTCCTCCTTTTTGTCGGTTCTGGATGGGAAGCCTCGAGCCCCAACAGCTGGCTTCCGGACACGGTCGCGCCTTTGAAAACGGCACGGCAGTTTGACGCAGGTGGCATCAAGGGGACCCACCGCGCAAAGCTGATTCGCCAGGAACAGCTGGATGTTGTCTGGAACAACTTGTAAGTGAGGCATCTCGATCAAACTAGGGTTAGGGTGCAGATCGTATGTCGGATGAATCTCCAAAGACCGGAGAGTCCATCCGAATTAACACCTTCTTGTTCCAGTGCCGACTTGCTGTGTGAATCCCTGACCTGTTGTCAAGTTGGGCAGCATGATTTATGTCCACTACACTACACAGCATGTCAGTAACCAAGTGTAAGATGCTATTTTCGTCTCAGCCCTCAAAAACATGGCCCCGCCACGCCCCGTCCCATAACGCCCAAGCCTTAACCGAACCCCCCCTTGCTCACATGTCCATGCTCATCAAGTACATCTCGAAAATCCTCATAAACTTGGCAACAAAAGCTTCGAGGTGGAAGATAACCTTGGTCCCGGTTCGGATCCGATGCTCAAAGAAGGCAGCCCACTTGATAACATCTGCTTTGAGCGCGTCATCGATCATGGGAATCAGCTTGAAGGTGAGCGTCCTCAGAATCGTGGTTGCTGGGATGCAGTGGGTCAGCAAGTCGTAGAGCTTAGACCGGACCTGCAGGATCCGGGCCGGTGTGTGCTCCTCCATGATCTCCTTGGCGATCTGCCCGATGAGGGCCTCCCAGTCCGGAGGCGGTATCGGCGTGGTGTCCGTAACTTTCTCGCTGTGAGGAAGGGCATAGTTAGCATCCAGGTTGCCACGAGAATGGTGTGCAAGAAAAAGAATACGAAGACATTGCAGGCTTACTTTTGTGCATGCACCGCCTCCAATATCAACAACGCCTTGCGCAGGTTCCTCCCGCTCTCCTCGGCAATCCTCTGGTGCAGGCCCTTCACCACCGGCCACCCCTCCTTCTTCGCCGACGCCGCCAGCACGTCGCAGATCTCCTCGTGCGTCGGAGCCGCCACCCGGACGAGCAGAGTACGTGATCGGATAGGCGCAATGATGTTGGCCGTGGAATTGGCGAGCAAGATCAACCGCAGGTTCGGCGAGTACTTCTCCATGGTCCGGCGCAGGGCCGCCTGGGCGTCTCGGGTGAGGTGGTCCGCCTCGTTGATGACGACCACCTTGAACTTCTGCCTCGCCGACTGGTCCACCTGCTGTGTTTGCGCGACCTCCTTGAGCAGATCTTGCACGACCACCCTGTCGTACGTGCCGACGTCTGAGGGTGTGATTTCCAGGTGGTAGACCGAGGCGACAATGTTGAACTCGAGCTTGCGGTTGCTGCTGGTTTGGAACGCGCGCGCGTCGATCTTGATCTTCTCGACTCCGGGCCCGAACAGCTCCTTTAGTGTGGCCACAATTCTTGTCTTCTTGCCCGCACCAGAGGGACCGTACACCAAAAGGTGGGGAAAGTCGCCGCTCTGTGCCTGCGGGCCGTTAATAGACGTCACTAGCGATCGGTGAAATCAGTCCATACCAGCGACCGCAACCGTTCGGATAGCTCTCCATGGTATGTGAGGGCATCCAATGACCTGGGCCGGTGCTTGTCGACAATGAGCGCCATGGTGACTTTGTGATGCCGTGTGCAAGGAATGGTTGTGGTTGGAGAGGTGAGAGTGGTGGCTTCTTCACGAGACGCGTCTGGGTGACGCGACGTGGAGTCGCTACCAAAAACCCAATTAAGCGGTTGCAGGGGTGCACTGACCATAGCAGGCAGGAGGCAATCGCTGCCTTGGCATTCGAGGCAATGGGAACTTGCATGAAAGGGCTTCGCTTCCGAGAGAATTCTGAAATGCTCAAAACAGCGAGCTTGTAAGCATCTCATCCCGCTCCATCGGTTCATGGATGACTCAACACACCAAAATCATCATCAGCACCGGTCACAGGCCCCATGCCCTGATAGGGCAGTAGACAGATTTCAACCAAGATCGTCAACATAGATTGGCGACATGAATAAATAACCTTAGTTGCGAGGATTCACGCATGGATCAAAGCCAATGTAGCTCACACCACGTTTTGATGGTCACCATCCGCTCGAAGTGTGTGCCTGAATTCGACACGCATACAGGCTATTGCATTGGTCTACATATTATACATCAAGGACAAGGGCCAAGGGCATGGCCTAGGCCCTATGACGGAGGAGGTGCCGAGCTGGAAGAACTCGTAGATGGCGAGGGCGTCGTGGGTCCTGGCAGCTTCTTCCACGGCTTCTTCAGGTCTTCCAAGGTGATGCCATCCAGTTTTGTGATTCCAACAACCGGAGGGTCGCCCCTCTTGACGAACTCGTATTGCCCTGAATTAAGGGTCAGCATCCGCAACTCAGCACCTGTACATAGCAGCCGGACTATCCCGTACCTGGCAGCTTGTTACCCGCAAGCCGGAAGGCGTCCCGAATGACCTGCTCGTGCACGAGTCCCCGGATCTCAAAGAGAATCTGGTTGACCGCCACTCTGGCCGCCCAATGGTCGAAAGAGCCCTTGCCCTTACCCATTCTCATCTTGAAGCCAGCCGCCGTCAGCTCACACTGTCGAGTTCCCCCAACAATCGTGTGCCGTCCATCATCTTACCTCGTTGCCGCTCACAAAGACACCGACGTTGCAGGCAACCCTCTTGTACAGCCGGTATTTCTCGCCACGTAGCCGCTGCTTAATGGTGTCCTCAGCCACCTTGAGCTGGGCAGCGCTGATCCTGCGGTGGTGGTCGCACATGCGCAACCCGTAGTCGCCCCAAACCACTGTCGTCCCCTTTGTCGATCCTCCCGTCGGCACTCGGGGCCGGCCCTTCATCATCTTCTTCTTGCGGCTAAGACTGGGCTCCAACCATGTTCCCGCCCGGATCGCTGTCGCCGAGAATAGCCTGACATGCTGCGAGGTAGCCGCGGATGTGGTCGCGGCCGAGGGACGGAGGACGGTCGCCGAAGGGAGCGAGGCGCGGAGTGGTGTCGCGGGCGTTATCCTTAGCGCCTGGAAGGCGCCGAGGAGCGCCGACGGAGCGTTTGGCCTCATGGCGGTCGAATTGGCTGGGTTCGCGGCCGTGATGGGGTCCCGAAGATGGGCTGTGGTTCCAGCGCCGAAAAAAGGGCCCCGGCGAGCGCTTTGGCACCGCCCAGAAACAAATTATGGATAAGGAAATATCGGTTTAAAGGGTACCACTTTAATGCAGCACGTCACGCTCAGGCGCGCCAAACGCCAAGAAATTGGCCCTGCTTAGGCTTAACCCGCGTCGCCCTTCCCGTTACAGCGCGTCAACGATCCCAACTCCGCGACCAAGGCTTCCAGGCTTCCATCGCCTGCCTGGACTTCCCGCGGCATATTGAGTCCGGCCCGAACTCAAGTGTAACATAAATCTTTCAACCACCTTCACCTCATATTTCTCTTCTTCCCTTCTCTCATTTCGATCTAGACTCCTCTCATTCGACAGGTTCGCCGCCATGCCCGATATTCGCAGCTTCTTCGCCCCGAAAAGCGGTGGCCCCCCACCTAAGCCAGCGGCGAAGAAGGAGGAACAGACAAAGAAACCTCGAGCCAGTGCGTATATCCTCCATTGAATTGCCCCATGGGAGGTAGTCTTCTGATTTGTTGCAGAAGGACGCAAGGTTGTCGAAGATAGTGACGACGAAGAGGTTATCGAGTAGGTCGACCACAACTGTACTGCTTCCTTGGGGTTACCATGTCTAATGAAGCTGTAGAACCAAGAAGCCAACCAGGACCTCGCCGAGAAAGAGGGCACCGTGAGTGTTACTTGCCTGAGGCTCGTATCCTGTGCTCCTAACCCGTTGCTAGTGCTCCTACTGCGGTGAAGGGCGAAGAAACCACTGCCGCCAAATACTTTGCGGCATCTAAGCCGAAGCCAAACGCCACGTCATCCACGCCAAAACCAGCGTCCAAAACCCACCCAGCCTCTGGTACCGAGGTCCGCGTGAGCCCTAGGACCAAGCCAACAGGTACAGAACCAGCATCTGAAGTGGCGAATCCGAAGCAAAACGGAACCAAAAAGAAGCCCATCACTAGTTACAAAAAGTACGATGCGGATGATGATGATGCGTTTCTGGACGACGAGGACGAGGACGCGGGAGATGACATCTTCGCGGCGGAGGTGAGGGGTGGTAACAAGCGAAAGAACGACGATTACGTCGAAGAAGAGAGCGAGGAAGAATTTCTTCCCAAGCCAAAGAGAGTGGCTTCGCGTTCTGGCAAGCCTGTCGGGGTCGGCGACGAGGAAGCGAACGGAGACGAGGTGAAGGCGACACCGAAGGCAATCGTCAAAGAGGCTCCAGCCAAAAAGCGCAAGACCCCAACCTCGGACAGCGATGATGACGATGATGATGTCAAGCCAGCGAAGAAGGCAGCAAAGCCCCGCGCTCCGAGGGCGAAGAAGCAGCCTGAGCCTGAGTCAGATGATATCCAGGCTATTCTTGATAATGTTCCTACAGTTAAGGCCCCCGACGCTCCGCCACCAGACCCGAACGCCAAATTCGACTGGCGGAAGGCGGCTGCAGGAGGCGGCCATACCGGGCCACCTCCAATGGCCGGGGCTGCCGAAATACCCGAAGGCGCGGAGGACTGTCTATTGGGCAAAACCTTCGTTTTCACTGGCATGCTCAAGACACTCAGCCGCGAAGAGGGTCAAGCTCTGGTCAAACGGTATGGAGGCAAAGTCACGGGCGCACCGAGCAGCAAGACAGACTTTGTCGTCCTTGGAGATGATGCCGGACCCAGCAAGCTGAGAAAGATCAAGGAGCATGGGATCAAGACGATTGATGAGGAAGGCCTGTTTTACCTCATCAGGACGATGCCCGCTCACGGTGGTAGTGGTAAGCAGGCCGAGAAGGCTAAGCAGAAGCAGGAGGCTGAAGAGAAGAAGATCCGAGAGGAGGCAGCCCGGATGGAGAAGGAAGAGCAGGAACGCAAGGCCGAGGCCGAGAAGGAGGCGAAAAAGGCTGCCGCGGCCTGCGGCGCCCCTACTACAGCCCCAACCCAGCCGCTATCGCAGCTGTGGACGACCAAGTATGCTCCCACCCAGCTCAGTCAGATCTGCGGCAACAAGGCGAACGTCGAGCGGATACAGAACTGGCTCAGGAAATGGCCAATATCCCGCAAGTACGATTTTCAGAAGAGAGGCGCCGACGGCATGGGCGGGTACCGTGCGATCATCATCTCTGGCCCTCCCGGAATCGGCAAGACGACAGCTGCTCATCTTGTCGCCAAGCTTGAAGGCTACGACGTTCTCGAGAGCAATGCCAGCGATACCCGCAGCAAGAAGCTTGTCGAGGGCGGCGTCAGCGACGTGCTCAACAATACGTCGCTGATGGGCTACTTTGCCGGCGACGGCAAGAAAGTCGACGCCAGCAAGAAGAAGATCGTCCTCGTGATGGACGAGGTCGACGGGATGTCAGCAGGCGACCGCGGCGGTGTTGGCGCCCTCGCCAAGTTCTGCAAGAAGACGGAGGTGCCCCTCATCCTGATCTGCAATGAGCGGAGGCTGCCCAAGATGAAGCCCTTCGATCACGTCGCCTTCGACATCAAGTTCCAGCGCCCGACTGTTGATCAGATCCGGTCCAGGATCATGACCATCTGCCACAGAGAGGGTCTCAAGATACCGCCCCAGGTCATCAACGCGCTCATTGAAGGCAGCGGCAAGGACATTCGCCAGATCATCAATATGCTGTCCACCGCAAAGTTGGATCAGACAACGATGGACTTCGACCAGAGCAAGGAGATGACCAAGGCTTGGGAGAAGCACGTCGTCCTCAAGCCTTGGGATATCTGCCAAAAGATGATTGGCGGCGGCCTTTTCAGTTCAGCGAGCAAAGCGACGTTGAACGACAAGATCGAGCTCTACTTCCACGACCACGAGTTCAGTTTCTTGATGATTCAAGAGAACTATCTGCGGTCGAAACCAGCGGCACTGAACGGCAACAACTACCCTGCTAGGTTGCAGAACCTCAAGTGGCTGGAATTGGTTGATCAGGCGGCTGAAAGCATCAGCGACGGTGACCTGGTTGACCGCATGATCCATGGCCCGCAACAACACTGGAGTCTGATGCCGGAGCATGCAGTCTTCAGCACCGTCAGGCCGTCGAGTTTCATTGCAGGCATGTTCAGGGAGCAGCCCGTGTTCACAAGCTGGCTCGGCAACAACAGCAAGTACGGGAAGCTCGGCCGCTTCGTCCGCGAAATCCATTCCCACATGCGCCTCAAGTCGTCGGGTGACCACAACGAGATCCGGCAGCAGTATCTGCCCGTGCTCTGGCACCAGCTGATCAAGCGACTGGAGCTGGAGGGCAAGGATGCCGTCGAGGACGTTATCAATCTGATGGATAGCTACTACCTCACCCGCGAGGACTTTGATAGCATCAAGGAACTCGGGGTCGGACCTCAGTCCGAAGAGACGGTGCAGCTCGATACGCAGACCAAGGCGACATTCACCAGGCTGTAAGTTCTCCATTTACCTACCCCCATTTACACTTGGGCTAACCCGCTTCAGATACAATGCTGCATCGCATCCTGTGCCCTTCATGAAAGTCAGCAGTGTGAACGTGACAGGGGCGGCCAGGAGAGCGGACAAAGAGATGCCTGACCTGGAGGAAGCGATTGAGGAAGAGGACGAGAACGATGTGGCCGAGATTGTTGACATCGACGAGGACGAGGAGCTCGACCTCAAGAAGGACAAGTACATCAGGCAGCCCAAGCCGAAGGCGGCGAGGAAGACAGCCAAGAAGACGGCAAAGGCCGGTGGTGATGACAAGGAGGAGGAGGAGGAGGAGAATGATAAGGCGCCGAAGGCAAGGAGCAAAGGCGCTACCAAGGGAAAAGGGCGGCCGAAGAAGAAGGCTTAGTTGACAAGGCGTAACTCGCGACTTTCCAGCCCAGTCATGTTTGGGATCTCGATTAGGCGGGCAAAAACCTGCACACAGCCACCCATCATCCCATACGGGGAAGGCATACTATGTCGGCGACTGGCGGTGGTCCATCAATATGAGGTTCTGCGTTCGGCTTCAACTAGGGAAAATACGGGGCGGCATGATCAAGATCACCCTTTGGTAGGTACTGTTCTCATGCATGCCTTTTATCTGATTTCGGGAAACGCGTGATCGTCCACCTTGAGCACTTTACTGCTGGGCAACAATCAATGTGACGGTCTGTGAGCTCCTATTCTTGTTCTTTTCTCCATGCGCTGAGTTGGTTCGAAGTCTTCTTCGCTCGAGTGTACACGTACACATCCTCTTCTAAACAACCTCTTTTTTTCTCGGCGTCTCTGGCCTCCTTTCTGACTTCATCCCGGTAACATAGCCGGCTATTATCTCGTTCACTGTCTTCACTGTAAGTTGCTTCAGGAAGCTAGCTGCTCCAATTTTTTTTTCTCGTGCCCTCAGCTTCCAACCGGCTGCAGATACCAGTTGCAAGCCGGGAGATCGATCAGCTCTTCGATAACTTCCTTTGATCCCACTCTTTAGCGTTCTTGTTATTTACTCGGTTCCGGGCGTTTCAATCTCGTTAGGGAGAGCAGCTCACCATGGAGGAGGCGCCACTGACAAAGCACGTGGTCTTCAGGCGTAAACCTGCGTTTCCTGCGTCCCCAAACCGTGAACGTTCTCTCGGGTGTGAAGAGACAGGGGAAATTTACTTGACTGGATGCTGACACGCTGTGAGCAGGGAAGGCTCAGTGGTTATGAGACCAAGATGCGTTTCTCGATCGACCATGACAATGGTATGGGTAAGTTGCTTTTTTTTTTTTTTTTTTTTTTTTGGGGGGGGGGGGGGGGGGGTGGTGGGGGTTGCTGGCTGATAATAGCTGGCTGATATTGACCATCGAGATCGCTATTAGATGACCAGGAAGCCCCAAGCTGCAGCGAGCCCGCTGTGTTTCGACTTCCTCGCCCTTCACCCCAGCAGCGCTTCGCCTGGCGCGGTCAGGGAGCGGACGGTCAAGTCGGTACTCTAAGCCAGGGCAAGCCGCCCATCTGCCCCTTTCCCGACTGTGTGAAGGAGGTCGAGGAGGGCGGCGTGCACGGCGGCGTCAAGAAGGTGCCCTTTACAGACTCGATGATGAAGGCATACCTCGCCGTGCGGGCGGGTGCCAGCAGCATCGAGTGCAGCGGGATCGAGCCTTTTCTGGCTCGTATTTCCCACCAGGAGCTGGGAACGGAGCCGGGCGCTCATTGGTAGGCATTTTTCGTTGATATTTTACTGTTCCCTTTCTCTTCTTACGTCTTCACTAGACTTGACTGCGACTCTCTATGGTGCTCGTAGAATAAATCCACGGGCGGCCTCGCTAACTCGCCCCGAGCATGGTTCAGGACACTCAGGACTCGGTGACTTTGACGCTGCCGGAAGACGAACCCGACCGCGCTCATCTTCACTACCACGACCGCTATCCCGCCGATCTTCACCTGTCCATCCCAGCCGGGTACGATGCCGAGCCACTCTGGGCAGTCAACGCCCTGAGGAGCGACGGTTGGAACGCTGCCAACGCCGGCGAGGATTATTAGGAGTCCCTCGGCAATGGCTGGCCGTCCTCCACTCCTACATCTGGCCGGCAGCAGCCCCGTGTTCACGAGCGCAGCAGCAACCTCCGCAAAGGCAATGCCAAGAACAGGGACAAAGCCAGGGACAAAGTCAAGGACAAGTATAAGGACGAGGAGGCCCCAGGGAACCTCGCGACCACTATACCTGACGATGACGACGGCGGCTGCGGCTGCGGCGGTTGGGTCTCGGACGCCGAGGGCCATCCCGAGCAGGCCCGCATCGCGCCGTGCACCTTCGCCCGCTGGGCTGTCGGTTGCGCCGCCGCCGCCGCCGCCGCCGTCGACGCCGCCAGGCCGACGCCGCCCCGACCACGGCAGGGGCCCGCCATCCCCGCCCGCTCCTCGTCGCTCTGCCGCTTTGAGCCCAAGGGTCCGGCGCCGCCGCCACCCATCCTGCCATCGGCGCTCCTCTCCGGCGTCGACGCGGTCGAGGCGGTCCGGGAGATCGGCGCGCTGAGGCAGACCCTCGCGAGGCTGGTCCGGGAGAAACAGCTGCTGCGGGGCGACATCCGCGCGCTGCGCAGGGAGAGGGAGGAGCTGGAGGCCAAGATACAAGGGTGTGCAGAGAAGATGATGGATGGGGACTGACGGAATATTCCCTAGAAGGGTGGATAGGAAACGCACTTGAGGGAAACGGGCTCACTTGTCAATGCTGTTCACCAAAAAAGGCCATAAGATATGGATTCGTATCTCGCCGGCAACCAACGTCCCCACTCCGTCGTTTTGCATTAGTAGCGCGTCTGTGTGTGTCCGAGGCCCTATGTACCAGTCCTAGAGCAGCCCGTCATCTCTATCCTTCTTTTTCTCTTTTTGGTTCCGCAATCCATATGCT
This sequence comes from Thermothelomyces heterothallicus, assembly GCF_042370625.1. NCBI lineage: Eukaryota > Fungi > Ascomycota > Sordariomycetes > Sordariales > Chaetomiaceae > Thermothelomyces > Thermothelomyces heterothallicus. The sequence goes on along the minus strand of NW_027192565.1, from coordinate 495,539 downwards.
AAACAGGTACGAACCGACTTCATGAGAGGAGCATTATACATGGTGAGACCAGAAAACAAACAACGCCCGGCCGCCCTGGTCCCCATGGTGTTGTGGCACGCGCGAGAAATCCGCAACAATGGCTAATAATACAAGATGTGAGAGAGGAGACAATCTCCCATGGGTGAGACGAAAAACAGTCGAGTTGAGCTTGGTCGCTTATTTGTTCTTGACGACGCCGACCTTGGCAGGGCGCAAGATGCGGCCGTTGAGCTTGAAGCCCTTCTGCTGGACGTGGAAGACCGTGTTGTGCTCCTTGTCCGGCATGGGCGTCATGAAGGTGGCCTCGTGCTCGTTGGGATTGAACACCTCGCCTTCGGGTTCGAAGCGCTCGAGGCCGTGCTTCTTGAGCGTCTGCAGCAGGACGGTCTCGGTCATCTTGAGACCGTCGTACAGGTTGACCAGATCCTGCGTGTGCTCCGTCTTGTTCTCGGGCTTGAGCTTCTCCTCTGGCACCACGCCCAGCGCGCGCTCGAAGTTGTCAACCGTCTCGACCAAGTCCCTGGCGAAGTTCTGAATGGCGAAGTCCCGCGCCGCCTTCATGTCGCGCTGTGTCCGGTCTTGCAGGTTGCGAAAGTCGGCCACGGAGCGTAGGTACCGATCCTAGACAGAAAGTCAGCGCATCAGCATCTAACGAGTCGCACGGGTGCACGGCCGATGAGGAGGGGGGAGAGGAGGAAGCTACCTTCAGATCCCGGATCTCGGCGTCCTTGGCTTCTAATTGCTTCTTGAGGGCTTCCTCGGGGCTCTCAGTCTCGGGGCTCTCGGTCTTGGGGCTCTCGGTCTTGGGGCTCCCGGCCTCAGTGTTCTCTTTCGACTGATTTTCGTCGTTCTTGGCGGTCTCCGTTTCGGAGCTGTACCATCGTGTTCGCGGTGCGATCGTCTGGGCCGGCGCCACCAATGGTCTCTGGTAGTAGGATCGGGTGAGAGGAGCAATGGATTGCCTCTGCGTGCTAAGTCTGGCGGTCGAGCGCAGCGCTCTGGAGGAGGCTGAGATAGTTTGTCGTAACATGGTTGCAAGATTCGTGGATCTGGTTTTCCTGAAATTCAGGCAACTTGGTCGCTCAACTTTCGATGTCGCGTGGCTCTCGAAAGATTTTATGGGGGCGATGCGAAGCTGGCTTGGCCCTCCGGGACCGAGCGCAACTTGCAGGCGGATCATTGACGGGCCGCCACAATGTTGAGACGGCCTGGTACAGTACCTGGCGGCTTGTACCCGACCTCAAGTGGCAGGCCGCGCTTAGCTCACAAACAATGGGACCGTGCTCGCAACCAGTACGGAGGTACTTTAGTACTTGATGCAGTGCTTGGCGCTCATCATGTGAAAATAGTTAAGGTAAGCTTCTTTAGCGCGGCGCGCTTTGTCGCAGGCGCTCGAAGCCGAGTTGTAATAATAAACTTCCGTCCTATCGCCCCCTTCAACCTTTCACCCAACCTTGGTTAGATTGCCGAACTTGCCCTCGAACAACCGCTTGTTCCACCTGCATTCCGTCTCCTGGGTCTACCCATTGCGCCTTTCCTGTCATTCTCAGAACCGCGAGTTTTGACGACTCTAGCGCCAACATGGACTACGACCCGATGGTGATGGACGACGCCGAGGCCTTAGGCCCGGTTGTCAAGATCTCGCAAGTACGTCTCTGCCCTCCTCTCCACGTCTCGTTCGGGAGGGTCATTCGTGGTGTTTAAAAGCGCTCACAACGTGTAGGCGGACTCGGTCCGCGTCAAGTTCGAGCTCCAAAATGCCGATCTCTCTTTCGCAAACTCTCTCCGCCGCGTCATGCTCGCCGAGATCCCGACGATAGCCATCGACTTGGTCGAAATCGAGGAGAATAGCTCCGTTCTAGCCGATGAGTTTATCTCCCATCGCTTGGGCCTCATCCCTCTCAATGCCGAGGGCGTCGATAACCTCTTGTACGCACGCGACTGCGACTGCGACGGCTGCTGCGAACACTGCAGCGTTCGACTCACCCTCCACGCAAAGTGTACTGGCGAAGAGAACATGCATGTGTTTGCTCGCGACTTGGTGCCTACCGGAGACCGCATAAACCAGGTTCTCGGCACCCCGATAGTCAACGATGCCGAAGGGCTCGGCCCGCTCATCCTCAAACTCCGCCCAGGCCAGGAGATCAAGCTCGAATGCATAGCAAAGAAGGGTATCGCCAAGGAGCATGCGAAGTGGGCTCCTTCGGCTGCCATTGGGTTTGAATACGACCCGCACAACAAGCTTAGACACACCGACTACTGGTACGAGTCGGATCCGAAAGCGGAATGGTGAGCCTCCCCCCTCTTCCAATCCATTCCGCCGACACTTTGCTGACTAGCTCCCAAAAAGGCCCCCGAGCGAATACGCCGCGTGGGAGGAACCCCCTCAAGAAGGCGAGCCGTTTGATTACGATGCTGTGCCCAACCGTTTCTACTTCAACGTCGAAACCGCTGGCGCCCTCCCGCCCGACGTCATCGTTAGCGAGGGCATCAAAGTTCTCCAACAAAAGCTGGCCGGTCTGATCCACGAGCTCGCCGAGGACGGCGGTGACGGCACGAATGGCGATTACAACGGGCCGCGCAGCCCAGAATACGGGACAGGAGCGGACGGGTTTGGTGGGTACACAACGCCCTTTGGGAACGCCGGTAACCAGAGCGCCTGGGGCGGGGCTGGAGGGACAACGCCCTACGGGACAACGCCCTACGGCGCCGGCCAGAGCAGTTGGTCATAGGCGGGCCGATGGATTTCGCAGCCGACAGACACCATCCTGCAAAGCTGCTGGCTGTGCGAACGAAGCATCTTCGACGGTCTCCGATGGGTTCATCCCGGCTGCGACCTGCAGTGCTTCTGTTCTTAGGAGCCTAAGCATTTACGTGCGGTCACGTCGCACATGGCGGGTCAACCTTTCTCAGAAGTATGCACGTCAGGATGCACGGCGGTAAGTGCCATCAGTTGCCTACAGGCGAACGTAACCGTCCTGCAGAGCACCGGGGCAGCCGACCGCTTCCTTTTTCTAATATTTTGCACCCCAAAGATACCAGCGGGAGGTCATAAAATTGGGGGGATACGTGATGAGAGTTTCTGCCATAAATGGTTTTGACAATCTGGCGTTCTAGTTGGGAGTGTACCTACTAGGTACACGCGCTCTGATCTAAGTCTGTCAGGTATAGGAAGAAAAAAAAAGGTGGAAAATACAGAGAAGGGGCGGCGCAGAATGCTGGACAAGGCTACTCGAAACGAGCTTCTATTCCAACGCCGGCGCCTGCAAAATGCCTGTAAGCCCCTCTAGAAACATGCTAAACGCCCGCCCCTGCTGGCCCCTTGACTGCCCGCCCGTGGTATATTGCTCTGTATGTATGCATATATCCCTGTGCTTGGATGGTTGCGAACGTAGTCTATACAGTAGAAAACTCATGCCGACGCGCCCTTGTGTGATTCGTGTATTACACCGGCTCCGCGATGCCGTTGATCTTCCTGTAGACCTTGCGGTGAGACTCTAAGAAGAGGAATGTACAGATCGTTTGTCTGCACAACTCGTCAGCAAAATCATCCAATGCTCGGATTTGAGGCCCCAGGGAGGGCAGAAGTAGTAGTTAGACTTACGGCCCCAGCCTCAAAAAGCTCGGTACCCATCCCTTAAACATCCAACGCATCCCCTCCTTGGCCGACACCTCCCTCAGCACCCTGACGACCCCGTGATCGCCCGACGACGACATCACCCTCGTCTTGATGACGTCGATCGGGCTCGTCACGGTCGCCGCCACCACGCCGGCGAGGAAGCTGGCGCTGAAGTGGGTGGCTAGGTTGTCCTGCATGGGCGTCAGCCGCAGCAGGGTGCGCTTGAACACGTCGTAGCTGGCCAGCTGGCTGGCCGTCATGGCGGCTGCGCGCGCGCTGTTGGGCCACACCCCGCGGAGCACGCTGGCCACGCCCTCCTCGCGCACCATGCGCACGAGGCCGTCGAGCGCGTGCGCGTAGTTGCGCCGCTGCGCCGGCGGCAGCGCCGCGTCGTGCTGCATGCGCACGTTGAGCACGTCGGCGGCGTTGCCGGCGATCCCGCCGACGAAGCCCGAGGCGGAGGCCATGGCGATGAGCGTGGCGAGGGACGGCGGCTTGGGCTTGCCGGTGGCGGGGTCCGTCCTGCGGGACGGGAAGCGGGACTTGAGCTCCTCGTAGATGCCGAAGCGGGTGGTGGAGTAGGTTATCTGGCGGAGGAGGGAGGCCGAGAGGCCATTGTAGAGGCCGCGAAAGCCGTTGTGCTTGACAATGTGTACAAAGGTGCCGCTCATCGACTTGGGCATGTCGCCGGTGCGTGTTTGGAGGCGGACCTGGGGGCGGGGGGAGAGAGGGTCAGACGCGAACTGAAATGAACTGGGCGGACTCTGGGAGAGATTGTACCTTGACTACAAAGATCGGTTAGCATTTACCAATCTGTTTGTTAGCGGGGGCTGGAGGTTGGAGGTTAACTCACCTAGATCTAGAGGATGCGTTACACAAGCAGCCATGCTGCTCGCACTACCACCGAACCAGAAGGGGTAGTGTATTGGCCTCGTGGTGACGGACTTGTCCTTCTCGCCTTTGGCCATCGTCGCGGTCGAGGACGCCACGGCGGGGCGTCCTTCACTTCTGGCTGCCTGCATTCTGTGCTGCAGTGACCAAGGAGGGGACCCGTGATGTTATACAAGCATTCCGTTCTCGTACAAGAAGAAAAAAGATATAAAAAGAGATAAGCTTGGAAAGAAATGCTTTGATATCACAAGCGATAGCAAACGCTGAATGCATCGATCAAATGCACAGAACAATGGAGGACGGCGCAGTCAAGATAGGCTATCGGCGTTGGTTTCGGCTCCCACGGCAAGCCAAAAACTTAACGGGTTTTCTTTCCGCGTCTGGCCCGAGACCGCGCAGGTGCTGGCGACGTCAAGTTCCAAGATTGGCTAGCGCAGCCACCGAACCAGGGCCCAGGGTCCATTGGCTATCGGTTGGATCTGGGTCAGCCGTTATCGGGCGGGCCATGGCAGGAATTGGAAAAAGTTTGTTGACCGCCTTTGGGTCGAGGGCCCGATCGAGTCATACCCAAAGTCTGGGGAGGGGAAGGCCGATATATGCCGACCTCTTAAAGATTGGGGAGCTAAGACCTAATCTTCTCCATCGTTGCCCCCGGAATCTCCCTCCTTCTCCTCCGTCACAATCTCGCCTTAGCATATCTCGGCCGTGCAACTCGGTTCAGTCACCATGTCCAAGGGTCGCGTTTGTCTGTAAGTGATCATTACCCCGCCAAACCAACGTAAGGTTACAGCACTGACTCCCATCTTTGCACAGCGCCTACTCCGGAGGTATGACTCCCTCCGTCTCGCAGCGAATGCCCGTCCTACGCATATGCAGCTGGTTTCCGCCGTCTGCATTCTGCGCGGATCGGCCACTGTGTTGTTGCGATGATGATGAATCAGATCCCTCTTCTCGTGCTGACCCAATCGCTTGACCAGGCCTCGACACCTCCACCATTCTGAAATGGCTCATTCTCGAGGTGAGACCCAAAACCGTCCACCACGCGAATCTAATGCATTGACATTGTGCCAGGGCTACACCGTTGTGTGCTTCCTCGCCAATGTCGGCCAGGAGGAGGACTGGGCTGCCGTTGAGAAGAAGGCTCTTGCCCTTGGGGCCGAGCGCATGGTCATCGAGGACCTGCAGCGCGAGTTCGTCGAGGAGATTGTTTTCCGCGCCATTCAGTGCAATGCCATCTACGAGGACCGCTACCTCCTCGGCACCTCGCTGGCTCGCCCCATCATTGCCCGGGCGCAGGTCCGCGTCGCCCAACAGTACAACTGCCAATACCTGAGCCACGGCTGCACCGGCAAGGGCAACGATCAGGTCCGCTTTGAGCTGGCCTTCAAGGCCTGCAACCCCTCGATGAAGGTCATCGCGCCGTGGAGGTTGCCCGAGTTCATCCAGAGGTTCCAGTACGTCATGCACATACCTTGCCATAAGTTTGAAATCTATAGAGACTAACTGTTGCCCGACAGGGGCCGTGCCGACCTTCTCAAGTTCGCCGCCGAGCACAACATTCCCGTCTCGTCGACTCCCAAGGCTCCCTGGAGCATGGACGACAACCTGGTTCACTGCTCATACGAGGCCGGCGTCCTCGAGGATCCCGATCACACCCCGCCCAAGGAGCTCTGGACTCGCACCGTTGACCCCACCGACGCGCCCGACAAGCCGTACAACTTCACCATCCACTTTGAGAAGGGCATCCCCGTCAAGGTGGTGACCCCCGACGGTGAGGTCAGCGGCGACTCGGTCGCTCTGTTCAAGCTCCTCAACAAGATTGGCCACGACAACGGCGTTGGCCGTGTCGACATCGTCGAGAACCGCTTCATTGGCCTGAAGAGCCGTGGCTGCTACGATACCCCGGGCCTGACGATTGCGTGAGTGTCTTCTGAGCATCTGAGACGCGCCGACCCTGGCTGCTAACCTACCCGTCCAGCCGTCTTGCCCATATCGACCTGGAGGGTCTCGTGCTGGACTCCAAGGTTCGCAAGCTGCGTGACCAATTCGTCACCCTCGAATGGTCGCACTGCCTCTACAACGGCATGTACTTCAGCCCCGAGCGCGAGTTCCTCGAGAACTCCATCATCTTCTCCCAGAAGAACGTCACCGGCGAGGTGCGCATGTCGGTGTACAAGGGCGCCGCGTACGTTCTGGGCCGGAAGAGCGACGCCAGCAACCTGTACTCGCAGGAAGACGCGTCGATGGATTCGCTCGAAACCTTCTCGCCCATGGACACCACGGGCTTCATCGCCATCCAGGCCATCCGCCTGGAGAAGTATGGCCTCCAGAAGATCAAGGATGGCGAGCCCTTGAGCAAGTAATCTGCTTAGCATAGGATAGAAAAAAGTAAAATAATTGGGATTGTCAACATACTATTTCTGTGGCATTTCCTTCTTTGCCACCTGCTTGCTGTGATTATTGCCCCTCAGACCCCTCAGCGTACCGAGTACGGGATGTACAGTACATAGTAGAGTGGTATCCCAGTGGCCTCCTGAGAACCCTTTTGGCCCGGAGGAATTGGCCAATCAGACTCCCCAGGCACACAGCCAGTGGGCGATATCATTGTGTAGCTACCCCCCGGTCCTTGGCGGCGGCAACCTGACCCACCCATCTTTTTTCGAGCTCGCGCAGTGATCACAAGTCTCTCTCGAGAGGTCTCCGATCCCCCCACCATCAGGCCTCCAGTGAGCCGCAATCTGAGCCGCGATCCGAACCACAGCATGTTCGGACAACGGAGGATCGCGAGGGCCCTCTTGGCCCGTTCGTGCAGCCGATCCAGCGTCGCGCTGCTCGTTCAACGAAGCGGGCCAGCTTCAGCTTCGGCAACGCCGTTCTGGCGAGCAGCGTACTCATCAGGTTAGCAATGAGAGAGGCAGTCGCATTTCAAGCAGTTTCGGACCTCGGATTGCTGATGGGGATCTCCCGTGAGAGAAGATGCGGCCACCTCAAGTGCCGGTGTAACCACAAATCCCAAGACCGTGGAGATTAACGGCAAGAAATATACTACCGACTCCTGGTTCAATGTCTCCTCTACCGTCCTCTCCCTGACGTCGCGAAAGCTGCACCTGCAAAAGGACCACCCCGTGGCAATCACGCGAAAGATCATCGAGTCGGTATTTCCGGGGCCGACCTACAGGTACTACAATGACTTTGATCCGGTAGTGTCGACGTACGAGAACTTTGACTCGCTCGGCTTCCCTCCGGATCACCCGGGCCGCGCCCGCACCGACACCTACTACATCAACAAGGACACCCTCCTACGAACCCACACGAGCGCGCACGAGGCCGAGCTCTTCCGGGCGAGCGCGAGCGGCGGGTACCTGATCAGCGCCGACGTTTACCGCCGCGACGAGGTCGACCGCAGCCACTACCCCGTCTTCCACCAGATGGAGGGAGCCCGCGTCTGGGACAGGAACGAGGTGCCCAACGGGGACCTCGCCGCCGCCGTCCTCGCCGACCTCGAGCGGCTGCCCAAGCACAACATGACGGTCGAGGACCCCAACCCGCCCTTCCACCCGGAGCGTAACCCCCTACAGGCGGAGTACCACACCGAGGCCGAGGCCGCCGCCGTCGCGGCCCACCTGAAGCGCTCCCTCGAGCTCATGGTGAACGAGATCTTCTCGCGCGCCAGAGCCGCCGCCGCTGCCGCCGCAGCAGCAGAGGCAGCAGCAGGTGGGGGGGCCAAGAAGGGCAAGCCGGCGACCCCGCCGAGCGACGGTTCCGCGGATGATGAGCCGCTCCGCGTCCGCTGGGTGGAGGCCTACTTCCCGTTCACCTCGCCGTCGTGGGAGCTCGAGGTGTTCTACCAGGGCGACTGGCTCGAGGTGCTGGGGTGCGGCGTGAGCAAGCAGGAGCTGCACGTGCAGGCGGGGCGGCCGTCGCAGATGGGGTGGGCGTTCGGCATCGGGCTGGAGCGCATCGCGATGCTGCTCTTCAAGATCCCGGACATCCGGCTGTTCTGGTCGCGCGACGAGCGGTTCCTGTCGCAGTTCCGCGGCGTCGAGGACGACCCGGCCCGGATCCGCCCCTTCGTGCCCTTCAGCAAGCACCCGGCCTGCTACAAGGACGTCTCCTTCTGGCTCAAGGGCGCCTCGGCCGCGGGGGGCAACCTGGGCGGCGCCGTGGACTGGCACGAGAACGACCTGATGGAGGTCGTCCGGGACGCCGCGGGCGACTGCGTCGAGGACGTGAGGCTCGTGGACGAGTTTACGCACCCCAAGACGGGGCGGAGGAGCTTGTGCTACCGGATCAACTACCGCAGCCTGGAGAAGACGCTGACCAACCAGGAGACGAACGAGATGCACAACAGGGTGGTGAAGGGGTTGGTGGAGAGGCTAGGGGTCGAGATCAGGTAGTCGGCGAAAAGGTGCGGGTGTCACGGCTTGGCTCACAGTGTCACGGATCCTTAGTCGGCCTAGCTTTGCCCCGTCCTTCTCACCACCCACACCCGCTTCGACCGCTTCTCAAATCCGTGAGGGGGTGGCATTGTGGTAGTGGTGGTGGTGGAGCACCCGCGGGGCAGCGAAACAGGAGGAGGAGAAGGAGGAGGAGGAGGAGGAGGAGGAGGAGGAGGAG
>NW_027192565.1:480851-486286 GCF_042370625.1 Thermothelomyces heterothallicus | reverse complement strand
CCCCCCCCCGCCTTTTTCTTCCCCTTGTATATCTGGCTACCTCCGTGACCGTAAGGCTCGTAACCAGGAAATGCTCCGCCCTTCGGAGCCGGGGGCCTGTATTATATCTGTACTGTAGGTTGACGAATAGAGCGTTCTACGGGAATTGCGCGGTCGTCTAAGCCATCATTTGGCTCCTCAACTCTCCTCGGTAGATTTCAAGGCGGTGCACCAGTTGTGGAACCCCCCATGAGGGGGTTCAGAAATGCCCAGCCGGTGAGCCTCTCAATGGGCTCTCATGGCGGAATATCAGATGGGCTCTCTTGGCAGATCTCCGTCGGGGCGGAGAGGTGGTGGGCATAGACGTAGTGTTGCGGTGAGAGGCTGCGCAACTTTTATAGCCAGCATTTTGCAGTCGGGGAATCCTAGCGTATGGCACTGATCATTGATGAACCGGGGAAGTCTAGGCAAGGCACCCGAGCATTTTTGTTGCATAATTTAGGGGGTCTCAGCCCGCGACTCTCTGTTGTCAGGTTCTTTATGCACATACTGCATGCAGCGTACTCGTTAACGGACATGACCCGGTGGCTTGGAAGAGCCGTTCGCCTGTCGTTAAGCGTAGTGTAAGTAAGTAAGCTCGACAATGGCATTGCGCCGTGGCCGCGGTTCGACTACCTCTGCTGTGCCTCCTTTCTACGCCTGGGCCCGCTGCTAGTTAACCGTCAAATCCGTGTCGCGCTGTTCCGAGCGCTGTGGGGTGCCAAAGAGGCATGAGGCGCCGGGTACTGAACATAGAGAGCCTAGGACGATACGATTCTACTCTGTAAGATACGCAATTGATTGTCCCTCTGCTGACCAGGTTCTTTGCCTGAACACTCGTATACCAGCTTTTCTTTTTTTTTTTTTTCGACCCGTTTCTTGTACTCGAGATCGTTGACTTATGCCACGTATGACCTCGTCAACTTTTGTGGTGGCGTGGAAGGCTGAGCAGCCATGACAGGTGGACACTGAAAAGCGACACGAGTGCGCTGCTCGCCTGACAGTCTGGATGCGGACAATCTAGTCAAAGATTTGTTGAGACACAGCAAGCACACACGCATCCAGTGGGGCAGTGACCGTCCGCCATGCTCCGGGCTCCGTACTTCTGGAATCTCAGGCCCCCAAGAGCCTTACGCAGTAGGATGGGTTTTCCAAGCGGAGGCCCGTGACAGGAATGCGAAATCCGAGACGGGTCTCCGTGTGACTTGGGATTTCCCAACAGATAGCATCTGTCAAGAGACCCAGATCTCAGGAGGCTGTCGAGGCTGTGCAAATTGCAGAATTCGGTTTTGCTGAGAGGACGCCAAGACGGAGCGGCCAATCATGGCTTGTGAAGGCGCCCTTTGCCCTCCAGAGGCATTCTGGCCGGCTCCACCCTTCCGCTGCTCCCCCATCGGCGTCTTGGAACCTTCCATCGTTTCGGCGGGGTTGGCTCCGGGTCGCTCGAGCGAAGTGGCAACAAGCGCTGAGAATTGAACGAGGCACGTCCCTGCAACCAACCGTTTTCCGACGAGGGATCATCAGGCCAAAGAGAGAGGCTTTGCTGCTACTTGTGGTAGTGAGGCAACTTGGGACCCGCAAAAAGTTGCTCGTGGAAGCCACGCTGTAAGTACCTATGCAGGGGCGGGAGAGCCGGGGCAGGTCAGTGCAGGTCTCACCAGTCGGGGACTCAGCCTCCCACATCCTAGTTGGCGGCGGGCTTTGCGGCTTGTCAAGCGGCCCATGATCGCCCCGGAACCCGGAGTGGAGGAGGGGGGAGGGGAAGCTGCTGCACGCATGCGTCCAGCAGCGCAACCGTAGAACAACCTACACCAGTAAGTTATAAAATCCAGTCCGCCACATGCCCGCTTTCCCTCTTCGTCTGCATTTTTCCCTAGACGTCAAAGCACAACTCGAAACCTGACTTCTGAAGGAAGCACACCACAAACGTCATAACAGCGAGCGACTCCACGACTTCCGCCCATATCCAACTTCACCTTCAACTATCATCAATTTGACCGCCTCGACTACGTATCTTCTACAATGGAGCAACAACTACAACGGGAGCTGCCGTTTCGCGCAGCACAGCATGCGCAGGATCAGCAACAGCCATCGCCAGAACTACGGCCCTCGCCGTCAGGTTCTTCGACAGGCAGCAGCACCCGCTCGCGCAAGTCGAATCTTTCCCTCGACCTGACCAACCTCCCGCCGCTTATCAAGCCTACGCCTCCTTGCAACACGTTGATCTTCACCAACCTCCAATCCCGTGACATCTTCGCTCCGGACAACCTCCAGCAGATCCGCGACCTCATTTCGCAAACTGCGCGCATTCACGCCTTCTCCCCGCTGAAATCCCTCAGCCGCATCATTGTCTCGTTCTACAGCGACGAGGACGCCATCGCGGTGCGCCAGATCTGGGATGGCGAAGCTATAATGGGCGAGCGCTGCCGCGTCTACTTTGGCCAGCCGACCCCGCTCACGACGCAACCGCACAACCTCGCGCTGCCGGATGCGGGCAAGCTCTTCTTCATCTCGCCGCCGCCGAGCCCCCCGCACGGCTGGGAGCAAAGGATGGAGGACGCGCCAAACAAGATGGTGCATGCTGAGGATCTGGCCGAGGCCCTGGCGAAGCTGAGGCATCACAACGCGGACCCTGCGGGCGGCAACGCGGCGTCGCCCGTGTCGCCGGCCGAGAGCGGGAGGGGCCCCCAGCGGAGCCGCAGCTCGACGCTGGTGTTTCAGCCGAACCCGGAGAACGGCGCGAGCCCGGACCTGCCATGTGTCGTTATCCACGACATGACGGACGAGCCCGAGGATATCAGCCCGATCGCGCCCTCGGCACCAAAGCCCATCATGGCGCATACCGCCCGGCCGCCGATCGAGTTGATGCATGATGCTTGAGCGCTGGGTTCTATAACCGAGAACAACCCCCTCCTTCGTCTTCTTTTCTCTCTTCTGAATCTTTTAAAACCACACTACTGCTACAGTTGGGAAGTCACATTAGCCATTGGCGTTGGGGACCGTGGGAATGGGTGGTCGGCGTTGGGATCCCAGGATGTGCGATGGGGAGAGGTGCCGCAGACAAATGGATGTTACGGGTATTCTGACACACTCATGGGAGCATGCGGTCATGAAAAGCATTTTTCGTTGTTGCATTGTACGACGGGGTATAGCAGGCATAGCTCGAAACGATCTTCATCAACCAGCAGATCCACCCTTTCCTTTCCGTGAACTTGAATGTGGGATGGCTCCTTCTTCGTGAACGGCCCAAAGACAGAGAGGCGCCATCAGCCGGGGCGCCGAGTCCAGCCGAGTGATGCAGGGCGCCTATCTTTGTTTCACACCGTCAGGGCACCCTCGGATCTGTAGCACACACAAACCGAACAATAGGTTAGATCGAAACGCGTACACAGCTTACTCCCAAACACGACCAACCAACACAACCCGTTCGGCTGATCACCGCAGGTTCTGTGACAGTCCCTTGGATCTCAAACCCCCTGCCACGCGACCCATTCTACGACCGCCCCAGATCACGTCAGGTGAATGCTCCTTCGAGCGGCGGAAACCACCATTACACCTCCGTTGATGCGACTTTCAGAGGTTATGTGGAAATCAAAGTGGTCGTCATGAACGTGCGGAGATGGCAAGGAATGCATCGCGAGCAGTGGATTAGTACCGATGTGGTAATCAGAGTGATGCAGTAGATACTGATCTCGTCGCTGCCCAACGAGCAGGTAATGGGTTGAAGATCGCTTCAAAAATGCATGGTATCTCATCTTGGAAGCAAAGCATTAACTCAACACGAAACAGGCTTGCGACTACTTCGAAAGCTTGATTATTACTTTGTTTGAACAACCATAAACTGACCTGATGAGCTCTACGAAGTACTTCAGTACTACGAACTACACAGTAGTTATAGCAAGCAGTAAAGAGGCGACTGCAGCTGGCGCGTAGTTAGTTCCCCAAGAGTGCCAGTGTGGGTCCACTAAGTTGCAGGCCAGGGGCCATCCCCACTCATTCAATGCGTGAGGCCAGCCCGAGGTCAAGGGAAATTTTCCAAGACGGGCGACAAGCGAATCATTCCTGCTTCGCAACATCGCCCATCAGCAATTCTCCGCGCCCCAGCACGCTCTCAACTCTCTCTCAAAACAATCATGGATTGCTCCTGTCGGACAGCAGCGTTGCGGATTTTCGTGAGAAGTCTCGCGCAGATTCAAGTTCCTTTGCGTAACACGACACCACGCGCCGGCCGGTACCAGTCGCTCTCGAACCATCCCAGCCGTGTATACACCGCGAGGACGAATTCTGTATTTACAACCGCGTCACAGGCGCTGCATACGTCATGCGCGAGGAGCAGCGCACCGGGGGCGCCTCAGGTTGTTGAGGGAGATGGCGGAGCGAGCAAACATGGGGGTGCAGGGCTCCAGCAACAACCTACAGCCGACAGCTGTACCACATCTGAGCAGAAAGAAGCTTCTCCAGGGGCAACGAGCTCCGGGCCGCGCAATATCGAATACCAAGGCATGCCGACCGAAAACACTAAGAAGGGGAAAAGGCAATCGTCTAAACCAGAAACGAGCGAGGAACAGAGCGGCCGGGCCAAGCCCAAGCGAGAAAAAGAACCCTGGATGATCCAGAAGGAGGCGCTGAAGAAGAAGTTCCCGGAGGGTTGGAACCCGCGCAAGAGGCTATCGCCCGACGCGCTGGTCGGCATCCGGATGCTGCACAAGCAGTTCCCAGAGGAGTACACGACCGAGGTGCTGGCCCAGAAGTTCGAGGTGTCGCCCGAGGCGATCCGGCGGATCCTCAAGTCCAAGTGGGAACCGGACCCGGAGACGGAGCGGAAGCGGCAGGAGAGGTGGTTCCGGCGCGGCAAGCGCGTCTGGACGCAGTGGGCCGCGCTGGGCAAGAAGCCGCCGAGGAAGTGGCGCGCCGAGGGCATCGTCCGCGACCCCATCTGGAACAGGCCGAGGGGTCCGAACCACAAGGACAAAGCGGCTCGCGCCGAGGCGCAGCGGAGGCTCGCGAAGGCCATGATGGGGTGAGAAAAGGGGGGGAGAGAGGGGGGGTTGATGCATGGGGATGATCTGGTCTGGCGTCACTGCACTAGCATGTACGTGACAGGAGATGAGCAGCGCATGGCAGAGACGCGCGGCCGACGATGCCGGGAGATCCCGCCTTAATATCGTTATTTGTATAATATTACGAGGGGAGTTATGTGGGTTGATGGGTAGAGGGTGTACAAAAATGGGTTTACGATATCCATGCCTCCAGTGGCCGCTATGTCTGAACCGCTCTTGAAAGTTACAACCTTTGAAAGCTCTATCCGGAACCACCCTTGAATGTCTGTGCTGTGCGTATACGCGTTAGTATGCACCTATGTAATCCGTACATACAATACAATCAGTATAGTCACAAGAGTAGAATTACCCCCCCCC
>NW_027192565.1:429765-480836 GCF_042370625.1 Thermothelomyces heterothallicus | reverse complement strand
AAAAAAAAAAAAAAAAAAAAAAAAAAAAAAAAAAAAAAAAACAAGAAAAAAAAAACTACGTGATTAGATGGTGTAGACCGACCCTGCGTCGGCCATTTCCATCTGAGAACAGACGGGACAAGACTCCTCCGTACTCTAATGAATAGTGTACAATTCCCACCCCCAAGTTTGTCCAGTGTAGGTCTGAGCTCGGAACTACGCGCCGACTGGCAGGATACTGTGGTATGGGAGCGACGAATGGCTCCTTTAAGCAAGGGCTGTTAAAATCGTTGGATGCAGCCCTGGGCCGTGCCGCGCTAATGCAACCTCACAGTCCCCGTCACACGAAAGGGGTGACAATGTTCAAGACATGAGGTTGGCTTCCTTGCCAGTGTGTATTGTATACGGATCCGTACTTCGTATACATTATGTATGTTTAATATCATGTGTTTCAACTGGGAAACACACGGCCAAGGACGGTCCTGGCGCTGACTATACGTGATGTTCCCATCACCACTCTTTTCTTTGGACCCTTCCGGATAACCTACTGGAGCCGCTTTTAGTTAACATGCATCCAATTCCAGTCGAGTTCCGCGAGGAGCCCCACTCACCAACTGAACCCACCAAAGAACCAGAAAAGCATCATGCGCAAGCCCGGTACACTAGAGGTAGGCGCACGGGCCATATGCTGACCACAACCTAGCTTTAAGCTAGTTAGCTCTTCCCTGCCATAGTTAAACTGATCCCCTAAATGAAGCCCAACAGAAGGCTTCTTGGGACGAGGCTTGCTGGAGACCTCAGCTCGCGCACCGGGATTGGTGTTTTTTTCCCTCTTCATTCTCTATCCCCAGACCGTGCACGCCGTTTGCGACGTCTGGATGCAAATGTCGTGCAGCTCAGCTTGGCTCTAACCGACGTCGGCGCCGGGGCAATTAACTTTGTCTCGCTGCACGATCATCTTCATGTCACTGTAAGCTCTTGATTTTGTGCACTTGCATCAATCTGAGATGGTGTTTCTTGCAAGCCATGCCGGTCTGACAATGCGATCTCCCCCGCCTGTAGCTTTCAACCAGCACCAATACACTCGAGCCGCTCTGTCTCCGATCATTATTCCTTTGGAGCTGCCCAAGGCGACCTCAGACACGCATTCCGAACAACCTGATTTCCTTATCCGCACTCCTTCCGTTCCGTCCTACCGATTTAGATTTAGCTAGCGTTCACACCGACTCTCCTTCGTCCTGCCGTCCACACAGTTTCCTGACGCCTCCGCCCAACCTCTCCGATATAGCTTCCCCCTCGGCCTCGTCCCAACCAGCCCATGGCGCAGAGCGATGGCATCCACTCCCTCGAGCCGGATTAAGCTTACCCCTTCCAATTCTCCGTTCCTTTCACGCCCGTCCCGATCTCCAATCCGACCGCGGGGCCCATACGACCCCTGCCTCTCTCTTCAGCGCGTCGTAGGCACCACTTGCACCTCGCCCACCGGGTTCGACGCCGTCCACTCGTCCTTCGCCTACATCGCCGGCGGCGCCGTCGTGGTGGTGGACGTGTCGGGCGAGCACTACGCACAGCGGTTCTACCGAGCACGACCGACAGCCGTTCCCCTCATCAGCGTCCCACCCACCTCGAACACCTCGTCGACGCCAAACTCCACTCCCAGAGCCAATGACAGTAGAAATCGGACTACTGCTTCTCCCAGGGACTCCCTTTACGCACCAACCCCGGACTGGCCACCAGAGTCTCCCACCTCCAAGACCTGGACGAGCCGCGAGCGGATCAAGGCTGCCACCTGTCTGGCCCTCAGCCGAGATGGACGGTACCTAGCCGTGGGCGAGACGGGCTACGCCCCGCGGGTTCTCATATTCAACCTCCAGGACGCTTCCTCAGACGTACCCCTGGTTTCCATCAGCGAACACACCTTTGGCGTGAAGGCCGTGGCATGGTCTCCTGACACAAAGCATCTGGCGACCCTTGGCGCGGCGAACGACGGTTTCCTTTACTTGTGGAAGGTTGACGCCCGGACCGGCGCGGTGAAGCTGTTTCAACAGAACAGGTGCACCTCGTTTATCAAGGGTATGGTGTGGATGGGCAACAGCCTCATCACCCTAGGGGTCCGCCATGTCAAGGTGTGGAGGGTAGAGGACGGGCTGGAAGTCCCTCCTGCCAAGCAAAAGTTCCCGGCCGACGCGCCGGCTGCCAACGCGCCACAAACGCAAAAGACGTTGCCGGGAAGGAACATACGGCTGGGTTCGATGCTGGATGCCACCTTTTCCTGTGCCCTCTCCGTATCAGACGACAGGGCGATCATCTGCTCGGAGACGGGATGTGTCTGTCTGATAGACGACGCGAACAAGCAGGTGAAGCTGACAAAAGTGCTGGAGGTCGGCTTCGTCATAACCTGCATATCTCGCCGGGGAGAAGACGTCTACATCGGGGGAAAGGAAGGGCAACTTGCCATCGTCGGTCTCGGCGATATTTTGAGTGGCGCGCCTGGGCCGACTATACGCCGCGCCGAGATGGAGGCCGGTCTCAGTGCCATGGGATTCCTGGCAGAGAACCAGAACCTGGTCACGATCAACAGCAGGCGATCGATCGGTATCTGGAGTGCGGGTCGTGTGCCGAGCCGCTCCGAAGATGGCAGAGCGTCCATTCCTATCCCGGGTGTTGGCGACCCCATTGCTGGGATACAACAGCTACCAGCGCCCAACGCCGCCGGCGCTGCTTTCTTCACGTGGTCGAGGCCCGGGAGGGTGACCATGTGGAATTTGGACGGCGTGATAACGTCCTCCTTTGAGCTCCCTCTCGAGCAGGTGGGGACAGCTTCCGACCCTGACCAGGCAAATCAAGTCGTCGTGGCGAGAGCTACGAGCGACGGAAGCCTCTTCGCTGCGGGTGACAAGCTGGGTGTCCTCCGAATCTTCGAGGCGCCCACCGGAACGTGTCTGTTAGAGACAAAGGCACACTCCTCCGACTGCCAGGACGTCACCGTGTACGAGGGCACGTCAAGGTTCCTGGTGGCCTCCTGCGGGCGAGATCGGACGGTCCAGCTGTTCCACCGCTCGTCCGCGGGCGTGTTTGAACACTTTCAGACTCTCGAGTTCAGCGCCAAGGTGGTGCAGGTGCTCATCCCAACCGAGGACAAGGTCCTTACTTGCTCCCTCGACCGGACCCTCCAGATCCACGATCTAGTGAGCAAAGAGGGCGAGCCCGACGTCATGGCGGCCATTCCCTCCAGAGTGATCTCCCTGAAGGCATCCCCGTCGTCGATGACGGTGACGGCGGACGAGAAAGCGATTTTTGTGTCTCTGCTGGATCGTTCTGTATGCCAGTACGACTTCAGCAGCGGACGACTACTCGGCTCGTTCAAGTGCAATGACGAAGCCGGCCTTGACTCGGTCGTGCTGGAGTCTCTCACCCACGGCCACTTTGATCCGGACCTGCCGTTCCTTCTCGGCGTTTCCAACACGGACAAATCCGTGCGAGTCTACGACACGCGGGAAGGCTGCTTCATCGACCGCGAATGGGGCCACACCGAATCCATCAACGGCGTCGTCCTGATCGACAGCGAAGAGTATGGCCGCAAGGTTGTCAGCGTCGGCGAAGACGGCACCATCATGATCTGGGCCCTCGAGTTCCAGGACCAAGCCAACGGATCGCGCAGCCGCGAACCCTCCCCGGAAAAGCCCCCCCAGCCAGCTTCCGCCCAACCCCCTTTACGCCGCGTCCTCTCCAAGGCCGAGCTAGCCGAATTTCAGCGCCCATCTTCCGCCGCCGGGAGCACTCCCAACTCGGCTCCGGGACGCCGTTCGCCATCCCGACCCTCTCACCGCCGGTCCTCCAGGTTCCACCTGCCCCTCTCCTCCCTCCGGACCCCGAGACACAACAACCACGCCGAGAAACAGGCAACCTCGCCCCCTAGCTCCGCGAACATGGACGACCCTAGGCACACCCACACCCCTCCCCGTCGCCCATCTTCGGGAGGCGCCTCCCGCTGCTCCGATGACAGCCCCCCGCCCGAAAGTCCCAAGACCCGGCCCTCCAAGATGCCGTCGCTCCCGGCGCTAGGCACCACTCCGTCAAGCGGCGTTAAATCACGCAAGAATTCAAACTCAAACCTGCGCGGCGGTGGTAGTGGCGGTGGTGGTGGTGGTGGCGGCGGCGGCGGCGGCGGCGGAACTAATGGTCACGGCCTTGGATCCCTCAGCATGGCGACCGAGCAGACGTGTCGGCAGCTGAGGGCGTACCGCAAGAAGCTGGCGTCGGCGGACGCTGCAATCCATGCCGACGTGTTGGCGCGGCTGGACGCCGAGTTGCGGCTGACGGCTGCTGCTCTGCGGGAGAGGGCGTCTCGTGGTCGAACCTCGGGAGGTGGTGCCGGCGCTGGCCATCATCGCGGGCACCGGGACAGAAAGGGGGACAGGAAAGCAGACGATACCGGAGGCGACGACGACGTTGGCGAGGCTGGCTATGATGGCGGTCTCGGCCTCGGTCCCGGTCTCGGTCTCGGTGGGTTTTCCGGGAGGGAGGTCAGCGAGATGGTCCTGAGCGGGCTGCTGGATCAGTACAGTGAGCGGCTGGTGAGCATGTTGGATGAGAAGCTCCGGCTGAGGCTGAGCGAGGAGGAGAGGGATGCGCTGGCGAGGGAGCGGCCACCGACGGCGGGAGAGGACGCGGCCTCGTCATCGTCCTCCTCCTCCTCCTCCTCCTCGTCGGGTACTTGCTCCGCCGGCGGCAGCTCGTTGGGTGGGGGTGCGGCGTGCGAGGAGCCTGAGACGACATGATATCGACACTCCCCATACATTCACACGTAAAGTAATACTTAATTCGGGAGGTGGTTTCCGTGGTGGGCCTGATGGGGACTTTGTTGGGCTGGAATATGTTGAGGATGTTCGGTCGAAGGGGGCGACATGCACGACGATACCCCTTCCCTCACTGTTTATTTTTATTTTTATTTTTACTTTTTTTTGCCCCCTTATTTTCTTTGTACATACATGTACCGTACCACCCACCCTGAAGGCGCCGGGTTTCTTTTCTTTCTCCATCAGTCCATTCTCTCTCTTTTTTTCCCTTTTCTTTTCCTTTCTTTTTTCTTTATTCTTTTTCTCTTTTTTTTCCGACTGCTCCAAGGCGGGGGGTACAAGATAAACAGGCAGAGGTGCAAAGGCGTTTCTGGACTGGGCTGGAATTACGACTGCTTGCCTCGGCGGAGGCTTGACTGGTGGCACTGCTTTCGTTCCGATTTTCCTTTCTTCGTTGTATTAAAAGACAAAAAAAAGTAATATGCCTCTTCCCGAGACTCTGGAATGAATCAAGCCAGTGGAGGATTGGTGGCACGCGCTTGGTTGGATGTTGCAAGGTCGCGGCGGCTGGGGAGTTGAAAACAAGGTCAAACACAGACGCCGAAATATCTTAGCATTGGCGGGTGGGTGGGTTAAACGAGCTAATTCGAATCCGACCGATCTATTCTGTCCCTATCTGTCCCCGTGTGGTATCCGAGTCTCTTGTCCGGCGACCAAAGTCTCAACTGGGTTGTCTTGAAGCATCCATCCCGCGTCCCCCAGCACTGACTTTGGGTTGGGTCACAATGCTCTCTCAAACAAGGGCGTTCTCACGCAGCAGTGGAGGCCCCATTACAGTACGAACCGGCTATCAGTGGTTCCTTCTCATGCTAGTCGACGATAACGGTGAGCTCTGAAGGTGGGCGCGGCACAACAAGTTCTGGTGAGACGTGTCTGCCAAAGAAAAAGAAGATGGACAAATTCCTTCCGATGTGTTGATCTCTTTACCATTTGTTGCCGTCAAGACTCGAATTCGTCTCGGCAGTGCTAAGCCAAAGAGCTCGGGGGAAATGTTCCGAGAATGGACTCGAAGGATTCGGCGTCCAAAGGACAAAAAGGTCTCAAAACCAACATGTCAAGACGGTTAATACGGACCGCAGTTCTCACCCCGATTTCTAGATAACTAGTACGCTAAAAATTGTATGCAAAGCCGGGTATCATTTGAGGCCGGTTCCACCCCGTGCTAGGTTCCCTGCTCCCTCTTCTTCTTCCCCGCCGTCCCTTCTCCTTCCCCCTTCTCCCCCCCTTTCCCCTTCCCCGCTACCCTGCCTCGTGGCCTTCTCGAGACTGGACAACCTCGCCTCGGCCGCCCTGGCCCTGATCTCCCGCGCGCTCAGACCTTCGGTACCGCCGCCACCGCCGCCGCCGCCGAGGACGTAGGTGCCCCCCTCCCAGCCGCCGTGGTCCACCACCGTGCCCTCCTCCTCCTCGCCCTCCCCGCCAAACCCGTCCGGCCTCTCGGGGGCGTATTCGTCGGGGCCGACGGTGCGGCCGCCGTGCTTCCAGTCGGCGCGCTCGACGTCGCGCTCGATCTCGCGGCAGAGGGCCCAGAAGTCGGCGTCGTGGTCGCCGTGGACGTTGTGGGCGAGCTCGTGGCAGAGGGTCTTGCGGATGGTGCGGTAGTCGCGGTAGCCGTCGTAGGCGTCGGTGCGCAGGCGCAGCTCGATGACCTCGCCGCGGTTGCGGTTGAGCCCGAGGACGCGCGCGACCCCGCCCCCTTGCGAGGCGGCCGTGTGGCTGGCCGGGTCCATCTCGGTCAGCAGGCCGACCGAGAAGCGGTGCTTGCGCATGGCCGCGCGCACGCCCGGGTCGTCGCGCAGCCGCTCCAGGAAGGCGAGGCTGCGGCCCGGGTTCGGCAGGTGCGGGAGCGGCCGGAGGGTGTGGAAGGTGTAGCTCGCGTCCTCGATGGTCCTTACGCGCTGCGCTGCTGCTGCCGACGCCGACGCCGACGCCGGCCGCGCGTACCGGGCGCGGGCGCGGGCGCGGGCGAGGGCGCGCTTGGCTTGCCAGGCCGCGGCGGCCTCGCGCTGGGCCTGGAGGGTGCTGAGGGCGGAGGTCTGCGGGGCGAGGAGGCGGAGGGTGGTGCTGTCCAGGGCGGAGAGCGCGACGTCGGGGTCGTCGGCGGGCGTGTAGACGGACTTGAGACCGGGCCGGCGCTTCTCCGGGAGGGCCTTGGCCTTGGACCAGTCGTAGGAGGGGAACTCGACCGAGAGGCTCATGATGAGGTGCTCAAACGTGTCCGCCGGGGAGAAGACCCATTTCTGGTTGTGCTTCTCCGGGGGGAACTTGATGGTGATCTCGACGGTGGCCTCGTCGGTCGCTGGACTCGACGAGTCCGAGGCGGAGAGGGGGTGTTGTTGCTCGTTTGGCCCTGCGGGCTCTATTGGCTCTGTTGGCTCCATCGCGATGGTTCGATTCAGTTGACAAACTCGGTTTGCCGGCGGGACAGCCCAAACCCCGTCGGGTCGATGGTGGACTGCCGGGTCCAAAAACGCCGATGCTCTGATTCAAGTGTGACTGAAGCCGACTCACTCGCTCACGGTCGCGGTTTGCGAGAGTCAGTGTTCGGTATGTCGCTGGAAATATCAATGCACGGAGCAAAGGCGGGCTCGGGTGGAAATCGGAATTGAGAACCGCAATAGATTAATACGTAAGTCATTAGTTAGTAGAGATGTTGTGTGATGAAAGCGACGAATGTTCCAGATGCTTTGTCATCTTGGTGGCCATTTGAGTGGCTGATGGTGCTAACGTTAACTCCGTAAAAATGCGAGCGACCGACCATTCACAGATTCAACGCCACCGGCAGCCTTGCATTTCAGTTCATCGCTCACGACACCAGAAAATCGTTTGTTTTTGGGAAACGGAATAAAAGTTGCTGCAGACATGAAGGGCCAGGTACTCCGCACAGGTTCGACTGCAGCAGGGTTTCTCCACTCCGTTTCAATCATGGCATCCACGGATGCGGCGAGTTAAATAGGCGCCAGATGACGCCTTTCACGCCAATAGGCAGAGTGCAAAGCTTCCTGTGTTAAACTTGACCCGCACATAAATTCTGATTGTTCGTTTCTGATTGTTCTTCGTTCGATGTGGTCCCTAGTGGACGGAGTACGGATTGCGGAATACAAGTATTCCGTGAGACGGCGTTACGAAATGAAACAAGGGGTAGATCCGCGCTGCGGTGTTTGAAGAGGTCTGTTCTGCCCGGAAGAGGCAACAGCCCCTCAAATGGTTCATCTCGGACCCTGTCGATCAGTTCGAGTGCGGGGCAGCGGGAGTTTGCACCACCAACGGTTTGCTGCGACCAGTGTACTGCAGTGTAACTACACCTCCTCCAGGATTCTGAATCCTAGCGCGGTACTTGCCGCCAGTGGCTTTTTTGGCGCAGGACCCACGTACCACGCTAGGATTCAGAATCCCGGAGGAGGTGTAGTAGTACATATGCACATAGTGTACGCATCCATGCACGTGCATCTGTTGGAACAAATCATTTACTATGCATACAAATTCGTACATAGTACATCTCGTATGTAGCGTAGTGTGCCATGTAGTATAACTACTCCGTATAGCTCGTCGTCGCCGGCGAAAATCCCAGACTTGGATTGGCTGGTCGTCTCGCCGTCCTCGGATCAGCGCGCTTGACTGGACAAGGCTTAGCGCCCCTGCCGTAACGGGCTCTTCGGCAGCTTCTTGGCCAATCTCCCCCTTGTCACAATTGGCCAATCAAGGGAAAAGAATCAGGTCGATTTCGGGGTAACCCAATGTACTATGTACGACCGGCGCCGCTAGTATTGGTTTGGGGACCGCCAACGACCTCACGCGGATTGCCCCCTTCGTGTTTCGAGCTTTGCGGCCAAGAACTGTAAAGGCCCTCTTGGCCTTCTTCTTTCTCGGAACCCCCTCTCCTTCGTGTTCCTCGAGTTTTTCCTGTTTTCATTCCTCGACGGTCGCTCCCGTTGGATCCGAGGAAGGAGTTGCCCTGCGCATTCTTTCTTCGTTTTCTTGTCGCTCCTTTCTGACATCGTTTTTTTTGCTCGATATTTGCGCGTTTCCGCTGCAGCCGCACATTCTCTCGCCGAGAGATCACTGCCTTCGCTTAGCATACATACACCGCCTCTTTCCCCATCCTGACCACTCCTTCCCGAATTCACTATGCTTGTATGTCTGGCATTGCGCGTGGGCGTGGCGGCGGCCATTCTTCGGTCGGTCTCGCGCCTTGAACGAAGCAGGGCGCTGATGTATATTTGATTGTCCGCAGATTCACTCGGCGCTCCTGGCGCTCGGCGCAACCCTCGCCGCAGCTGTCCAGCCCCTCGAGGTCCAGGGCCAGTACTTCGTCAACCCCAAGACGGGCAACCGCTTCCAGATTGTCGGCGTTGCCTATCAGCCCGGCGGCTCTGCTGGCTACGACAAGGCGGCCGGCCGTGACCCCCTGAGCGACCCCGATATCTGCCTGCGCGATGCCGCCCTGCTCCAGATCCTCGGCGTCAATACCATCCGCGTCTACAATGTGAATCCCGACGTGAACCATGACGAGTGCGCCAGCATCTTCAACGCCGCCGGCATGTACATGATCCTCGACGTCAACTCGCCCCTGGTGGGCGAGTCCCTGACTAGCTACAACCCCTGGGAGTCGTACTATGCCGCCTATCTCAACCGCACCTTCGCCGTCGTCGAGGCCTTCAAGGACTATCCCAACACCCTGGCCTTCTTCTCCGGTAACGAGGTCATCAATGACGAGAAGAGCGGCGCTGATGTGCCGCCCTATATGCGTGCCGTCACCCGCGACATCAAGAACTACGTCAAGAACCACGCCTCGCGTCCCATCCCGGTCGGCTACTCCGCCGCTGACGTCCGCGACATCCTCTTCGACACCTTCAACTACTTCGAGTGCTCGCTGGAGGGTGACGATGACGACATGAGCAAGGGCGACATCTTTGCCCTCAACAGCTACAGCTGGTGCGGCGACAGCAGCTTCAAGAAGGCCAGCTACGACCAGCTCGTCAGCGGCTTCAAGGGCAGCTCTGTCCCCATCTTCTTCTCGGAATATGGCTGCAACACCCCCTCTCCCCGTATCTTCACCGAGGTCGGCACCATCTACGGCGACCAGATGACGGGCGTCTTCTCGGGCGGCGTCGTCTACGAGTACACCCAGGAGAAGAACAACTACGGCCTGGTCTCGATGGAGGAGGACGGCTCCGCCCAGCTCAGGAGCGACTACGTCTCGCTCGAGAAGCAGTACAGCAAGCTCGACTTTGCCTCCGTCCAGGGCCAGAAGCCCCCCTCGGACTCGACCAACAAGGCCCCCGTCTGCAGCCCCAAGCTCATCACCACCGATAACTTCAACAACAACTTCACCCTCCCCGTCCCGCCCCCCGGCGCCCAGAAGATCATTGACGAGGGCGTCAAGCCCGCCCCCAAGGGCAAGCTCGTCGAGATATCCAACTGGAAGGTCAAGTTCACCGTCAAGAACCCCGACGGCTCCGTCATCACCAACCTCGCCGTCAAGCCGCTTGAAGACGACGCGATCAACAGTGCGTTTCCTTCCTTCCTGCTCCCCCCTCTCTCTCTCTCTCTCTCTCTCTCTCTCTCGTAATTGTCGAGAACCCTAAGACACTAACATTTCCTGCTCACTAGGCCCCGGTACCAACACTGAGGCCGGCACTCAGACCTCCGGTGACGAGAGCACTGGCACCGACAGCTCGGCGTCCCCCAGCGACACTAATGCCGCCGCCGGGCTGGATGCCCGTGTCCTGCCTGCCGTGGCCATGGGCGCTCTTGCCCTCGCTGCTGCCGCTGCCTTCTAAGCTGAGATTGTGTGCAGCCTTGGTTTGGTCGGTTGGTGGCATACCGACAAAAATATTAGACGTGATAATGGGAGTTTAAGTGTGGTATAATTCGTTGCTGTATTTAGCAAGAGAGCATGCAGTAAGGCGAGAGTAAGAGAGGGGGGGAAGAGAGAGAGAGAGAGATAGACGCAGTCTCTGGAAACGACAGGGCTCTTGCATGTCGTCGTTGGCCTTACTGGGTTGTCTTCCTTGTTCTGCATCATGCCGTTCCGAGTTGGTCATGTTTGATATGATACCACTCTGTTATTTAATTCTCTATTCGTCGGTTCTTGGATTGCATTTTTTCCTTTTTTTTCCTGTCTGGCTAGTCGATACAGAGACATATTAACTTAAAACGCGGAGGCTTGCGGTTTTTGTAGAGCATTAGGAGATGAGTGTATTATGATGGATATGTAGGGACCGATTGCATGCTTCAGAACGCTGCAACTTTGTTCAACTCGTCTCTCCATCTGTTAGTTCCTCCGCCAGTCATCAAGATCCCCATCGCCTGGAGCTCGTCCGCGAAAAGAAGCGTTGACTCCTGGCTCGCCGACGCACCACGAACCGCTCTTGGTGAAAAAAAAAAAAAAAAAAAAAAAAATAAATAAAAAAATAAAATTAAAAAATTAAAAAAAAACCTCACCGCTTTCAGTCCGAATATCCGGGGCTTGCTACGGAGTACTCTGCTAAGTATTCGCGGATCTTTCCTGCTTGTACACTACTCCATACACAGTCTCCTGATCGAAGCGACCTGGCAGATCCCCACTCCCCACCTAGCGTTGCTTCAAGGAAGGCGATCATCATAACTAACCCAGGCGGATTCCAAGGCGGTCAGGTGGGCTCCTCCGACGTCCGCTCTTCTGCCGGGCCCGCCAGAGGCTCAATCATCAATCATCCCGTCCCCCTTCTGCCGTCCTTTGAAAATGAATGAGGGGTGATGTTTTCTCAGGGCCTTCCTGGCACTTGCTGAGGCAGAGGAAGCGCCTGAAGAGACGGTAGGGAGAGATCTGTTTGTGCCAAAGGACCTTGCAATGTACAGTACAGAGCAGCTAGGGAATATGATCATAACCTATTTACAAAGTTGGTTCTGGTTGGCTAGAGAGGAGTGAAGGAACCTAGTGGGAAGGGGATGGGTGAATACAAAGAGAGGATCTTGTACGGTGATACGGGGGACGTAATGTCCGTCGGTAAGGACGATAGAGACAATAAACACACAAGATTCAAGTCAACACCAGAATGGTGACTGCCGCAGGAGCACTCGCTGCACCTGCTGAGATGCCAATTTTAAGGATTCGGGGTGCATGACGTTCATAGCCTCTCTCCTTGCCAAAGGGGTAGAAATCACCTCAATATCGCGCCGTAGAAGCAGGTTTTGAACTGTATTATACTGTCTATGGGGAATCTTCTTTCCCGCGCGATAAAAGCCGCCGTATATAATCGTCAAACGGCAATACGAATAAACAATTTTACACCCCCCGCACCTTCTCTCAGCCCTTGAATTCCTCCACCGTGTTCTCCTCCCACTTTCCGGGAATGAGGGCCAAGGGAACGATGCCGCTGACGTGCATCTCGGGGCCAAAGATCTTGGCGTTGAGGCCAAGCTCCTGAGTTGCCGCCTTCATGTTCTTGAGACCCTCCTGGTAGTTAGGACCGGCACGACGGACCCAGATCTGGACATTGTGCTCATTGAGCGTATTAGCATACTCGCGGAGCGCCTTGATGACGCCCTTGAAGGTGCTGGCAACATTGGTGAAGTTGGCAATGCCGCCACCAATGAAGAGAACCTTGCCCTTGGGGTGCATTGGCGCCCGGAGCATCAGCTCGAGGACGGTCCTGGTATAGTGGTATGTCTGGGACTCGGTGGGAGCACCAGAGTACTCGCCGTAGTTGGCCAGCTCGTCGGCAAAACCGGCCGAGGCGATGGCATCAGCGTAGACAACTGACGCACCACCGCCGGCAACGAGGGTCCAGATCCTCCCGTTGGGGTTCAGGACCGTCAGCTTGAGCGAGGCACCCGTCTTCGCATCAAGCTCCGCAATGTAAGCTTCCTCCTTAGAGAGCTCACGGCCGAAGGGAGCCGGGAACACAATCGGCGGGCCAGCGTCAATGTTGATGGTGCCGTTATTGGATACCGGAGCGTTGATGCCCAGAGCGGCCGGCGACCTCGCAATAGCCCACTTTACACCGCACTCGAAATCTGCTGTTTGATCCAGCTTGGCTGCAAGATCGAGGAAATGAACGGACGCAGAGGTAGCATCCTCGTTGGGGATCACAACCAGGGGGTTGATTTCGAGATAAGTGAACTGGCAGTCAACGTAGACGGCGTAGAGGCGCGTGACTGTGTGAAGCGAGATGGTAAGCGGCCGCGCCTATGAAAGGGGGTCTGGAGGAGAACTGACTAAAGTCAACCAGGACATTGTGAATGCCCTTCGGGACGTTCTTCAGGAGAGTGGCAGCAATCTCCTCATTTGAGGGATACTGCGTGAGGTCGACGGGGATGAGAAGCTTCTCGGCCTTCGCGTCGACATCACCGACATCGACACCACCCTCGTGGGTGAAAAGAATCCAGTCGCCCTGATATGATTGTCAGCCGTGTTCTGTGAGTTCAGTCTCGTGTGTATGTGTGTATGTGTGTGTGTGTGGTTCCGGGTCTGTGGGGGCCGGTCCACATCACAATGCGGTTTAGCCTCCGTTCGTCCGTGACGGCTCGGCAGCTTTCCCCAGGCGGAATGTCGGAACCCCCCAGAACAACTCTTGTTTGCACACAGAGTTTTCCGAGAGTATATAAAGACTCAAACACCCGCCGGTTGAAACGAGGCTTGCAACCTTCTCTCACATCACCCATTTTCTACCGCCTTTTCTCGACATCCCCTCGCTTGCTTCAACAAGCAAGTGGGGTCTCTTTGCTCCGCAAATCATATCCGCATCGTGCCAAGAATGGGCTGAACTGAAATTCAATACTTACATCGCGAACCGAATTGATCTATTTGAGGCGTTAGCGCACCAAACTTCTTTTGAGAAGCTCCCACCCGCATGGCGCGACTTACGTTGATGTAATACTCGGTGTTGGGGGGATGCGGGACGAAGGGCTCGACCAGGAACTGCCGGAGAACACCCTCTGTGTGCTCGACCTTCTGCACCTTGCCGGCGCGTTCAGCAATCCACGCCCTCGCCTCAGCCCAGGTCTTGTTCAGGGCGAGCAGGCCGCTCTTGCCACGACGCTTGATGAGCTGATCTGGCTTAGCGACAAACTTGGCGTCCTGGTGCAGCAGCCAAGGGTACGTGATCTCGGCCTGGTCGAGGACGTCGTTGACGTCCTTGTCCTCGGGAAAGTGGATGGAAGCAAGCCTGGGAGGAGGGTTGTGCTTGGTCGGAGGCGGGAGCGGGCTAGGCTTGATCACCGGAGAGCGGGTGAGATGGTAGTTGATGATGGCCTTGCCATCAGCCTCGAGGATGCTCTTCGCAGACATCTTTTCTGGTGAGTAGGCAACTTTTCCTTTCTATCCGGTCTTTGAGTTTGGGCGCTTTCTACTGAGACCGTCAGTACGGTCACAAAATCAGTCATGATCGGTGCCACCAAGTTCGCGGGCAGCCGAGCGCGGAGATTGGAGGATCAGCCTGAATGGCGGTGGTCTTCCCACCTCAAGTGAGGGGCAATTTACCTTGATGAGAAGTCTCAGAGAGCAGGATCGCAAAGTGTACGCGCGCCCGCGGGAGGGTATCGCAGCACGGAATGGAGGAGAAGGGAGGGAGGAAGAGGAAATGGATGAGGCGAGGATCTGTCTCAAGGATGCAGCTCCCCTGGGGAAAAGACGAGGGCCGAACTCAGAGCTGGGCTTTCTCAAAACGATCGGGGCGGCAGCTTCTCCAGGGACCGTTCTGTCCCTTGGGTTGGGGGGATGGGCAGAAAAAAGTCCAGGTACCAAGTGGTGCCCGCCCGCCAAAACCATTGGGGTTTCCCAAGCGGGGCAAGTGCGCTTGGGGCGGTCAAGCGATTTGGGGTACCGGTACCTCCGTATCCACCCCGGCACGCTGAGCTCGACCCCCGACCACCTGGCATCCTCCTAGCCCCTCGATGGTGCCCCGCTCCTGCATCTTGGCCGCAAAGATACCCGATTTTAGGAATTACTTTCGATTTGGCGATGCCCGACCGATTTCAAATTCTAACGCGGGCTTCTCTTGGGTTGCTTTCGCCTTTGAATGCCTTTCCATCCTTCATCTTCTACCGTGCCTACAAGCGTAGCATTGGCCTGTTTAGCGGACGGAGTTGGGGATCGCCCGGCCACCAAAATGGCTGTGCACCTCGTCGAGAGGGGCGGGATGGAGACTCCCGTTTCTTTCTTTCCGCACTAGCGCTCGCCATTGGAACCATCCTGCGCGTCAGGCTCCTTGCTGTCGTGTGCCCGACTTGTGGGAATATCTCTTTGTCAAGTGGAGGCTGTTCTCGATCTCGACCGGGGCTCCGCGGCGCCCGAGACTTTCGGGGTATTTCGTGTATCTCCCGGGTGGGAGACGATGGTGCCCCGCACCTAGATCGCCGGTAGTGTACGCGCGTCTCTAGTGTATTGTACGCTAAATGTTACTATATCTTCTATGTTTTGGCTTGTCCTTGCCAACCTTTTCTTCGCGTTTTTTTCTTTGACAGAGAACTCGCGCAAAGACATGCACTTCCCCAGCGTTGCCGTTGTCCAGGGGACGGCATCTCGGAGCCGTCGCAAATTTTGGATGTCGGAGGTGAATCGGACGACATGGTCACCGATGTACCGGTACATCGAGTGCCAAGTGCATTCGGGACCCCACCTTCTGTCAGCGAGGTGGCAGAATAGCTGAAGCCAAGCCTAATTCGGCGCTGGCCCCGCAGCACATCTCGCCAGCGCGCAAAAGAGTTGGGGAACAGCCGATGTTTGTTGGACCGTTGACCTCGCTATCATCCAATTAACGGCGAGCAACAACCCCTTGGGGATTCCAGCGCAGGAAAGCTCGAGTTCCGGCTCTTCGCCAGGGCGTCTTCACTAAATTCTACGGTTGCGGAGCTCTTGCGCCTACCCCGAGTGTGGTGCCTTCCTGACGAAACGACAGGGACCGACAAAAACCTCTGCCCAAAAATTCCCCCCCGTCTGTCCTCGCAGTCTTCGCATTTCTGCGAACCCATCATTCTCACTCTCCGGCTCAGGCTCTTCCCGTCGCAAACCTCGCCGTCCTTTTTTTGCCTTTTCCCTTGATCAGACAATTCCCGGCGAAAACTTGAGTCGACAACAAACAACACAACATGGCCACTCCCACAGATGGCTCCCAGCCGACCGGCACCCTGTCTGCTAATGACAACATCCGCCGATTTGCAGCTCCCAGCAGGCCGCTGAGCCCTCTTCCCGCCCACGCACTTTTCAACGAGAAGACAAGATGCTTTGTCTACGGTCTGCAGCCCCGTGCTGTGCAGGGCATGCTCGACTTCGATTTCATCTGCAAGCGGTCCACGCCGTCGGTTGCCGGCATCATCTACACGTTTGGCGGTCAGTTCGTCAGCAAGATGTACTGGGGCACCAGCGAGACGCTGCTCCCCGTGTACCAGCAGGTTGACAAGGCCATGGCCAAGCACCCGGACGTTGATGTCGTCGTCAACTTTGCCTCGTCCCGCAGTGTGTACAGCTCCACCATGGAGCTCATGGAGTACCCGCAAATCAAGACGATTGCCATCATTGCGGAGGGTGTTCCCGAGCGCGTAAGTCTTTGACGAAGATGGCATTAGGGAAGCATGCAACCCGCTAATCACACCGTCACAGCGTGCTCGTGAGATCGCATACGTTGCGCAGAAGAAGGGAGTCACAATCATCGGCCCCGCCACGGTCGGTGGTATCAAGCCCGGCAGCTTCAAGATTGGCAACACTGGTGGCATGATGGACAACATTGTTGCTTCCAAGCTCTACCGCAAGGGCTCTGTTGGCTACGTCTCCAAGTCTGGCGGCATGTCCAACGAGCTGAACAACATCATCTCGCAGACGACGGACGGCGTCTACGAGGGTGTGGCGATCGGTGGTGACCGGTACCCCGGCACGACCTTCATCGACCATCTGCTCCGATACCAGGCGGACCCTGAGTGTAAGATCCTCCTCCTTCTCGGAGAGGTCGGCGGTGTTGAGGAATACAAGGTCATCGATGCCGTGAAGCAAGGCCTTATTACCAAGCCGATCGTGGCGTGGGCCATTGGTACTTGCGCGAGCATGTTCAAGACCGAGGTTCAGTTCGGCCATGCCGGCTCCTTCGCCAACTCGCAGCTCGAGACGGCTGCCATGAAGAACCAAAAGATGCGGGAAGCGGGCTTCCATGTTCCCGACACATTTGAGGACCTGCCGGCTCTCCTCAAGTCTCTCTACGAGAAGCTCGTCAAGGAGGGCACCATCAAGCCCCGACCGGAGCCAGTGGTGCCCAAGATTCCCATCGACTATTCGTGGGCCCAAGAGCTCGGCCTCATCCGCAAGCCGGCCGCTTTCATCTCCACGATTTCAGACGACCGTGGCCAGGAGCTTCTCTATGCCGGCATGCCCATCTCGGACGTGTTCAAGGAGGACATCGGCATCGGTGGTGTCATGTCTCTGCTGTGGTTCCGCCGCCGCTTGCCCGACTATGCCACCAAGTTCCTCGAGATGGTGCTTATGCTTACTGCCGACCACGGCCCGGCCGTGTCTGGTGCCATGAACACGATCATCACGACTCGTGCTGGCAAGGATCTTATCTCGGCGTTGGTGAGCGGTCTGCTTACCATTGGTTCGCGGTTCGGTGGCGCGCTGGACGGCGCTGCTGAGGAGTTCACCAAGGCTTTTGATAGGGGCCTTAGCCCTCGTGAGTTCGTTGACACAATGCGCAAGCAGAACAAGCTCATTCCGGGTATTGGGCACCGCGTCAAGTCGCGGAACAACCCAGATCTCCGCGTGGAGCTAGTCAAGGAGTACGTCAAAGCCAAGTTCCCGAGCCATAAGATGCTCGACTACGCGCTGGCCGTCGAGACGGTGACGACATCGAAGAAGGACAACCTTATCCTGAACGTGGACGGTTGCGTTGCCGTCTGCTTCGTCGACCTCCTGCGCAACTGCGGTGCCTTCAGCACGGAAGAAGCCGAAGACTACCTGAGCATGGGCGTGCTCAACGGACTCTTCGTGCTGGGCCGCAGCATTGGTCTGATTGCTCATTACCTCGACCAGAAGCGGCTGCGCACCGGCCTGTATCGCCACCCGTGGGATGATATTACGTACATCCTGCCGAGCTTGCAATCGGGCAAGCCGGGTAGCGAGGGACGTGTGGAGGTCCAGATGCAAAAGTAGGCTAGTTCTTTCTTAGACGAAGTTAGACGTACGTTTTCCCACGACATATTTGGGACAGGCCCCGCAACATGGGATTTGTCATGTTTTCCTCTGGCGGAGTTACTGAGGAGTGGCTCTTGATGGCTCGGCTTGTGGAGGGTCGGACAAGCCCGGATTAGTTTAGGAATTTTTAATAAACAAAATGACCGAAATTCGGTGTCCGACGTAATGCGCTGGGCGGTAGGTGCAATCTCAATTTTTTTTTTTTTCCTCTGCGGAGCGCAAGTCATTCCAAATTCGCGCGGAAGCACGAGTTATTCCAAATCAGCTCGGAGAGGGGAAGGTGAGATACTCGGGATGTACTCCGTACTTCGTCCGGGCGTGTGTATCTGAGGTGCCTTAATAAGGCAAGTCCGTAGGCGGGAGGGACCGATTCGCTAGCCAAGGCCTGGCTGGTGCTGCGAGACGAGATGATGCCGTGTGGATAAGGTCCGTCTTTTGCTCTACGATCAAAGGATAACATGCCGTCTGAGGGGGTTTCGACTCGTAGACTGCGTGACCTCTGCACAGGCAAGATCTCACCGATTATTTCCCCACTTTTCCGACCTACGGGCCTCTATGTACTGTACTTACCTTCGGGGTGAGAGATGTTTTTAATGCCCGTGGCGCGGGGCTGACGAAGGAATTCGGGGGATTTACTCGGTAACGAGGACGATAACTCCAGAGTAATAACTAAGCTGACGAGGCTGATAAACGCCCGCCCCACATTTAGTTCCCCGGAGCGGTCTTGGCTGGCAGAATTTGAGCGCACCTCGCATCGCGTGGAACGTGCACCACCTGTTGCCGGGCCGAATGAGTTTCTCGCGTCGACGTCGTCTCTAGCTAGTTGGAGGAGGAGCTCCCTTACTAACCTAGCGGTCATCCCTGTGGCCTGATTGTCAGACCCTCGGTCGAGATCGGATCTCTGCGCAAAGGTGAGTTTTCGGCTGTTGTGAGCTTGCGAGGTCGGAGGGTGACGGGACGCTAATTCTCTGCTCAGACTTCGGAAAGGACTCTTGTCCCTCTGTGTGCACCCCCCGGCGATAGTCCCATCTTGCTCGATTTGCACACGCGCGTGCCAACCTACCCGCCTCCGAAGCCCAACTCCCTGAGTCTCTCGGGGACAATTCAGGCCCGACTGATACGATCACCACCGAGCCAGGCACCCTCCCCACAAGGCACCAGGGTAACAACATCGAGAAGGAAGAAGGAAAAAAAAACGGAGGAACAAGAAAAAGCTAGGGGAACAATGTCCTACTTCCGCATAACCCTCCACCGCTCCGCCATCGGCCTGCCCAAGCGCACGCGCGGCGTGCTCGCCGCCCTGGGCCTGCACCGCCGGGGCCAGATCGTGTTCCACCCGGTCAGCGCCCAGTTCGCGGGCATGATCATGAAGGTCAAGGAGCTGGTCAAGGTCGAGGAGGTCGACCGGGCACTGAGCAAGCGCGAGGTGCACGAGCTGCGGCGGCCGGACCCCGGCTTCTGGGTCGAGAGCGTCGGCGCCTTCCAGCGCCAGCGCCAGCTGCTCGAGGGCGGCAGGGCCGAGGAGGGCGAGGTCAGGTTATGAGGAGGAGGAGGAGTTAGGATTAGGTAGGGGGAGCGTGATGACTACTGATCTTGTCGCTTTTTTGTTTTGAGTGCCGGATGGGGCTGGGGTGATGGCCGGCCTACAAGGAGAGGGAAGGAGGAGAGAGAGAGAGAGAGAGAGAGAAAGTCCGCGGCACCAGCGAGAGGGATGGATCCTTGCTCCCCAGGAAAGGAAAAAGGGGGATTGAGCGCGGGATGGTGATTGATGGAGGGGGAGCAGGTGTCGCAGTTACTAGACTTGCGTGCCAGATATTTTGGCCTTGTACTTCTGTAGAATATTGTATGATGATGCAAGCAGCGTTCAAGCTGATGGCAAACCAATGCGCGTGTTGCGAGAGTCATCGTGCAAACAGTCACGGCACACCCACGTTACCAGGTGTTTTATATATCACTCATTGAGTTGTCCAGAGATGATTCCCGATTCCGCTCCCACATTACCGACCTGGATAGAGAAAAAGAGAACATACGTATACTGAATACAAGCCCTTCATCGTGACCAACCCACATCGCACGTCTGTCCCGCCAGCACTTTCGCTCTGTGCCCCAAATCAGATAGACACAGCCAAGTCGACAGCCTAATGAGGGGCTGACACCAACTCCAGCAGATTCTGCCGTTTCCCGGCGACAGAGACAGAAGCGCAGTCTAGCTGTGCCCACGCACCACACAAAAAGCCCAATGGAAGACTCCTCCGCCATGGAGTCGCAGACTCTGTGTGTGCGAAGCTCGGGGAACGAATACATCTCCGATCGTCGACCAACGTGGGACTCCCGGATCCCCAGAGAGACTCTTCCCCTGTGCGGCTCCCTCACGATGGCATAAGAATTGACCGATTGGGATTGTGTTCCCTGCCAGATCGAGCAATCAAAGGCACGTAGGGATGTATGCCCAATTGAAAGAACGATCCAGAGCCAGTGGCGATGCCAGGATCGAAGCATCACTCCCGCGCCGTCCTGCCAAAGAGGGAGGAGAGACAGAACAGATTGATGGACGGACGATGCATTCCTCCGTCCGTTACCCGCTCAAAATTGATGTGTCGTCTAGACACTGCGGGCCTGCTCTATGTACTCGGCGCCGGGCGTCTCGTACTGGCTTACAAAGTACTTTGTAACATGGCGCGAGAACCAGTTGGTGAATTTGATGAGCTCCTCGCGAAGACGGTTGACGGACTGCTGGTCCATGTTCGTCTGAGCAATGAGCTCGGGGAGGGAAACTACGGCACAAGAGCCGGTCAGTCATTGCTCGTTTCGTTTGAGGGGGTGGGAGGGAGAGAATAGCCGTACCGAGAAGACGGGAGAGGTGCTCGGCACCGTACGTGTCGACGGCGCTCTTGTGCTTGCCGTCGGGCTGGGACCAGAGCTTGTGCATCTCGTGGTACTGTGCGCGCTCGAAGCTGTAATAGGCGGTGTCAGCGTGAAGAGACGGGGAAAAAAAAAAAAAAAAAAAAAAAAAACTAAACAAGGGGACTTTACCGGTACAGCAGAATGCGACCAAGGGCCTTGTCGAAATACTCACGCAGACCGGCAACTGTCTCTTCCAAAATGTCGAGTGACGCGCTGCCCTGCTCACGATTTGGTTTCTCGTGAGCCAGGTAGTCGTCCAGAATCTCGTCGACAGGGTGGAGATGGGGAAGCGGGACGAGCTGCTGGTTCTTTGTGACGTTCTCCCAATCGTCGACAAGCATTGCCTTGAGATGGTCAGGCACCGGGATCTTGATTGACGGACGGTTGTGGAAATTGTCCTCCTGTGACTGATTAGCATTGTCCTGTCGGGCGGTTCGTCAAGATGGAAATAATCAAAACAAGCACAACCGGCTCGGTCCACTCGGATCAGAGTGCAACTAGCATTTACACGAGAACATGAGAAAACAAGGAAAAAAAAAGACGAAAAAAAAAAAAAAAAACAGCTCCGTCCCGGCCATACATCATCGACTGCCCACATGGACCTTTCGATGACTGCCTCCCCAGCGGCAGGATTCCGCTTCGCTGTCGCGGACGCTCCGTCATAAACATACATGGTCAGCAATACTGTGGTTGAGTGTCCCATTGGACCGCTTTGGGCATGCTTGAGGATCGGAATAGGGCGGCTCTGACGGCCTTCCAGCAAGCGGGATGTTGACTTCTGGATCCATGTACTCAAAATACTCCTGGAGCCTCTTGGTCCAGGTCTTTCTAGACCTGGCTTGCCGGATCTTGGGATGGTTATGGCCAATGCCCGGTCCTCTTTGTATCACCATCGCATAGGAGTCGTCGAACTTGGTTTTCCCCCGGCTGTCCATGTAGGTCGACGTCCCCGCCGCTGGCAGCTTGAGAAGGTTGTCCTGGCCATTCTCGAAATCGAAGTAGGCAGCCTCCTGTGCTCTCCAGCGCTTCTCGTCCCATTCCTCGTCCGCCTTCTTGGGCTCCGAGTCCTGGGAGTCTTGCGTAGGCGTCAAAGATTCCAAGCCCTGTCCCCGAGCCCCTTTCCCACTCTGCCTCGAAGCATTGACTGTCGCTCTCTTTAGGAGGTTGGCTGGCTCCTTGTTCTTGACGATCCCATTGTTGCTGCGCGCGAGTCGAGCGCTGCGCCGAAGGGGAGCCGCAGTTGTGGTAGTGGTTTGAGTCTTCATTCTGACGAAATCGCAGAAATGACGGCTGTTGAATTTCCAAAGAAGTACTCAAACCAAGCAAAAGATTGAAGGACAGAACAAGGTTACAGCAAGAAGACGAGCTCTTGATGGCAAACTTCTTGTTGACTGAGGAGTGGTTTGGTGTTTGATGCGTTGTTGTGGGAGGGTATTGAAGGGAGTTCGACCTTCAAATGACGGGAGCGACGCGGCTGCGCTCCCGGGAAGCGAGTAAAGTTGGTCGCTGGTGTTGATTCCGTTGCGACGGGGCCCAAGGAGAGAGGCGCTCGGTTCCGGTCCGGGGAGTGACAACCTCGCCCTCCGGGTGCGGGTGACTTCCGAGTGGTGAGTTCTCGGGGGAAAGCTGAGAACAGAGGTGCAATTGCGCCGTGTCTGACCGGCAGACAGTTGTGACACTCCTCGTTCGAAATTGGGGCCGGAATCTGGGTAGGTGTCCCGGATGTTCCCAGGGGTAAGGGAGTGCTGCTGCCGTCCTTGAATTGTTCGAATATTTTCTTTGGAGCCCGGTGACGGTGTTGTGTGCGGAGCAGCCTTCGAGTTAAGTTGCTTCGAAGAACAGAGCTCCCTTCGGGTTGTCGACAAGAAGGGGTTGGGGGAGGGGAGGCCGGAGGATATCCTCGAGGAGCATCCCTTTTCTGCTAGAGCAACCCCATTCAGTGGGAGCCACAATAGATGCACTCGCATCTCGAAGCTCCCACAATAGCAACTTCGGAAACGCAACAAGGCAAAAACAATGCGAGAAACACGGCAAATCAATCGAGAATGCAAGGTAAATGGAAACGCTCTTAAGAACCACAGAAACAAGAGTTAAAAACACAGAACACAGCGACTCACCTGCTCCAGATCATAGTCCCGGGCTCTCCGTGGACCGCGGCCGCTGGTGGTGGCGGCGCCTGCGGTGCGCTCCTCGCTACCGCGGGCTGAGCCCATGTCGGAACCGTTTGCTGCGCGAGCGGCGGCCCCGCCCTTCTTGGCCGACTGCTTGGTCGACTTGCCGGACTGCAGCGACTTATACTGGGCCAGGAGCTGGGCGGCCAGGTCCTTGTTCTCCTCGGTGAACTTGCGGACGCGGTCCTGCGGCACCCAGTCGTCCCAGCTGCTCTTCCAGCCCTTGTAATGGATCTTGTACTGCCAGCCCTCGCCGTTCTCGGCGGGCATGATGTCGAGGATCTTGGCCTCGTACAGCATATCCATGTGGAAGCAAAGTACGCGCTCGTCCTTCTGGAAGGGCGGCTGCTGCTGCTGTTGCTGGTGGTGGTGGTGGTGATGGTGGTGCTTCTGGGGAGGCATGGTGATTTGTTGATGAGAGTTGGACAAAGAGAGATAAGCAGCCTGGGAGGGTGCGAAAGGAAGAGAGGTCTTGGATCTTGAAGTGGTGAAAAAAAGGGGAGGGGCGGGAACTGACGCCAAAAGTCGTCTGATGAAGGGTGTTTGAGAACCGAGGAGGCAAGTAAAAAATTTCCGCAGCCCCTTTGGACTGGTTGTGATGGCCAAATCAAGGAGTGTCGAGTCCTTCCTCAGTCACGATTTGAGAACCGAAAGAGACTGACAACTCACGGGCCAGAGCACTGCCGGGAGTCGGATTCTTCCAGTCTCTCACGCAATAGCAACCGTCACGGTCAGTCAAGCAGTATTCAATGTGAGCCACGGCGTTTGGCGATAAAATACAGGCGGATCCGGTGAGAGAAGGCGTCGTTAGTGGTGAGCAGAGAGGAGACCGTCTCTCTCTGTGCATGCATCAAGGGGAGTGCAGTGCACGGATCACATGAACACGCGACGCCCCATTTACGCGCCTGCCGCCTGCCTTGGTACCTACTACGCCGGTCCCCTCCCCTTCCCGCTGCCCTCCAAACAAAGGGGATGAGGCGTCGGGGGGATTGCCGTGAGACAGGAGCTACCCCTACCTTCAATAACCGAGCCAGCCCATCATATCAACCACGGGCCTTGTTGTCTTTTCGTCCGCAACGCTCCAAGGCAGACCCAGGAAATGGCGCCGACAGAGCAAACCATCCTCAGCAATTACCTGCTCGCCCCAGCGCAGCTGCCTGCCATCATCTCGCTGCAGGAATTCACTGCTCTATTTCCTCGGAAACTGCAGTCGTCTCCCAGGATCCGCAGCCTCTACCGCGACTTGCAGAGCCAGAGAAATGCTGTCGTGGACGATGTGGCCGCCCGGATTGAGCAGGAGGCGAAGCATGGAAAGGCAATGCGGCGCGCCGTGATCAGGTCAAAGCGGGAGGCAGAGGCACAAGAGCAGGACGATGAAATCGAGATTGAGAGGATGGTAAGTTCGGATCTCGTTCCGAGCAAGCTCGAACTGGATTTGCATCGGGTTGCTGACTGCTACCCCCCGCAGCTGGGAAACTGGTCAGAGCCGCAGAACGCAAAGCACAGTCTGGCCTCCATCCTCCCCGACATGGAGGGCGCCATCGGCGCGCTGGAAGCTGAGCTCCAACTCCTGGAGGAAGAGGAAGCATCCCTGCTCGCCTCTGTGCGGCAGACCGTCGGCGCGATGAGCGACCTGCGCTACGGCCGCCTGGCTAATAGCCAGCTCCCGGA
Source organism: Thermothelomyces heterothallicus (assembly GCF_042370625.1). NCBI lineage: Eukaryota > Fungi > Ascomycota > Sordariomycetes > Sordariales > Chaetomiaceae > Thermothelomyces > Thermothelomyces heterothallicus. The sequence continues at coordinate 456,090 of NW_027192565.1, read as the reverse complement.
ACAGGTACTAGACGGCCTGGGCAATCTAGAAGAGATTTGCAGGTCAAAGAATTGAGGATTCTGTTCGATTCGTTGTGTGTGCCTGTTCCGTGACTTGCCCTCCATTACAAACCCAATGATGATACAGGAAACCCGTCCCTCTCAGCCCGCCGTCAAACCGAGAGAGCCAACAGAACAGAGGCGGCCTACTGAGTAATTAAGTACTAACATTTGAATGACCCTATCCAACATATAAGACAAACAGATCCCAATTTTCATTCGTTCAAGCCCCTTCATCACGTTTACGAACGGGCATCTCCAGGAGGAGCGGCGCGCGGCGCGGCGGGGGCAGCGGGCCGGTTGCCAAGGCCCTCCATGCGGCGGTTCCTAACGCCCTTCAGTCAACACACTCCGCTACTACACAAACACACACACAATACAGAGCGATCTCGTAAAAGAAAGTCGGTGTACTAGGAAATGAGGGAAGGGGGAACCTACATCATGGTCCTGCTGAGGAACGACACCAGCAACATCATGCCCCACGACGGGATGGCGTTGAGGGCCCAGAAGACGTAGCCCAGGGGCACGGCGAGCCCGAGCTTGGCGAGCTTGCCCTCGGTCGGGTGGAAGTAGCCGTCGGGCGGGATGGTGCGCCAGCCGGCCTCGGTGCGGTTGGCGGCCGTGTACGCGTCGACGACGTCCTGGGCCGTGACCGTCGTCAGGTTCACGCGCTTGGTCAGGATCTCGACGGGCGCCGGCGCCGGCGCCACCTGGAAGAGCCACAGCCCGCCCGTGCTGGCCGACCAGCTGTTGCAGAGCACCGGCTGGTCGTCGCAGTTGACCGATGCCAGGTGCGGCGACGGCTGCGACGCCGGGAGCGCCGCGAAGGGGAGCGCTGACTCGTTGAAGGCCGCCTCGATCTTGCCGCACTGGCCTGTTGTTGTTTTTTGGTTCTATCGGTCAGCCCCCAGATTTCCACTCGGTTATTGGTGTGTTGGTGAAGGGGAAACAAAAAAGAAGAGGAATTTTGGGTGGGCGGTTTTTTTTTTTTTTTTAGGGGGGGGGGGAGATTCCAGGGATTCACAACGCACCGTAGCACGTCTTGTTCCGCCCGGTCAACAGAACCAACCACTCCTCAGGCTTGGTCGCGTCGGTCTGCACGGGCCCGTACAGCGTGTCCTTCCAGTTCTCGAGCGTGAGCGTCTCGATCTTCTTGGGCTCCACCACCTTCTTAGCCTTGCCCGCCTTGCCCGCCGCGGCGCTGGAAGCCGCACCAGCGGCCTGGTCGGCGACCTGGCCCGCGTTGGGTATCGCCGCGCCGAAGCTGCTGAGGAAGTTCTGGAACTTGGCCTTGTACTGCTCGAACGGGCTCTCAGCGGCCGCCGACGCCAGGACTGGCAGCGCCAGCAGGGCGGTTGTGGAGAAGCGCATCTCGAAAAAAAAAAAAAAAAAAAATTAACCGAGAGCGTTTGATGCGACGAGATGGGTGGGCTGCTGGCGTTGGTGTTGAAACGCAGGCACCGTAACCGTCGGGAACCCGGAAGGGGGGGGGGGGGAGTGCGCCGCAGAGGGGGAAGCGAGCGAGGTGAGGCGCTGGCCTATCAGGATGATGTAAAGAGGGGCCAGCGCGTGGATGCCAGAAGATGCACGTTATTTACCGGACTCGACGGGAGATGCGAAACTACTCGGTAACAGCGCGGAAGCTTTTGTTGCTAGGAGATCAGCGGACAGGGCACAAAAAGACAAGAGATCACCGAGGTCCTCCTTTGGGAAAATGTGTATGGAATATTCCTCCTGATTGTAACCCTGCTCTTTTTCCCTTAGCGTGTCCGGGCCCGCGTTCCTCTCCCCCTTTTGAGTTCGAGGTCGACCGGGGGGCTTTGCGACCGTTCGGGGTTAGTCAAACGTTAGGCGGGACTTCAGTGGGCCCTCCGGGGATAACGCGTCGCGACCTGCTGTCGGACGGGGCGCCGCAACGTGCCGAGTCCCAGCAAGCCACAGCGGGACTGGGTGATCATTGGATGTGGTTTTAACATCAACATTCCCAACGCAACTCGAGGACCACAAACGGGCCATTCTCTGGCCGTCCATGCCCACATTCCGTTACCATGGTGCGTGTTAATATCATTCTTCATTCAATTTTTTTGGTAGAGAATCACACTAACCGATGATTGCACAGGCGCCAGGCGAACCGAACCAGGAACGGAAACGCGGCCGGCCTCCCCGATCCTCCGCCGCGTCGAGGCATGGGCCCAAGAATGTCCATTCACAGAATCAAATGAGTCCTGACGCTGTCGCGGAGGCGGAACACCCCCCCAAGAAACGAGGACGTCCGCGCAAAAGGATCGATCTAGGGGCTCGAGATGAAGCTCAACCCGCAACCGAACAGACGGCGCTGTCGGCCATGGCCCCAAAAAGGAGGGGGCGTCCGCCAAAGACTCGTGGCCCTGAACCGGCGGAGGAAGTTTCTCCCGAGGAGCGGCCACGCAAGCGAAGGAGGGAGCTAGAGGAAGAGGAGGTAGAAGGAGAACAAAGGGACGGCGAGAGAGGCAAGTCCCGTAGGTCGGACAAGGTATCGAACAATGCACCTCAGGAACATCCCGACGATCAAGGAGTAGAGGAAGCGACACGACGGGAAGGAAGAGGTCGCCGGGCTGACGGGAGCCCTGTACGACCGCCCCAGCGAGCATCTCAGGCCGAGAGCAGACAGGCAGAGAGAGCGACAGGCAGACCGGGGCGGAAGCCGGCAAATCGTGAAGACCCGGGCGAAGACCGGGAAACGGACGAGACCTCTCAGCGCAGAAGTCGAAGGAAGCGCCTGTCTGTCGAGGATAAGCAAGAGGGGGCTGGCAAAGAGCCATCCCTAGGAGCTTCAGGCCCAAACACACAAACACAGGCCCCAGCAAAACGAAGGCGCGGCCGCCCCTCGCTAGCAGAAGTGTCCGTCTCGAGGGTTCAAAACCAGGCTTCTTCTCCTCAACCGGAGAAGATGCAAGCAAAGAAGAGGGGGCGGGAGCGCCCTCCTCGGGCTTCCAATCCCGACGCGGCCGAGTCGTCGCACCAGGTCGCGGAACCATCGTCCTCGGACAGGCCAGCGAGACCGGCAGCCAACAACCTCCCCAATCGGCGCACCTCCGCCGAAGCCGCCGGGCCGGCCGGCGAGCCATCACGACAACAAGAAGATCCCCTCGACATGCTCGCCAAACACCGCCGCCTGACGGCCCTCACCCGACACATCCCGCGCGCGACCATCGCGTCCAAGTGGACGACCCTCTCGGCCCCCTCCATCGCGGCCGTCTCCTCCCTCCTGGCCGACAGCGCCCGCCCCGTGCTCCACCGCCTCCGCGACCGCGAACAGCGCCACGCGCAGGCCGCCCTCATCCTGCGCACCTTCACCGCCCGCCTGCACTCCAAGCTGGTCAAGGGCATGCCCTTCCCGCCGCCGACCGTCCCGGCGCCGAGGGGGAGGAGGCCGACGAAGGGGGGTTCTGGAGGAGGAGGAGAAGGAGCGACGGGAGGAAACAGTGGCGGCGGCGGCGGCGGCGGCGGGGGAGGGCACGAGGTCGAGCTGGACTTTGAGAAGACGGTCGACGCCATCGCGGGCCTGGAGCGCGCGCTGGATCCGCTGCTGCACAGCTTGGTCCTCCTGAGGCGGGAGAAGGAGCGGGAGGAGAGGGCGCTCGAGAGGGACTACGAGGCCCTGCGGCGGCTGGAGGCGAACGCGAGGGCGCAGGCCAGGGGCTGGAAGGAGGGCCGCGGGAGGGGCAGGGAGCACGTCCTGGTCGGGGGGCTCGTCGGGGCGGAGGCGGAGGCGGAGGCGGAGGCGGGGAATAGGAATGGGGAAAGGGGTTCGTTAGAGCTCGTTCCGCCTTCGGCCAAGCATGGAGCGGGTGGTGCCGGTGGGGTTTTCAAGGTGAGTTCTCCTCTAGTTTTTTTTTTTTTTTTTGGCCCTTCTCTCTTTGCTCTCCTTTCGTCTTCTGCCGGTTGGCCCGTGCTGATGATGCGGTGCTGCAGGATCTGCAGGAGGAAGAACTGCTCGCCCTGTCGCAGCAGATTGGGAACCACATGGAGAGCATGAAGAACAACTTGAGTCAGATCGAGGGGGTGCTGCCTGCTATTGCGAGAAGCAGAGCTGCGCTACAGGGAGTGCTGTGTGAGCATCTGGATCCGGAACAGTATGAACAGGTGCTGCTTGGGTAAGTGTCGATAAAAGAATACACAGGGCTTGGTTGTGGACTGTGGCGGGCATTCACAAAGGTTGGCTTGGCTTGGCTGGCTCGACTTGGCTGGTTTCTGTATGGATATGATACCCTTGGTTTGATCATGGTAGTTGGGATGGGAGACTTGAGTTGTACGTAGCATTGTCCGGGAGCATGGCATTGAATGTGTGGATTGTGTCCGCCCGAGCGCTGCACTCGTAGCGGCGCCAGCAGGTGTAGGTGGGGAGACCGGCCAGCGATCAAGCTCGAACACTCCGAAACAGCGGTCAACTAGTACCTAACCTGCCTCATCTCCTCATTCTTTTCTCTTCCTCTCCTCCATCTTTCTTCTGCTCTTCTGAAAATTTTTTTTTTAAAAAAAAAAAAAAAAGGGGGGGAGGGGGGGGGCCAACATCGAGACCATAGTTGGACCGTGCACGATACCGGTACTTGCACTCATTGATTGCTGCCCCTAGTTATCCTTTTTGAGAATTGAGTAATTCCATCAAGGAAGGCACCAAGGCGAAAAAGCCTTGAGCGAACAATTCTAAAACCTTAGCCTGGCCTGGTCTGGCCCCAACTGCTTTGCGCATGGAAGAGCACTTTGATCTTCGAATTGGTAAAAAAAAGTCTTAAAACGCGACTGGTGTCGAGTTTTACATCGACAAGCAGATGCGGCTCGGTGCCATCAGAAATTTTTCACCTTCACGTCTTTCCTCGACTTTTACTACACCTCTCACTCGCCAACCACTTTCGGCCAGGCTCTGGTTGTTGCGGGCCCATTCAACCATGGCTACCGGCCAAACAACAACAGATGTCGGCGCCACGCCCATGACCCCTCAGGCCAGTGGCCAAAAGCAACATGGCAAACGGCCGTTCCAAGGACCCCAGCGCAAGGGGGCAAAGCACAGGAGGAAGCAGAAGACGGTTCAGGAGGGGTCGCACGAGGAGGTGCTGCTGGCCGACGTGCAGGCACTGTTGGCCTCGCAGAAGCTTGCGGGCGACGTCGAGGGCGATGCTGCCGAAGGAGCATCGGCACCGCTGCCGGAGCCGGGCAGCGAGATCGAGGTTGAGGTGGTCGAGCTATCATCCACGGGCGACGGGCTGGCGAAGCAGAAGGGGTCCGATCACGTATACGTGGTCCCCTTCGCCGTCCCCGGAGACACGGTCAAGGTCAAGGTGTACCGCCACAACCGTGACGAGGGGTACACCGCCGCCGACTTCATCTCGGTCGTCAAGCCCTCCCCTCTGCGCGACGACAGCCGGATCCGGTGCCCGTACTTTGCAAAGTGCTCCGGGTGCCAGTTTCAGATGCTCGACTACGACGAGCAGCTCAAGATCAAGAAGAACATCGTCGTCAAGGCGTACCGCAACTTCTCGCAGCTGCCGCCCGAGCTGGTGCCCGAGGTCCTCGACACCATCGGCAGCCCGCTGCAGTACGGGTACCGCACCAAGCTCACGCCTCACTTTGACGGGCCCCCCGGCAACTCCCGAAGGGGGCCCAAGAGGGCCCATCAGTCGATGCCGCCGTTCGGCTTCACGCCCAAGAACACGCGGAAGGTCCTGGACGTCGAGGACTGCCCGATCGCCACCGAGGCGGTGCGCAAGGGCCTGACCGAGGAGCGCGCCCGCCTGGCAAAGGAGTACGGCAACTACACCAAGGGCGCGACCGTCCTCCTTCGCGAGAACACCAAGCGCGTTCCCAAGGCCAGCCCCTCCGACACCCCGGCGGTGCCGGAAGGCATCCCGCCCACCGCGGTCCGCGTCGAGACGGACGCGCACGTCGACTTCAAGACGTGCATCACCGACCAGAACGCCACCTCGACCGAGTACATCGACTCGTTCGTCTTCACCAACCCAGCCGGCGCCTTCTTCCAGAACAACAACTCCATCCTGTCCCCCTTCACCTCCTACATCCGCGAGCACATCCTCCCTCCTCCTCCTCCTCCTCCTCCTCCTCCCGCCGCCGCCACCACCACCACCACCACGAGCAAGAAAAAACCGATCCGCTACCTGATCGACGCCTACTCGGGCTCGGGCCTCTTCACCATCACGCAGTCGGCCCTCTTCCCCGGCGGGAGCGTGGGCATCGACATCGCCGACAAGTCGATCGCGTACGCGCGGCGCAACGCGGCGCTCAACGGCCTGCGCGAGGACCAGTGCCGCTTCATCGCCGCCGACGCGCCCGAGCTCTTCAAGAGCGTCGGTGCCTACGACCCGGACGAGACCGTCGTCGTGCTCGACCCGCCCCGCAAGGGCTGCGACGCCAGCTTCCTCCGCCAGCTGCTCCGCTTCGCGCCCCGGCGCGTCGTCTACGTCAGCTGCAACGTGCACACCCAGGCCAGGGACGTCGGCATGCTTGTCAGGGGGGCGGTCGAGGAGGCCGGCGGCAATGTGCCCGGAGGAGGTGGTGATGCTGCTGTTGCTGCTGCTGCTGCCGCCGAGGGAGGCGGCCAGGAAAAGAAGGCGCGAGCGAGGTATGAGATTGAGAGCATCAGGGGTTTCGATTTCTTCCCGCAGACCGGGCACGTCGAAAGCGTGGCTATACTGAATCGGGTTGATGCTGTTGACAGCTAGGCTTGGAAGTTGTTCGACTATTTGTATATCTACGAGAAACTATACTTCCCAAGGGCACCACCGCGTATTGAGAACGCGACTGGTAGCGGGTCGTTCCCGCCAAAAGAAATATCCCCAAAAAAAATATGCCGTTGTAACGCCTGCTATCCATACTGACTTGAGGAAGGAGGGGGTATCCATACTCTATATCCGGAAGAACGCACAAGAGGAAAGAAGAGAGCCGGGGGGAAGGAGGCAGAGATCATGCCCTTGTAGTTCCCCTCTTCGCAGCCACCAGCTTCTCCATCTGCTCCGTCCACCTCCTCGCAAACTCCTCCTCGGTGAACCTCTTGGCCGACTGTCTTGCCCGTTGGCGAACGGCGTACGGATCGGGCAAGCTCAAAGCCTTCCCGAAGCCTTCGGCAAACTCACTCGCAGTGCTCGCGTGGAATCCTATCATATTGATGTCAGCACTTATTGCTTCTCCGGTTTCTCTTTCAGGACTGCAGACTCACCAGTCGGCTCCCCGTCAATATCAACCACGATGTCCATCTTCGGCCCGCCACTATCATGCACCACGGCCACCAGGCCGGCGGCCTGGTACTCAACTACGCCGATCCCAAAGTGCTCGTTCCACATACCATTGACCCCGACCGACGCCCGGCGCAGCCAATCGAGGATCTCGGGCCACGAGGCGTCCAGGTGGAACTCGACCTTGTCCCTGATCTGCAGCTCGTTGACCAGCAAGCGGAGCTGATACACCCGCTTGGAGTCTTGATCGTCTCGCACGCTGCCCACCAGCACCAGTCTGGCGTCTTTCGCCGCGTCGCTCCCGGACTTGAGGAACTCGGCAAAGGCTTGCAGGATCAGCTCGTGATCCTTCTCGGGCCGGAACTGCGCAATGTATAGCAGCACCTTCTCCCTCCTCGCCTCGCTCGCCGGGGTGACCTCGACCTCGTGCTCCAGCTCCCGCACCGCGACGGGCGGGTACACGACGGCGATGGGGTGGGCGGCCGGCTTCTTCGCCTTCCTCAGCGGGCCCCACAGCCGCCGGATGTGACCCTGGGTCCAGGTCGAGTTGGTCATGACCACGTCCACGGACGCACCGACGCGCGAGTACGCGGCCGCAAAGAGGCGCCAGTAGGCCTTCTTCACCTTGCCACGGGCGCCGGCGCCCTGGCCGGCGTTGACCCCGCGTGCCGGCGCCTCGGGAGCGCCCGGCTCGAGCGAGTCTAGCATGTCGGTCGAGATGGTCGGATAGTGCACGTACGCGCCCGTGGGCACGCTGGCGCCGAACAAGAACTTGGACAGGCCGAGGGCGAAGGCGTAGCCCATCGTGTCGATGAATATGTCGGGGACGAGGAGCGAGAAGGCGTCCCAGGCGAGTATGAGCGAGCCGAGGGATTGGCCGGCGAGGGTAAAGCGCGGCCAGGTGGATGCTAGGACCCAGTGGCGGGTGGAGAGGTATAGGAAGTTGATGGTTGGGGGATGCAGGTGGATGTTGAAGCGGTTCTAGGCCGGGGGAGGGGGCGGTTAGTCTCCTCCATACCACGGGTCGAAGGAAGTGAGAGAGAGAGAGAGAGGAAGAAAGCAGGAGAGAGTCGGTGAACTTGCCTTTACTCGAGCGAGCATGGCGTCTTTGCTTACGCCATGGTCGCCCGTGTAGATGACGCACTTGGCCTTGGGCCAGCGCTGCTGTGTAGCGCGGACTGCGGCCCAGAGGACTCTCTCTCCGCCTCCACCGGCATTGCTGCCGCTTGTTAGATTCGGTCGTCGTGGAGCATGGGAAGAATCTCAGGCCACACACCAGAACGGGTGAAAGAATCCCACAATGCCATTCCAGTTGTCGTCGGACACGTCGCCGTTCCTCGCCGCTCCCGTCGTGTAAGCATCCACTTTCTCCCAGCCGCCGTCCTCGGCACTCTCTCCGCCGCTGGTGCTGCTGCTGGTGCTGGTGCGCCTGCACTCATTGTACTTTTTCTCGTCGGCCTCCACGAGCTCTAGAATATGACATCGGCGCCCGTCCGTCTTCTTACGCAGGTACCAGCCGAGCAAGGAGCCTAGGGCCCGCCAGAACAAGGGGAAAAGGATAAGGGCCGCTATTGGTGTGAAACACAGGACCGGAAGGGCGGTGTGCGAGAGAAATCGGCTGTTTAGGATAGGGAGGCTCTGCTGGTTCGAGCAAGTGGCAGCGCCGTTCCCGGCGCAGGTGTCGGCCATAGGCGGGCGGTTTCGGAAGGATGCTCGAGTGAGAGGCGGGAAGCTGGCGAGGAAGGAAGGCGTTTTGAGAGGTAAGGGAGTTGGTTACTAGAGAATGATCATGAGAGCGAATGGACGAGTGTCTGCCTGATTCACTCGGGAACAAAAAAAAAAAAAAAAAAAAAAAAAAAGAAAAAAGAACAGAGTATGCTAAATTTCCGGAGTCTCGGGAAGGAATCGGACGGCGGCAGCATGCAAGCTCGCAGCTTCCCTTGTTGCAACCTCTTGGACAGCTGGTCAGACCACGGGAACGGCCCCACACACGTCACTGGGGTCAGCACGACCCACTCCCACGTGGGAACGAACTGCTGCTGCCACAACTAGTGAGCGCGCAGTGGTCCATTTTCAATTGCCAAAGGGCCCGCCCAATACATCGAAGCTCTCGGTGTCGATCCGCTGCAGCACCCAAAAGAACCCCAAAGGGACACATCGGCAGCCGGCCGGTTGGAACTGATCAGAATCGACCGCAAATGATGAGCTGATACCGACTCAATTGGGTTCAAAAAATGGCTGTTTCCGTCATGCGAACACTGCCTCTGCCTTTGCCTCGGCCTCGACCTCGGCCTCGCACCACCGGCCAGACCTCGTCACGTCTAGCCCGCACGGTCCCTTTCCCTCTCGCTCACCACCGCCATCACCACCACCACCACCACCACCACCACCACAACAACAACAATCGCCGACCGACACCGGCTCCCCCTTCAAGAACGAGGACGGCCCTCTCGCACCACCGCTCCTTCTCCATCCTCCCCGTCATCGAGTCCTCCGTCGCCGCCTCGCAAACCCTCCTCACCACCCTGCACACGGCGACCGGCACGCCGTGGTGCCTGACCATCCCGCTCTTCGCCGCGGCGATCGGCCTGGTCGCCCGGCTGCCCACGACCGTCTACACGCGGCGCCTCGCCGTGCGCCGGGAGCGCCTGGCGCCGCTGTCGGCCGCCTGGGCCGCCCGCTCGCGCGCCGACCTGGACGCCCGCGTCGCCCGCGGCGAGGCCCCGCGCGACAGGGACGCGTGGGTGGCCGAGGCGGTGCGCGCCGCCGCGCGGGCCAGGCGCGACATGGAGCGCCGCTGGGGCGTCCAGGCGTGGAAGAACTGGGCCCCCGCCCTCGCCGTCTTCCCCGTCTGGCTCGCGGGCATCGAGGGGTTGAGGAGGATGTGCGGCGGGCCCAGGGGCCTGCTGGGGTCGCTGGTCTTTGGGTGGAAGGGAGTCCGGGAGGGGAGCGGTGGCGTTGCTGGCGGTGGTGCGGAACCTCCTGTTGCTGCTGCTGCTGATCCGGGAAGTGAGGCCGCAGCGGTTGAAGGCGTTCAGGGGTTAGGGTACGGTTCGGGTGTCGTGGATCCGACGGCACTGGCGACGGCGCAGGACACGGCGACGTGGTATGCGGCAGATTCTTCCATGATTACGGGAGGGTGTCTGTGGTTCCCCGACCTGACCGTGGCGGACCCGTACCACATCCTGCCTTTTGCCCTGTCTGCCATCCTCGTGATAAACACGCTGCCCAAGTCGCAAGCGGGGCTAAGGGCTCTGTTTGGTTTGGACAAGACGCCCGAAGCCATTGCTGCCTACCAAGAGATCAAGTGGCGCCTGCGGCTCCAGAGGGGGTTGCTCATAGTGGCTCTGGCCGCCGGTCCCCTAACCATGAACCTGCCGGCTGCCCTCCATCTCTACTGGGTTTCTTCGGCAACAATGACTTTGGCTCAGACCGCCATCATCTCCAGGGCAATACCGTTGCCCCGACAAGTACCCCCGGCCAAAGGGCAGGATACGTTCCTGATGTTGCCAACACGGGGGAACACGAGATAGTGCGGGAATAAGAAAGGAAAGAAAAAAAAGAAGAAGAATCGATTCGAACCTGAAAATCCTCACGTAACATACATGACCCGTGAGGCCAACTCCGAACGCCTCCCTGTTTACCATAAAAAAACAAAAAAGAGACCATTACACCGCCGCCCCGTAAAAATGCCAAATTTCCCTCCCTCCCTGATAATAACAACAAGGGAATGACCCGTCCGTCTCGTTCTCAGCCCAAAAACACCGCCAACAGGATGATGGTCAGGATGACGGTCAAGATGATTAGCAGGCAGCACGCCCTGCTCCGGGCGTTCTTCTGGTACCTGGCGGCGCTCCGGAGCTCGCGGTCGGCGCCGCGCGTGTTGTCCCGCACGTTCTCGACGTTGTTGGCGATGGTGTCGAGCACCTCGCCCTGCTCGGTCACGATCTGGGCGACCTGCTGGAACAGCACGTTGAGGTCGCCCACGCCCTGTTCGATGTTGCGGATCTCCTCCTCGCGCTCGATGATGAGCGCCTCCTGGAAGTCGACCTCGTCCTGCGGCGCCAGCCGCGCGAGCTCCTGCTGCTGCTGTTGCTGCTGTTGCCGCTGCTGTTCCTGGAGGAGCTGCGGGCTCCCCGGACCGCCGGCGCCACCGCCCGCTGCGGCCTCTTGTTCGACTGCCGCGCGGGCGGCCGAGACGGAAGCCTTTTGCTTCTCGAGAGCCTGCCGTTGGAGGGATTGGAACTCGGAAAGGGAGGACTGGAACTCGCGCGAGAGCTTTTGTTGCATGTACTTTTGCGTTGGCTGTATATCCCACGTTAGCAAGAGGGCTGCTGGTGCTGGGCGAATATCCCCGAAGAGAGAAGGGTAACGAAATTGAGGGAAAATGAAACAACAAAGGTGGCGACGTACTGTGACATCCTCCCATGTCTGGATCTTCTTGACGCCCTCGCCCACCTCCTTGAAGGTGTCGCGCGATTCCTCGATCAGCTCATGCACCCGCTCTCGCACCCGTGGCGTATCGCGCCGTGTCCCCAGATAGCCGACCTCTGCGCTCAGTCGCTGGTTGTTGCCGTTGAGCTTGAACAGCTTGTTCATCAGGTCCTGCGACAGCCGCTGGAACTCGGGGTCGTCGCTGTATCCAGGAGCGCCCCGGCGGCGCCCCGCCTCGAGCGACGAGAGCTGATCGAACGACATGGCTCTAGCGGGGAATATATCGTTGTCCGATTGATCGCCTTGCAAAAGTGATTGACTGTGAGTCGGAAATGCAGTTAGTAATGAGCGGTGCGGCCCGATCGCCGTGTGTGTTTTGTCGTGTGAGAAGTTGGGAGTTGGGGAAGAGGGTCTTATCGTCGTCTGTCGGTGTGTCGGAGAGGTTGGTCGCCTACACTACTCGTACGCTACTCCGTACACAGTACAGATTAGTGGAGCGTTGTAATGGTCTCCGAGAGGGTCCTGTGACAGGCTCCAAGCATCCCCGGCCGCGGCGTAAGGCCCACACATACGTAATGGGGGCTGCAGCCAATCAAGAAGCCCTGCTACGGGCCCCGGGTTCTTCGCGTCTCTGGCCATCAACCCGTTGCGACTGCAGCTTAGGCTCCACGGCTCCAATCCAAAGACGGCTTTTTTTATTTACAAACCGACTTCGCAACTTTTCGTAGCAGCTCTCTACCGGAGTAAACCCGCCATCACGACCGAGCGAAGAGCCGGACGATGCGCAACAGCGATGGCGGCTTCGACAGTCAGGAGGTCTCCCTATAAGGATTTCCTGCAGCCCGCGCTGCAGCGGCGCTTTGCAACCGCGAGCTTGTGTGTGCTGGCCGTCGCATACCTCCAGGCTCTCCTCTTGGCGAATTGGAGCTCCTGTACGAGATTCTAAGCTCCATCTCTTGCTCTCCCCACCACCTGCTCTGAACGTTCTGCCTAACTCCACGACACAGGGTTCTGGTCATGGTTCCCCCTGGGCCCGGCCGGTTTCCGCGCCGTCTCTTTCTTCTTTTGCGGCATCCTCATCGTCGTCCTCCGAATCTCCCAGTACCACCCCGGCCTGCGCACCTCCGACTCGGGCATCCATACCTTTATCCGCTACGCTCCCAGGTTGGAGACGCTCGAGACGCTCCTCACATACATGACCTCGGCATTCATCTTTAGCTTCATCTACCTCTGGTCGCTGTCCGACAGGTCGGGGCTCGAGTTCATCACGTACTTCACGACCGAGAGGGCGAGGCTGAACGAGAAGCCGCTCTTCCTCGTATCCCACTTGGTGCTGCTGGGGGTCTACCAGGGACTGCTACACCTATACAAGGATGTCGACCGGCTGTCTCTCGGCGTCGCGAGGCCGCAGAACGGGGAGAAGAAGCCCGAGGATGGGGACGCGGCCCTCCAGGTGCGCCGGTTCAAGGACCAGCTTCCCGCGATGCTTGTCTCGACCATCAACCAGGCCGTCGCCGGCCTGATGATTAGCGTCGCCGTCTACCCGATCACGGTGCGCGGCTCGATCTGGAAGACAACAATGGTGCTTCTGCGGCCCTTCTACAACCTGCCCAGGAGCAACATGCTGCCGTCCTCGCTCCCGTTCTCCATCCCGACCTTGTTCCGCTGCTTCCTCGTGAGCGTGCTTCTCATGTTTGCCTGGAACGCCGCCAACACGGCATTCTCGCTCTTCCTGGTCAAGCACCCGCTGAAGAACGGAAAGCCGTTGACGTCGGACTCGAAGGACCCCAATGGTAGTCTTCTCAATGGGTTAAAGAATAAGAAGCTTTCCATCAAGGTAAGCGAGGATATCATCCTTCATTCATACAATATTTTTTTAAAAAAATTTGTGCTGCTTCTCGTTATTCCCCTCCTTCTCTAACAGTTTAGTGTTTCGCCATGTGGGAACTGGCCTTCATTGCTCGCGACTTTCCCGACCGCCGGAAGGCCATCTACGAGGACATTGACCGCAAGGACGGGCCCATGTGGTCGCAGGTCTACAAGATCTGCCTGGATGTCCTGAAGTCGATGGAAACGAACATGGACGCCTACCTTACGCCGCCGGCACCTCCCGCGCCCTCCGCCGCCGACGCGACGGCGGAAGAACAGGAAAAGGTCCGCACCACCGAACCCCCACGGGAGGAACCCATCTTCCAGCCCCCCCCACAGCGCAAGGGCCTGCGCAACCAAGTGGAGAAGGCGGTCAGCCAGGTAGCCCTCTCGCCCGGCCAGGGCTCGCAGCTCAGCCCGACCGCCAAGAAGGCGGTTGACTCGGCCAAGCAGCAGCTGCTCCGGATCCAAAAGGAGACGACGGGCACGGACGACACGCAGGGCCTCTTCCGGGACGTCGCCCTCAAGGTTCTCCACTCGGCGGCCGGGTACCCGTTCCGGCAGCACTACCGGCGGCGGCTGGCGCGCGCCGTGCTGGGCGACCCCTACGGCGAGCCCAGCCTGTACGTCAACGCGGCGTGCGCGCTGGCCGGCCTGGCGACGCACTCGCTGCGCGAGGACAAGTACGGGCGCGTGCAGCGCGACGTGGCGGCGCTGATCCGGGCGCTCACCGGCCTGGCGACAAAACTGGACGGCTTCCGCAGGGACGCGCTCGCGCCGCATTGGACCGACGTCGAGGGCGGCAGGGAGTGCCCCGAGGTGGAGGAGGTGCTGGAGGCGGTCAGGGACGCGCTGGCCCGGCTGGTGGAGGCGTTCGGCCCCTACGCGAGGGATCTGAGGCTGAGCCTGACCGACATGCGCCTGGCGAGGGAGGCGGCCGGGCTGGCGGGGCCTGATGGGGTAGAGATGAGGGAGCTGGTTGGTGGGAAAGGTGGGAGGTGACGATGATGATGATGACCTCCTTTTCGGGGAAAAAAAAAAAAGAAAAAGAAAAAGGTCGAGAAAGGGTGCTTGATGCGTGTGTGTAGTGTATCACTAGACGGCTAGCGGCGGGGTACAAGGGATTTCCGGTTTACATGGCTGGCGGCGCAGCATCAAAAGTGTGAATAAACGGATACTATCTAATGAATTTGCGATTTCTTCAGTCTCTTGGCTTTTGATGGCCTATGTAAACGCTCCGACCATGCCATGCCAATCTAGGGTTCAATTCCACTCAAAAATCCATTTGATTAACGTCGGTGATTCTCTCGTTTTCATTAAGTTTTGTCTCCCCTTTTCTAGGTACCTGAGTGCTCACTCGGGTACGGCGGTCGGGAGCGGCAGAACACTTGTTCCATTCGCTGCGTTTATTCGTAATAGTTAAGTTCCCACCCTCCTCCAACTTACCCCCCGACTTCTCGAGGCAACGCAACTCGGTTGCTGCAAGGCCGAACCCCTGTGCTCTGCGACTCTGCCTCTGCGAAAACGATGCACAACGGGGGTTGGACGCAGCCATGACCAACGCGCGCCTCCAGTCGACTGCCGCACAACTCGCGTCTTCAGCGCAGCAGCGCGGGCTCGGGAGCTGCCCGCGGTCGAGCAGGTAGAAGAAGAAAAAAAAAAAAGAAGAAAAAAAAAAGAATCGATGGCTCGGACAACCATGTCGGCCGCGTCGCTCCTCTTCCTCATTGTATACAACTTCCTCTACTACTTCCTCTACCTGGTTCTCTTCGCCTTCCTCGTCGTCACCCCGATCGACTTGATCCAGCAGGGCGCCAAACGCCGCCGCAAGTGGGACATCCTCGCCGTCCTCGTGTGCTACATCGCGACCATCGTGGCCGTCGCCTTCATCTACGCCACCCGCCTCTACATCAGCCGCTCCGTGCTCGCATCCATTCCCAAGGCATGGATCCCCATCGAGAAGGGCGACGTCCCTCCCGACGTGCGCCAGATGATCGTCGAGGGCCTGGGCAGGAGCGCCGCCATCGCGTACGACGCCAGGCCGCGAGCACCGCCTGTGGTTCCCGGTCGTGAGCCTGCGTCTGGCGGCAGAGCGAATGGGCAGGGAATGTTGTCTGGATCTGCCGGTTCGAGCGCGGCGGCATCCGACAGGGCGGTCAAGGCCGCCGGGCTCTCGCAGCAGCACAAGCCCGTATGGGGCAAGATCGAACATCCAGGCTGGGCGTCGCCGACGTCGCACGACCTGCCCAACCTGCAGTACGACACCGTCGTCACGGAACTGCCGAACCTGATCGAGGCGAAGGCCATCACCCTCGCCCCTCCGGACCCGGACTCTCGGAGGGGGCCGCCCACGCTGGACCCGGACGCCGTCGCTCTCCTCCAGAGGCCCGACTCCATGGGGCTGCGGGAGTATCTGGCCTACCTCACCGAGTTGGCCGTCCTCGCGCCGCTGCCCACGACTACCGAGTTCCTCGCCAGGTACGAGGCCGCGCGTTACTCCGGCCGGCCGCTGTCCGACGAGCAGTTTCGCAGCCTGATGCACCTCTTTGCCGAGATATTACACAATATGCACCCCCTCAGCCCCGCCGCGCTCGCTAGATACGAGGACGACGGGGACGATGGGTCGTCCGGCCCGGCAGGGCCGTCGGAAAGCGACATCGACAACGACGCGCCGCGGGGCACCAGCCCGTCGAGCGCAGGCACGGCGGTGGGGCTGGGCTTGCAGCAGCAGCAGCAGCCCCGCCACCACCACCCCAGCAACGACAGCGACAGCCTGGCTCGCACGAGCAGCGCGAGCACGACCGGATCGGGCCGGCGGCGACGCGTCCGGCCGGGCCGCGGAGCGCGCACCCCCTCGGCCCACACCTGGCAGTTCCGGACCGCGCCGACGACGCCCCAGAGCCGGCAGAGCGGCTTCTCGGGCGCGCCCAGCCCGGAGAGCTTCGCGCACACCAGACGGCCGTACCCAGACAGGCAGTGGTCGAGCTCGAGCTCCAGCGCCAGCGCCAGGTCGGTGGGCGGCGGGTCGGTCATTCGCCTGGCGGGGAGCGAGGACGCGACGGATCTTCCCTATGTCATAACATATTCGCCGAACCGGTGAATGATAGACATCCCTTGCTGGGTAGGATGCCGTTCTCAAACCAATCTTGTTGTCTGATGGAACCCCGGCCTGCAGGGGCAGCATAATCGAGAGGAGCGCGTCAGTTTGATCATTACATCGATTAGTATCTAATGCTAATTCTTTCCCAAGCGCCTCCTTCGTTCCGTATCTTTTCCTTTTTTTTTTTTTGTTCACTTATGCAGTCATTGCACAGGCGTCTTTGCGAGGTACGACAACGCAACCGACGGCTGGTTCCAGTGACTGATCGTCGAAATTTACATGTTATGGCACAGCCTGACGGGGGGATGCCGAGAGGAGCTGAATGTCAAGCATAGCCCGCCTTGGCCGGTGCCATCATCGCCTGCGCGCATGTCAGTGGTTCATCCCATCCCGTACGGTCAACCAACGTCGGAACAGTTGGGACCCTGCAGCCGACTAGTGCTGAAAGCTGCCATGCGAGTAGCATGTCGTGGGGAAGGATATAGTCCTCCCAAGCCCGATCACACTACAGAACAAATGTTTCTTCTTCGCCAACAGCGTGGCAAGTTGAGCTGGTTAAAGTCAAAAGTCCACGAGCCCCGTCTCATTCAAACATCTGATACATCATTCAAAGCCACCACTATAACGCGAGTTGGCACTGCAAGGCAGCTTTCCACCTGGGATACGCCTGCGTCCCGTCCGAGGAGCCTCGTTCCCGTAAATACCGGGAAGTTGGACGACAATTCGTAGCTCATCCCCCAGACTCTTTTAACAACCATTACCACACTCACCAATCTTCGCTTCACCACCTCCTTAACAATTGGCGCCAACACCCGCCTAAGAACCCTGGCCAGCAAGGAGGAAGCCACCCAACATCCCTCGCTATCGCTCCGACTCGGAAGCATCAGACGACTACCCCCCGCGTTACCGCCACCACTCCCCCAGACGGCGGTCGCCCGCTCCCGGCCCGCGGCCCGGCCTTCGCAACATCTCCCCTGACGACGTCCATGACCGCCGCCCGCGCTACGAATACGAACCTCACACCCTCCTCTACCCACCGGTCGCATCCGGCGCCGCCGGTCCGGGCCCAGGCCCAGGCCCCTGGGTTCAGGTCCAGGTCCAGGTGCGCGCCACTCGCGCTCCTCAGACCCCACGACAACCGACACCTTCACCACCACTACCACCACTCCGTCCACCGCGACGACTGACTCCACCGTCCTGGCTCGGCGACGGGACCGCCGCGACCGCGGCAGAGATAGACGCTCATCCCGCGGCCGGTCCGCCTACTCGGACGACAACTACTCCGACTCCTCCGACCGCAGCAGCACCGGAAACCGCTCCCTACGCCGCCTGGGCGACAAGGTCCGCGACCTCCTCTCCTCCACCCTCACCCCGTCCACCCCGGGCCTGGGCGTCGGCGTGCTAGGCGCCATCGTGGGCGGGCTCGCGGCCCGCGAAGCGAGCGAGGCCGTCGCCTCCTCCTCCTCCTCCTCCAACAACAACAACAACAACAACAACAACAACAACAAAGCCGGACGCCACTCGCACGGGCACGGGCACGGGCAAGGGCAAGGGAGGGATAGGAAGGACAAGGACCGGCACCACCAGCACGTCATATCGACCGTCGTGGGCGCCGCGGTCGGCGGCCTGGGCGCCAACGCGATCGAGAAGCGGCTCGAGGAGGGCCGCGCGGTCGAGAGGAGCCTGGAGAGGAAGACGTTTGGCGGCGGCGGTAGTGGCGGCTTCGAGGGTCCATTCGTCGTCGAGCGCACGGAGGACGAGAGGTGGAGGGTACAGAGATGAGAGGGGGGACAGGGGCTGGGAGAGGTAAGAGAGGTTGGTTAAAGGTATGGTGGCAGGCCATAGATAACTTGGTTTCCTTTTTTTTTCCCTGTTTTTTTTTGTTTTTTTTGCTCTGTTTTACTTTCTGATTTTCTTTCTTTCTTTATTTCTTTCTTTCCTTCCTTAGTTGTTTCCCTCTTCCTTTCTGGGCGGTTGGTATCATGATGACTCTCACGACTCGTAATGACTGATGACGTGTCGTCTCTTATCATGCTCGTCTCTGCGGATCGGGAATAGAATGTGAATGTCCGGCCTGCTCGGCTGCTTTACCTGGGCAAGTCAAGAGAGATTCTGTCAAAGTTGAGAACGTTGTGCCAAGATTCAAGATTCTGCCCGTCCTCGCCCTGTTCTGCATCGAGGCGTCAACGCCCCAAGTGATATCTATTCAACGTGCCAGTAAGTAATCCGTAGTTGCGTCTCTGCACAATATCGGAGGCCGTCAACACAACCAAGGCAACGCCGTGAAGAAGGGAGAATGTCATGGCCCATGGTTCCAGGCGTCTTCGGACATTGCAACCCCCCTTCATTCTTCACACAACACGAAATCCCAGCCGGGTTTGACTTGAGAATCGTCTCATCATAGCCATGTTTTTTTTGGCCTAGTTACAATCAACAATATCTATTCCTACATGCCAAACAAAACGCTCGACGCAGCCCCATAACTCGTCAATATTCCCAGTTCTTGGTATTCCGCAACGCCCATCCCAGCAAGCTAAACCGAGAAGTGGTATCATCCGCGCGAACCATGCCGGGGAAAATAAGCGCCAGGGACCGACCCTAAAAGGGGCGAAAATCCTATCAATGCTTCCAATGGGAGGCGGCAAAAAGAGCGCCCTTAGTAGATATATATGAGACCTTCCCAGTAAACTTCAGAAGCAGATCAGGAGCCGATGACGGTGCAGATATGAAGGGCAAGAAGCCCATCGTATCGGCTGGTGGAGTGGAAATAAAAGAGTGAACAAACGCAACGGAAAAAAATATTGTTGGTTGTTTGACGTGCCTCAAGCCTAGATACCCCCGGCAATGATGGCCATCGGGGGCCCCGAGCTCACTCATCTTGAGAGTCATAGCCGGCGGGGTCCATGCTGCCGGCGCCCTGGGCGTTGTTGTTGGGGGCCTTCGTCTGGCCCGTCGTAGCAGCAGTATTAGCAGCGGCCGCTGTCGTCCCCCACCAGTCGTCGCCGCCGCCCTGCCTCGGGCTCCTGCTGTTGCGTACGGGCGAGGTGGCGGCTCCCGCGGCCGGAGCAGCGCTCTGCTGGTGCTGCTGGTGCTGCTGGTACTGTTGCTGCTGCAGTTGCAGCTGATGCCCGTGAAGGGAATGGAGCCGGCGCCTCTCGATGGCGGCCTTGAAGAAGGCAATGATCTCGGCGAGCTTGATCTGCTGCTCCTCTGGGCAGCCCAGGATGTTGAACAGGCCCTGCGAGTCGAGCAGCTGCTTGGCAATGACGGTATCCGGCTGGCAATAGGTGCGGATGCGCAACACGCGGGCGTTGGTCTTGGCCGTGTCGAGGATGCCCAGGATGGCCGTGGTGGCGGCGACGCGCGAGTAGAACTTGAAGTCGTGGACGTGCGCGCGCACCAGGTCCAGCTGCGTCTCCATGTCGTACCGGAACCCGACCACCCTGGGCCGGCCCTTGCGTTGCCAGTCCTCGGCCGTCTTCTTGAGACGGTCCGCGTCCAGACGGCCGGCGTTGAACTGCGCCGTGATGTAATCATTGAGAGCCGTCGCGAGGGCGAACTCGAGTTCGCAGTAGAGGAGGCTCTGCTCGCGCGGGCTGAGCGAGATGGCTAGCTGCCGGGAGGCCGGGCGGCTCTTGTCCGACTCGCGCGACTTGCGCTGGGCGCGGTTGTCCTGGTTTGCTTCGATCTCGGGGGACCATTAGTGCTGGGCCAGAGCAGAAAACAGGAGCAAAAAAAAAAAAAAAATGGCGGGCTACTTACCATTTCCTTTGCCTTCTTGACAAGATTGCCGAGGAAGCCTCCTCCACGGCTGGGGGAGCCATTCTGATCCGGCTTCGACGTGTTCTCGAGCCAACCACCCTCCCCAATCAGGGTTTTGGAGGCCTTCCTGACGGTCGGCGCGCTCTGGGGTAGGAAGGGGGCCAACGGGGTGTACGCCAGTTCTGGGCCGCTGGACGATTCGTTCGCAATCGCGTGTTTCTCAGACTTCTCTGAGCCCTTCTCCGAGCCACGGGCAGAATTCTTCTTCTCGGTGTACTCTTGGAGAATGCTGAGATGCCGCGGACCGTCGTCCTTCTGAATTCGAAGCGGGCTGATAGTAGAGGGGTAACGCTCCGCAGAAGAGTCCTGAGAGTAGTACGAGGACGCGGAGTCTTCGGCCGCATTATACTGAGTAGGTAGACGGGAGGGCGAAGGAGACCGCTCGGGCGGGTTGTGAATGACGACGGCGGGTTGTTTGCCGAGGCGCAAGGCGTCCATCCTGGCATGGGCTCGAGCCAGATCTGTGTCGATAGGCGCGGGAGGGCTCCTCACGCTGCGCTCCCCGGAGCGGGTCGGTGTTCCATGGGTCATCGGGGTGGTTTTGTCAAACCGAGCCTCTTGTGCCTTCCTGGGCGACGCGCTTCTGCCGCTCATTTGGAAGCCTTGGATGGTGCGCTGACTCTCAGGGGTCTCGGAGTCGTTGTATTTCACGGGCGAGCGGGATCGCTCACGACGAGCCGATGTGGTAGCCGCTTGATATGCCTTTGCCGGCGAGCGAGACCGCCCTCTCGGCGGCATGTTCTTGATTTTCACATCGCTCATGCCGTCGGCATTCCGTTCAAGGTCTCTGAGCCTGTCCAGAGGAAGCAGCGGCACATTTTCGTCCTCGGGGGACAGCCTGCGAGAGAATAAGTAGGAAGCTTGTTCAGGATTTTGCATGGTTACTCACACGGCAGCCAATTTATCCATTTGCGAGTCGGTCAAGCTAAGCTTGAGATAAACGCGGTGTTCTTTCTGCTGGCCGGGGGGGGATGACAAAGATTCTTTGGATGGCTCTTTGAAGGATTTAGAAAGAGGAATGAAATTGCCTCGGAGTGCAGAGTCGTGTTGATGCGAAGCGTCCATATTTTCCGAACTGGCTGGGTTGTTGTTGTTGTTGTTTTGAAGAGCCTGACGCGAGAAGATTAAGAAAAGGTATGGCAAACGCAGAGGGTTGGGAGGAAATACTTACAACCAGAGGAGGAGGGTGGCCAGGAACAGTGTTGGCTTCGGGTGGAAGACTCAGAACCCACTCTGCTGTACGAGACGCATAGTACTCTCTCTCTGGGTGCCAAGTTCGTCGGTCAGAGAAGAAAAGCCTTGAGAAGAAGCAGAAGGAAGGCTAGCACTCACGCAGAGCTCGCGAAGACTTGCTCTCAGGCGAGACTAGACTTGGCAGAAACTTGGATTCTGTGGCCACAGCTATTATTTTTCCAGTCAGCCTCTAGTCCGTTGAATGGCTATTGTGCGCGCAGTGAATCGGAGCGTCTGAGCTGCAGCGAGGGCAAGCAATACTCACGACCCTCGGCCGTGGATTTCCGGCTCGAGAGCGACTCGAGCAGGAAAGGCCCAAGGACACTCGGGAACTTGGAGCTCGGGTCGCTTCCC
This sequence comes from Thermothelomyces heterothallicus, assembly GCF_042370625.1. NCBI lineage: Eukaryota > Fungi > Ascomycota > Sordariomycetes > Sordariales > Chaetomiaceae > Thermothelomyces > Thermothelomyces heterothallicus. The sequence continues at coordinate 434,013 of NW_027192565.1, read as the reverse complement.
ATGACTTCACCGCACGCAACGCGCAGAGAGCCGGGACCTGACGCCGCGGAGTTGGGGGATGTCGCTTCAGAGACCGGTGTTTCCGTACCTAATGGGCCGCTTGGGGACTCGAACGTTGTATCGTGCGCGTCAACACTGTCCGGCTTAAACACGATGCGCGGCCCCCCCTTGAGACCGCAGGGACGTTCGTGCGAGCAGTCAGGGTTCGAGAACATGGACCAGTTGTCGTTGTCCTCCCTGAATGCCACTCGCGGTCGAGAGTCTAGTCTTTGCGACGCAGAGTTCGCCATGTTCTTGGCTCCCATCTGCCGCAGATAACCTGGAAAGCACAGTGAGCCAGAGAACTGGCCGCACAGAACACAGAGATGGACTCGCCTTCGACCTCATCATAGTGGTGTTGACTGGGTCCGAAGTCATGACCGTCTTCTTCCGGAATGAATTCCGGCCTCGAGTGGTTACCTTCTCGTAGAGTCGGGCTGCATACCGTCACCAATTCGGCCCTGCCCGACGCTAGCATCACTTGCCTGGCAAGACCTATCTCGTGGATAGATTGGCGCGACTCGTCGCGGTCCATGCTGCCGCTTTCTCTGCTGGGCGCTCAACCACCAGGGATCTCGAGTGGTTCCACGAAAAAAAAAAAGGTGAAGAAAAGAAGCCCTTTCAACAATGGGGGGCGAGGACGAGGAGGAGGAGGAGGAGGACGCCTTGCACAACCAGAGGGCTCTCTGGGCGGTTCTTTCTCGACACGTCTGCGAGTGGTGTTTGGTGAGCGAGCGAACAGAGTAACGCAGACCAGGTTGGGTGAACGCAGAGACGGCATTATTCTCGCATCAAGAGGTTTCTCTTTTTAGACTCTAATATTCGTGGGTCAAACCACCGAAAGATGGGATCGCGAGGGCTCTTGTTTCTTTTCTCTCGACGCTCGAGAGGACCCGCCCATCATCACCTGGGAGGCCGGAACGGTCAGGTCGCCGAGAAGAACCGTTGCGCCATTGGTCACTTATCGTCGCCGCCTTGATGCGAGTGCAGTTCAATGCACCATCGTGATGCGCATGCTGGACGAGCAGCTTGTGATGAGGTCTGTGATAAGGAAAAGGGGGCATGGCCTGGGATCATGCGGTCCCGTCTCCCTACACCATTTAGGCCTTCTTTCACATCCATCCATTCGCAGCGAAGCGAAACCGAACTCCTTTGATCAAGGCTCCCGCATGACGTGAAGGCTGACGCTCGAAGGAAAGCGGTTGGCCGTGCTTGGTGCTGGATAAAGGAGAAGGAACGACCACATCCAGGCAGCAAAGCCCCGAACTAACCCATTCGCACAACGCACACTTAAACCTTGACGATTATTTTTCGACCCTGCATAGTAAACGGCCGAGAACCTGTCAGAATATGGGAAATCAGCCCACATGGAACGAGAGAAACAAGGAAAAGGCTCTGGGGACCGAAATCAACCCTAGCGAAGAAAGAAAGCCCATCGACAAGAGTCCTGGCTTTGAGCCTCCCCCCCTTCGCCGGTTGATTCACAACTAAGCAAGGGAAAAAGATGAAGCCATGGTCGCCCCACGTCGACCACGACAACAACAAGGCCAGCGGGCATCTACGAGGACTCGAGGAATTGAGCTTATTACCGCATACCCTGACCACCGCTGCGGCAAGCTTCGCCATCACGGCAACGGACCGCTCCTGTATTTCTTCTCGATTTTTTAACCAAGAGCCATGCGCAACCCATCCCATGGCCCCGTCAATGGTAGTGGACCTCCAGGAATGACTGGGGAACTTCTCCGGAACCAGGCGATAATCACTCGGCCAGATCAAGCTTTGGTGTTCCAGTCTAAGCTTGTAAGCAGTTAACAGATAGGGAAAAGGGTGGGAAGAACGGATGAACCTCCCTTCATGGACATCACAAAACGAACGGCAGGGGATGAGGAGAGGCAATGAAGAAGGCGGAGGCTCCCAGGAAGGCGCGAGAGCAGCGACCAAGGCCCGACCAAGGTTGATGAGAATCGCCTGACACTACGATTCCCAAAAGATCAAGTAACCTTTCCTGCCGTGGTCCACCTTGAACGATGCGCGGACATGGGCCTTACCGTCTTAGTCGCTCGTCCTTACCACACGATTCCGTCCACGGGTTAGGGCTCGGGCGACACACTCGGCCTTTTTTGCCCGTCGAAGGAATAAACATACGGATTACAAACGATCTCCTGCAGCCCCCACAGCCCAGTGCGCCGGTTGGCGGGTGCGGCTGCGCTACGGTTCGAATGAACGCAGGCTCGGCACCAGAGCCGGCCCAATGAATGCTTTTGGAAGCAACATGCAGCAACCCACTGCAGGCTGCCCGAGAGCCTGGGCCGTTCACTTGGTTCGCCGGTCCTCAGTGGAGCCCCAGACGACTCGACGACATGTGGACCGACGCAAACCCGGGTCTAACCCGCTCTTCGTTCCCGATTGTCACAGCCGTGGCAACCCCACAACGGACCCGCTGTTCATTCCCGTGTTTAAGTCCCGAGAGCTCCCCTCACCCCTCGTGCCACTGACTCTGTCCAGTCAGGTCCAGCTTCTGGGCGTGTTTGTCGTCCGAGAACATGCCCACCAAACCCCACACGGGGTTAAAAGTACTGCGAGGGCGAGGGTTGGTGTTAGGCTCCCTTGTTTGTCCGCTATCACTCGCCCTTCAGCCGCCCGCCTTGCCGGAGCTCAATGGCCCGTTGAGTAGCCCCCCGGGTTGACCTGCTCTTCGCCCTCGCTTCCTATCTTAGGCCGAGTCAGCACCCACCCCTGGATCTTCCCGAACCGCTTGCCGCTCTCCCAAATCGTGCCATCCTGAACGCCTTTGCTGCGAGCTGGCTATGTGATTGATCGCCGCCTTGGTGCCTTCTCCGTAGTTTCTATATCCGGATCTAAGCCCCGGCATCCCGGATCCTCCAGGTCCCCGGAGAGCCGCCCGATAGTCAAATACCTTGCTCCAGCTTCCGCCTCCCAAGCCGTCAGTCGACCAGCTTGTTTCATTCTCTTCTCTTATCACAGACCCTTCAAGCGCCGTTTTTTCTTAATATAGATACCCAAGAGCGCCGGTTGTTTTTCATTGCTCCTTTCGCATTGCACTCTCCAGATACCCAAAGAAGAGAGAAGAAACATGGCGGCCCAAACGAAGAGGCACCCGAGCCTCAACCACTACGACATCGGTGAGTTGAGACAACTGCCCTCGACAAGGGCAAAGAAACTGACATTTGCAACAAGTCATTGTGGGCGCCGGCCCCGTTGGCTTGATGCTGTCAACCTGCCTGGCGAGATGGGGATACAGGATCAAGCACATCGACAACAGGCCGGAGCCGACCCCAACTGGTCGGGCCGATGGTATCCAGCCCCGGTCGCTTGACTTGCTCCGGAACATGGGGCTCAAGTCCGCCATCATGGCCAACAAGCCCGCCCGCGTCTACGAGGTTGCCTTCTGGGACCCGCCAAAGTCCGGCAAGGGAATTGTGCGGACCGGCACCTGGGCTAGCTGCCCCAGCTTCATTGACGCGAGATACCCCTTTACCACTCTTCTTCACCAGGGCCTGATTGAGCGCGTCTTCATCGGCGACCTCGAAAAGAATGGCGTCAGCATCCAGCGGCCATGGACCATCAAGGGCTTCACCTCGAACGAGAAAGAGGACCCCGAGTACCCCGTCACCGTCGACCTGGAGCACGTTGATGGCACCTTCAAGGAAACCGTCAAGGCGAAGTATCTGTTCGGTGGCGAAGGTGCTCGGTCCTTCATTCGTGACCAGCTGAAGATCGGCATCAAGCACAAAGACCCCATCGCCTATGTATGGGGTGTCATGGACGGCGTCGTCAAGACCGATTTCCCTGATATCAAGGTAAGCCACGATATTCTCCGCGCCAGCATGTCCTACGCCCGGTGCTGATATGGGGATCCAGATGAAATGCACGATTCACTCGGAGCACGGTTCCATCATGGTCATTCCCCGCGAGAACAACATGGTTCGCCTCTACATCCAGATCGCATCCTCCACCGACCCGGACTTCAACCCCCGGAAGACGGCAACCGCCGAGGAAGTCCAGGCTTCCGCTAAGCGCATCTTGCAGCCCTATTCCATCGAGTGGGAGAGGGTGGAGTGGTACTCGGTCTACCCCATCGGCCAGGGCATTTCCGACAAGTACACTCTAGACCACCGGGTGTTCCTGGGTGGCGATGCCTGCCACACCCACAGCGTACGTTAACCCTCTTCCTCACCTCCCCCCCCC